>NW_027459483.1:300000-600000 GCF_050624435.1 Tenrec ecaudatus
CCAAGTGCCCGTTAGAGAACTTACATAGTCAAAGCCCTGCTAGGGAACCTACATAGTCCAAGTGCCCGCTAGGGAACCTATATAGTCCAAGTACCCGTTAGCTAACCTAGATAGTCCAAGTGCCCGCTAGGTAACCTACATAATCCAAGTGCCCGTTCGTTAACCTAGATAGTGCAAGATCCTTTTAGCTAACCTACATAGTCCAAGTGCCCGTTCGTTAACCTAGATAGTTCAAGTGCCCGCTAGGTAACCTAGACAGTCCAAGTGCCTGCTAGGTAACCTACATAGTCCAAGTGCCCGCTAGTTAACCTAGATAGTCCAAGTACCCGCTAGTTAACCTACATTGTCCAAGTCCCTGATGGGGAACCTACATTATCCAAGTATCCGCTAGGTAACCTACATAGTCCAAATGCCCGCTAGTAACGTACATAGTTCAAGTGCCCGCTAGGTAACCTAGACAGTCCAAGTACCTGCTAGGTAACCTACATAGTCCAAGTGCCCGCTAGGGAACCTACATATTCCAAGTGCCCGTTAGTTTACCTAGATAGTCAAAGTGCCTTCTAGGTAACCTAGATAGTCCAAATGCCCGCTAGGATACCCACAGAGTCCAACTGCCCGATAGGGAACCAACATAGTCCAAGTGCCCGCTAAGGGACCTACATAGTCCAAGTGCCCGTTAGGGAACCAACATAGTCCAAGTGCCCTCTAGGGAACCTGCATCGTCCATGTGCCCGCTAGTTAACCTAGATAGTCCAAGTGCCCGCTAGTTAACCTATATAGTCCAAGGTCCGTTAGTTAACCTAGATAGTCCAAGTGACCTCTAGTTAACCTACATAGTCCAAGGGCCCTCTAGTTAACCTCGATAGTCCAAGTGCCCGCTAGGGGACGTACATAGTCCAAGTGCCCGCTGGGCAACCTAGATAGTCCAAGTGCCCGCTAGATTACCTACATAGTCCAAGTGCCCGCTGAGGAACCTACATAGTCCAAGTGTCCGAAAGGGAACCTACGTATTCCAAGTGCCTGTTAGGGCACCTAGATAGTCCAAGTAACCATAGGGAACCTATATAGTCCAAGTGCCCTCTAGGGAAGCTACATAGTCAAAGTGCCCGCTAGGGAACCTGCATTGTACAAGTGTCCGCTAGTTAACCTAGATAGTCCAAGTGCCCACTAGGTAACCTAGATAGTCGAAGGGCCTGCTAGTTAACCTACATAGTCCAAGTGCCCGATAGGGAACCTACATAGTCCAAGTGCCCAATGAGGAACCTACATAGTCCAAGTGCCCGATAGGGAATCTTCATATTCCAAGGGCCTGTTAGGGAACCCAGATAGTCCAAGTGCCCATAGGGAACCTATATGGTCCAAGTGCCCTCTAGGGAAGCTACATATTCATAGTGCCCGCTAGGGAACCTGCATCGTCCAAGTGCCCGCTAGTTAACCTACATTGTCCAAGTCCCTGATGGGGAACCTACATAGTCCAAGTATCCGCTAGGTAACCTACATAGTCCAAATGCCCGCTAGTAACGTACATAGTCCAAGTGCGCGCTAGGTAACCTACATATTCCAAGTTCCCGCTAGGTAACCTAGATAGTCCAATTGCCCGCTAGGTAACCTACATAGTCCAAGAGCCGGCAGGTAACTTAGATAGTTCAAGTGCCCGCTAGGTTAGCTGCATAGATAGTTACCTAACCTAGATAGTCCAAGTGCCCGTTAGGTTACCTACATAGTCCACGTGCCCGTTCGTTAACCTAGATAGTACAATTGCCCGCTAGGTAACCTACATAGTCCAAGAGCCGGCAGGTAACTTAGACAGCTCAAGTGCCCGCTAGGTTACCTGCATAGTCCAAGTGCCCGTTAGGTAACCTAGATAGTCCAAGTGCCCGCTAGGTAACCTACATAGTCCAAGTGCCCGCTAGGTAACCTAGATAGTCCAAGTACCCGTTAGCTAACCTAGATAGTCCAAGTGCCCGCTAGGTAACCTCCATAGTCCAAGTTCCCGTTAGGTAACCTAGATAGGCAAAGTGCCCGCTAGTTAACCTACATAGTACAATGGCCCGCTAGTTGACCTAGATAGTCCAAGTGCCAGCTAGTTAACCTAGATAGTCAAAGTGCCCGCTAGTTAACCTAAGTAGTACAAATGTCCGATAGGGATCCTACATAGTCCAAGTGCCCGCTAGGTAACCTAGATATTCCAAGTTCCGGTTTGCTAACCTAGATAGTCCAAGTGCCCGCTAGGTAACCTACGTAGTACAAGTGCCCATTCGTTAACCTAGATAGTCCAAGTGCCTGCTAGTTAACCTATACTGTCCAAGTGCCCGCTAGGTTACTTACATAGTCCAAGTGCACTTTCGTTAACTTAGATAGTCCAAGTCGCGGTAGGTAACCAACATAGTCCAAGGGCCGCTAGGTATCCTATATAGCCCAAGTGCCCGCTACTTAGCCTATAGTCCAAGTGCCCTCTAGGTAACCTACATATTCCATGTTTCCCGCTAGGTAACCTAGATAGTCCAAGTGCCCGTTACATAACCTAGATAGTCCAAGTGCCCGTTAGGTTACCTACATAGTCCACGTGCCCGTTCGTTAACCTAGATAGTCCAATTGCCCGCTAGGTAACCTACATAGTCCAAGGGCCGGCTAGGTAACCTTTAGAATCCAAGTGCCCACTAGGTAATCTAGATAGTCCAGGTGCCCGTTAGGTAACCTAGATAGTCCAAGTGCCCGCTAGTTAACCTACACAGTCCAAGTGCCCGCTGGTTAACTTAAACACTCCAAGTGCCCGCTAGGTTACCTGCATAGTCCAAGTGCCCGTTAGGTAACCTAGATAGTCCAAGTGCCCGCTAGGTAAACTACATAGTCCAAGTGCCCACTAGGTAACCTAGATAGTCCAAGTACCCGTTAGCTAACCTAGATAGTCCAAGTGCCCGCTAGGTAACCTCCATAGTTCAAGTGCCCGCTAGGTAACCTCCATAGTCCAAGTGCCCGTTCGTTAACCTAGATAGTCCAAGTTCCTGTTAGCTAACTTACATAGTCCAAGTGCCCGTTCGTTAACCTAGATAATCCAAGTGCCTGCTAGGTAACCTAAATAGTCCAAGTGCCCGTTTGCTAACCTAGATCGTCAAAGGGCCCGCTAGTTAACCTACATAGTCCAAGTGCCCGTTAGTTAACCTAGATAGTCAAAGTGCCTGCTAGGTAACCTAGATAGTCCAAATGCCCGCTAGTTAACCAAGATAGTCCAAGTGCCCGCTAGTTAACCTACATTGTCCAAGTCCCTGATGGGGAACTTACATAGTCCAAGTATCCGCTAGGTAACCTACGTAGTCCAAATGCCCGCTAGTAATGTACATAGTCCAAGTGCCCGTTAGGTAACCTAGATAGTCCAAATGCCCGCTAGGGAACCCACATAGCCCAAGTGCCCATTAGAGAACTTACATAATCAAAGCCCTGCTAGGGAACCTACATAGTCCAAGTGCCCGCTAGGGAACCTAGATAGTCTAAGTACCCGTTAGCTAACCTAGATAGTCCATGTGCCCGCTAGGTAACCTCCATAGTCCAAGTGCCCGTTCGTTAACCTAGATAGTCTAAGTTCCTGTTAGCTAACCTACATAGTCCAAGTGTCCGTTCGTTAACCTAGATAGTTCAAGTGCCCGCTAGGTAACCTATACAGTCCAAGTGCCTGCTAGGTAACCTACATAGTCTCAGTGCCCGCTAGGGACCTACATAGTCCAAGTGCCCGCTAGGTAACCTACATAGTCCAAGTGCCCGTTAGTTAACCTAGATAGTCAAAGTGCCTGCTAGGTAACCTAGATAGTCCAAATGCCCGCTAGGGTACCCACATAGTCCAACTGCCCGATAGGGAACCAACATAGTCCAAGTGCCCGCTAAGGGACCGACATAGTCCAAGTGACCGCTAGGGAACCTACATTGTCCAAATGCCCGTTAGGGTACCCACAGAGTCCAACTGCCCGATAGGGAACCAACATAGTCCAAGTGCCCGCTAAGGGACCTACATAGTCCAAGTGCCCGTTAGGGAACCTACATAGTCCAAGTGCCCTCTAGGGAACCTGCATCGTCCAAGTGCCCGCCAGTTAACATAGAGAGTCTAAGTTCCCGCTAGTTAACCTAGATAGTCCAAGTGCCCGCTAGTTAACATAGATCGTCCAAGTGCCCGCAAGTTAACCTACATAGTCCAAGGTCCGTTAGTTAACCTAGATAGTCCAAGTGCCCTCTAGATAACCTACATAGTCCAAGGGCCCTCTAGTTAACCTCGATAGTCCAAGTGCCCGCTAGGGGACGTACATAGTCCAAGTGCCCGCTGGACAACCTAGATAGTCCAAGTGCCCGCTAGTTAACCTACATAGTCCAAGTGCCCGCTGAGGAACCTACATAGACGAAGTGTCCGAAAGGGAACCTATGTATTCCAAGTGCCCGTTAGGGCACCTAGATAGTCCAAGTAACCATAGGGAACCTATATAGTCCAAGTGCCCTCTAGGGAAGCTACATAGTCAAAGTGCCCGCTAGGGAACCTGCATTGTACAAGTGCCCGCTAGTTAACCTAGATAGTACAAGTGCCAGTTAGGTAACCTAGATAGTCGAAGGGCCCGCTAGTTAACCTACATAGTCCAAGTGCCCGATAGGGAACCTACATAGTCCAAGTGCCCGAGAGGGAATCTTCATATTCCAAGTGCCCGTTAGGGAACCCAGATAGTCCAAGTGCCCATAGGGAACCTATATGGTCCAAGTGCCCTCTAGGGAAGCTACATATTCATAGTGCCCGCTAGGGAACCTGCATTGTCAAAGTGCCCGCTAGTTAACCAAGATTGTCCAAGTGTCCGCTAGTAAACCTACACAGTCCAAGTTCCCATTAGGTAACCTAGATAGGCCAAGTGCCCGCTAGTTAACCTACATAGTCCAAGTGCCCGCTGAGGAACCTACATAGTCCAAGTGTCCGAAAGGGAACCTACGTATTACAAGTCCCCATTAAGGCACCTAGAGAGTCCAAGTGCCCATAGGGAACCTATATAGTCCAAGTGCCCTCTAGGGAACCTACATAGTCAAAGTGCCCACTAGGGAACCTGCATTGTACAAGTGCCCACTAGTTAACCTAGATAGTCCAAGTGCCCGCTAGGTAACCTAGATAGTCCAAGGGCCCGCTAGTTAACCTACATAGTCCAAGTGCCCAATGAGGAACCTACATAGTCCAAGTGCCCGATAGGGAATCTTCATATTCCAAGTGCCCGTTAGGGAACCCAGATTGTCCAAGTGCCCATAGGGAACCTATATAGTCCAAGTTCCCTCTAGGGAAGCTACATATTCATAGTGCCCGCTAGGGAACCTGCATTGTCCAAGTGCCCGCTAGTTAACCTACATTGTCCAAGTCCCTGATGGGGAACCTACATAGTCCTAGTATCCACTAGGTAACCTACATAGTCCAAATGCCCGCTAGTAACGTACATAGTCCAAGTGCCCGTTAGGTAACCTAGATAGTCCAAATGCCCGCTAGGGAACCCACATAGTCCAAGTGCCCGTTAGAGAACTTACATAGTCAAAGCCCTGCTAGGGAACCTACATAGTCCAAGTGCCCGCTAAGTAACCTAGATAGTCCAAGTACCCGTTAGCTAACCTAGATAGTCCAAGTGTCCGCTAGGTAACCTCCATAGTCCAAGTGCCCGTTCGTTAACCTAGATAGTCCAAGTTCCTGTTAGCTAACCTCCATAGTCCAAGTGCCCGTTCGTTAACCTAGATAGTTCAAGTGCCCGCTAGGTAACCTAGACAGTCCAAGTGCCTGCTAGGTAACCTACATAGTCCAAGTGCCCGTTTGCTAACCTAGATCGTCAAAGGGCCCGCTAGTTAACCTACATAGTCCAAGGGCCCTCTAGTTAACCTAGATAGTCCAAGTGCCGGCTAGTTAACCTACATTGTCCAAGTCCCTGATGGGGAACCTACATAGTCCAAGTATCCGCTAGGTAACCTACATAGTCCAAATGCCCACTAGTAACGTACGTAGTCCAAATGCCCGTTAGGTAACCTACATAGTCCAAATGCCCGCTAGAAACCTACATAGTCCAAGTGCAAGAAGGGAACCTACATAATCCAAGTGCCCGCTAGGGAACCTACATAGTCCAAATGCCCGTTAGGTAACCTAGATAGTCCAAATGCCCGCTAGGGTACCCACATAGTCTAAGTGCCCGCGAGGTAACCTACATAGTCCAAGTGCCGATTCATTAACCTAGATTTTCCAAGTGCCCTCTAGGTAACCTAGACTGTCCAAGTGCCCGCTTGGTTACCTACATAGTCCACGTGCCCGTTCGTTAACCTAGATAGTACAATTGCCCGCTAGGTAACCTACATAGTCCAAGAGCCGGCAGGTAACTTAGACAGCTCAAGTGCCCGCTAGGTTACCTGCATAGTCCAAGTGCCCGTTAGGTAACCTAGATAGTCCAAGTGCCCGCTAGGTAACCTACATAGTCCAAGTGCCCGCTAGGTAACCTAGATAGTCCAAGTACCCGTTAGCTAACCTAGATAGTCCAAGTGCCCGCTAGGTAACCTCCATAGTCCAAGTTCCCGTTAGGTAACCTAGATAGGCAAAGTGCCCGCTAGTTAACCTACATAGTACAATGGCCCGCTAGTTGACCTAGATAGTCCAAGTGCCAGCTAGTTAACCTAGATAGTCAAAGTGCCCGCTAGTTAACCTAAGTAGTACAAATGTCCGATAGGGATCCTACATAGTCCAAGTGCCCGCTAGGTAACCTAGATATTCCAAGTTCCGGTTTGCTAACCTAGATAGTCCAAGTGCCCGCTAGGTAACCTACGTAGTACAAGTGCCCATTCGTTAACCTAGATAGTCCAAGTGCCTGCTAGTTAACCTATACTGTCCAAGTGCCCGCTAGGTTAATTACATAGTCCAAGTGCACTTTCGTTAACTTAGATAGTCCAAGTCGCGGTAGGTAACCAACATAGTCCAAGGGCCGCTAGGTAACCTATATAGCCCAAGTGCCCGCTAGTTAGCCTATAGTCCAAGTGCCCTCTAGGTAACCTACATATTCCATGTTTCCGCTAGGTAACCTAGATAGTCCAAGTTCCCGTTACCTAACCTAGATAGTCCAAGTGCCCGTTAGGTTACCTACATAGTCCACGTGCCCGTTCGTTAACCTAGATAGTCCAATTGCCCGCTAGGTAACCTACATAGTCCAAGGGCCGGCTAGGTAACCTTTAGAATCCAAGTGCCCACTAGGTAATCTAGATAGTCCAGGTGCCCGTTAGGTAACCTAGATAGTCCAAGTGCCCGCTAGTTAACCTACACAGTCCAAGTGCCCGCTGGTAAACTTAAACAGTCCAAGTGCCCGCTAGGTTACCTGCATAGTCCAAGTGCCCGTTAGGTAACCTAGATAGTCCAAGTGCCCGCTAGGTAACCTACATAGTCCAAGTGCCCACTAGGTAACCTAGATAGTCCAAGTACCCGTTAGCTAACCTAGATAGTCCAAGTGCCCGCTAGGTAACCTCCATAGTTCAAGTGCCCGCTAGGTAACCTCCATAGTCCAAGTGCCCGTTCGTTAACCTAGATAGTCCAAGTTCCTGTTAGCTAACTTACATAGTCCAAGTGCCCGTTCGTTAACCTAGATAGTCCAAGTGCCTGCTAGGTAACCTAAATAGTCCAAGTGCCCGTTTGCTAACCTAGATCGTCAAAGGGCCCGCTAGTTAACCTACATAGTTCAAGTGCCCGTTAGTTAACCTAGATAGTCAAAGTGCCTGCTAGGTAACCTAGATAGTCCAAATGCCCGCTAGTTAACCTAGATAGTCCAAGTGCCCGCTAGTTAACCTACATTGTCCAAGTCCCTGATGGGGAACTTACATAATCCAAGTATCCCCTAGGTAACCTACATAGTCCAAATGCCCGCTAGTAACGTACATAGTCCAAGTGCCCGTTAGGTAACCTAGATAGTCCAAATGCCCGCTAGGGAACCCACATAGCCCAAGTGCCCATTAGAGAACTTACATAATCAAAGCCCTGCTAGGGAACCTACATAGTCCAAGTGCCCGCTAGGGAACCTAGATAGTCTAAGTACCCGTTAGCTAACCTAGATAGTCCAAGTGCCCGCTAGGTAACCTCCATAGTCCAAGTGCCCGTTCGTTAACCTAAATAGTCTAAGTTCCTTTTAGCTAACCTACATAGTCCAAGTGTCCGTTCGTTAACCTAGATAGTTCAAGTGCCCGCTAGGTAACCTATACAGTCCAAGTGCCTGCTAGGTAACCTACATAGTCTCAGTGCCCGCTAGGGACCTACATAGTCCAAGTGCCCGCTAGGTAACCTACATAGTCCAAGTGCCCGTTAGTTAACCTAGATAGTCAAAGTGCCTGCTAGGTAACCTAGATAGTCCAAATGCCCTCTAGGGTACCCACATAGTCCAACTGCCCGATAGGGAACCAACATAGTCCAAGTGCCCGCTAAGGGACCGACATAGTCCAAGTTACCGCTAGGGAACCTACATAGTCCAAATGCCCGTTAGGGTACCCACAGAGTCCAACTGCCCGATAGGGAACCAACATAGTCCAAGTGCCCGCTAAGGGACCTACATAGTCCAAGTGCCCGTTAGGGAACCTACATAGTCCAAGTGCCCTCTAGGGAACCTGCATCGTCCAAGTGCCCGCCAGTTAACATAGAGAGTCTAAGTTCCCGCTAGTTAACCTAGATAGTCCAAGTGCCCGCTAGTTAACATAGATCGTCCAAGTGCCCGCTAGTTAACCTACATAGTCCAAGGTCCGTTATTTAACCTAGATAGTCCAAGTGCCCTCTAGATAACCTACATAGTCCAAGGGCCCTCTAGTTAACCTCGATAGTCCAAGTGCCCGCTAGGGAACCTACATAGTCCAAGTGCCTGCTAGGTAACCTAGATAGTCCAAGTGCCCGCTAGTTAACCTACATAGTCCAAGTGCCCGCTGAGGAACCTACATAGTCCAAGTGTCCAAAAGGGAACCTACGTATTCCAACTGCCATTAGGGCACCTAGATAGTCCAAGTGCCCTCTAGGGAACCTACATAGTCAAAGTGCCCGCTAGGGAACCTGCATTGTACAAGTGCCCTCTAGTTAACCTAGATAGTCCAAGTGCCCCCTAGGTAACCTAGATAGTCCACGGGCCCGCTAGTTAACCTACATAGTCCAAGTGCCCAATGAGGAACCTACATCGTCCAAGTGCCCGATAGGGAATCTTCATATTCCAAGTGCCCGTTAGGGAACCCAGATTGTCCAAGTGCCCATAGGGAACCTATATAGTCCAAGTTCCCTCTGGGGAAGCTACATATTCATAGTGCCCGCTAGGGAACCTGCATTGTCCAAGTGCCCGCTAGTTAACCTAGATCGTCCAAGTGTCCGCTAGTAAACCTACTTAGTCCAAGTTCCCGTTAGGTAACCTAGATAGGCCAAGTGCCCGCTAGTTAACCTACATAGTACAATGGCCCGCTAGTTGACCTAGATAGTCCAAGTGCCCGCTAGTTAACCTACATAGTCAAAGGGCCCGCTAGTTAACCTAAGTAGTACAAATTTCCGATAGGGATCCTACATAGTCCAAGTGCCCGCTAGGTAACCTAGATATTCCAAGTTCCGGTTTGCTAAACTAGATAGTCCAAGTGCCCGCTAGGTAACCTACGTAGTTCAAGTGCCCATTCGTTAACTTAGATAGTCCAAGTCACGGTAGGTAACCAACATAGTCCAAGGGCCGCTAGGTAACCTATATAGTCCAAGTGCCCGCTAATTAAACTATAGTCCAAGTGCCCTCTAGGTAACCTACATATTCCAAGTTCCCGCTAGGTAACCTAGATAGTCCAAGTGCCCGTTACCTAACCTAGATAGTCCAAGTGCCCGTTAGGTTAACTACATAGTCCACGTGCCCGTTCGTTAACCTAGATCGTCCAATTGCCCGCTAGGTAACCTACATAGTCCAAGGGCCGGCTAGGTAACCTTTAGAATCCAAGTGCCCGCTAGGTAATCTAGATAGTCCAGGTGCCCGTTATGTAACCTAGATAGTCCAAGTGCCCGCTAGTTAACCTACATAGTCCAAGTGCCCCCTGGTTAACTTAAACAGTCCAAGTGCCCGCTAGGTTACCTGCATAGTCCAAGTGCCCGTTAGGTAACCTAGATAGTCCAAGTGCCCGCTACGTAACCTACATAGTCCAAGTGCCCGCTAGGTAACCTAGATAGTCCAAGTACCCGTTAGCTAACCTAGATAGTCCAAGTGCCCGCTAGGTAACCTCCATAGTCCAAGTGCCCGCTAGGTAACCTCCATAGTCCAAGTGCCCGTTCGTTAACCTAGATAGTCCAAGTTCCTGTTAGCTAACCTACATAGTCCAAGTGCCATTTCGTTAACCTAGATAGTTCAAGTGCCCGCTAGGTAACCAAGACAGTCCAAGTGCCTGCTAGGTAACCTACATAGTCCAAGTGCCCGTTTGCTAACCTAGATCGTCAAAGGGCCCACTAGTTAACCTACATAGTCCAAGGGCTCTCTAGTTAACCTAGATAGTCCAAGTGCCCGCTAGTTAACCTACATTGTCCAAGTCCCTGATGGGGAACCTACATAGTCCAAGTATCCGCTAGGTAACCTACATAGTCCAAATGCCCGCTAGTAACGTACATAGTCGAAGTGCCCGTTAGGTAAACTAGATAGTCCAAATGCCCGCTAGGGAACACACATAGTCCAAGTGCCCGTTAGAGAACTTACATAGTCAAAGCCCTGCTAGGGAACCTACATAGTCCAAGTGCCCGCTAGGGAACCTAGATAGTCCAAGTGCCCGCTAGGTAACCTCCATAGTCCAAGTGCCCGCTAGGTAACATCCATAGTCCAAGTGCCCGTTCGTTAACCTAGATAGTCCAAGTTCCTGTTAGCTAACCTACATAGTCCAAGTGCCCGTTCGTTAACCTAGATAGTTCAAGTGCCCGCTAGGTAACCTAGACAGTCCAAGTGCCTGCTAGGTAACCTACATAGTCCAAGTGCCCGTTTGCTAACCTAGATCGTCAAAGGGCCCGCTAGTTAACCTACATAGTCCAAGGGCCCTCTAGTTAACCTAGATAGTCCAAGTGCCCGCTAGTTAACCTACATTGTCCAAGTCCCTGATGGGGAACGTACATAGTCCAAGTATCCGCTAGGTAACCTACATAGTCTAAATGCCCACTAGTAACGTACGTAGTCCAAATGCCCGTTAGGTAACCTAGATAGTCCAAATGCCCGCTAGGGAACCTACATAGCCCAAGTGCCCGCTAGGTAACCTACATAGTCCAAATGCCCGCTAGAAACCTACATAGTCAAAGTGCAAGAAGGGAACCTACGTAATCCAAGTTCCCGCTAGGGAACCTCCATAGTCCAAGTGCCCGCTAATAAACCTATATAGTCCAAGTGCCCGTTAGGGAGCCTGCATCGTCCAAGTGCCCGCTAGTTAATCTAGATAGTCCAAGTGCCCGCTAGTTAAGCTAGATAGTCCAAGTGGCCGCTAGTTAACCTAGATCGTCCAAGTGCCCGCTAGTTAACCTACACAGTCCAAGGTCCGCTAGTTAACCTAGATATTCCAAGTGCCCGCTAGTTAACCTACATAGTCCAAGGGCCCTCTATTTAACCTAGATAGCCAAGTGCCCGCTAGGGGACGTACATAGTCCAAGTGCACGCTAGGTAACCTAGATAGTCTAAGGGCCCGCTAGTTAACCTACATAGTCCAACTGCCCGATAGGGAACCTACATAGTCCAAGTGTCCGCTAAGGTACGAACATAGTCCAAGTGCCCGCTAGGGAACCTACATAGTCCAAGTGCCCGCTAGGTAACCTAGATAGTCCAAGTGCCCGCTAGTTAACCTACATAGTCCAAGTGCCCGCTGAGGAACCTACATAGTCCAAGTGTCCGAAAGGGAACCTACGTATTCCAAGTCCACATTAGGGCACCTAGATAGTCCAAGTGCCCATAGGGAACCTATAGAGTCCAAGTGCCCTCTAGGGAACCTACATAGTCAAAGTGCCCGCTAGGGAACCTGCATTGTACAAGTGCCCACTAGTTAACCTAGATAGTCCAAGTGCCCGCTAGGTAACCTAGATAGTCCAAGGGCCCGCTAGTTAACCTACATAGTCCAAGTGCCCAATGAGGAACCTACATAGTCCAAGTGCCCGATAGGGAATCTTCATATTCCAAGTGCCCGTTAGGGAACCCAGATTGTCCAAGTGCCCATAGGGAACCTATATAGTCCAAGTTCCCTCTAGGGAAGCTACATATTCATAGTGCCCGCTAGGGAACCTGCATTGTCCAAGTGCCCGCTAGTTAACCTACATTGTCCAAGTCCCTGATGTGGAACCTACATAGTCCAAGTATCCGCTAGGTAACCTACATAGTCCAAATGCCCGCTAGTAACGTACATAGTCCAAGTGCCCGTTAGGTAACCTAGATAGTCCAAATGCCCGCTAGGGAACCCACATAGTCCAAGTGCCCGTTAGAGAACTTACATAGTCAAAGCCCTGCTAGGGAACCTACATAGTCCAAGTGCCCGCTAAGTAACCTAGATAGTCCAAGTACCCGTTAGCTAACCTAGATAGTCCAAGTGTCCGCTAGGTAACCTCCATAGTCCAAGTGCCCGTTCGTTAACCTAGATAGTCCAAGTTCCTGTTAGCTAACCTCCATAGTCCAAGTGCCCGTTCGTTAACCTAGATAGTTCAAGTGCCCGCTAGGTAACCTAGACAGTCCAAGTGCCTGCTAGGTAACCTACATAGTCCAAGTGCCCGTTTGCTAACCTAGATCGTCAAAGGGCCCGCTAGTTAACCTACATAGTCCAAGGGCCCTCTAGTTAACCTAGATAGTCCAAGTGCCCGCTAGTTAACCTACATTGTCCAAGTCCCTGATGGGGAACCTACATAGTCCAAGTATCCGCTAGGTAACCTACATAGTCCAAATGCCCACTAGTAACGTACGTAGTCCAAATGCCCGTTAGGTAACCTACATAGTCCAAATGCCCGCTAGAAACCTACATAGTCCAAGTGCAAGAAGGGAACCTACATAATCCAAGTGCCCACTAGGGAACCTACATAGTCCAAATGCCCGTTAGGTAACCTAGATAGTCCAAATGCCCGCTAGGGTACCCACATAGTCTAAGTGCCCACGAGGTAACCTACATAGTCCAAGTGCCGATTCATTAACCTAGATTATCCAAGTGCCCTCTAGGTAACCTAGACTGTCCAAGTGCCCGCTTGGTTACCTACATAGTCCACGTGCCCGTTCGTTAACCTAGATAGTACAAGAGCCCGCTAGTTAACCTACATAGTGCAAGGGCCCGCTAGTTAACCTAGATATCCAAGTGCCCGCTAGTTAACCTACATTGTCCAAGTCCCTGATGGGGAACCTACATAGTCCAAGTATCCGCTAGGTAACCTACATAGTCCAAATGCCCGCTAGTAACGTACATAGTCCAAGTTCCCGTTAGGTAACCTAGATAGTCCAAATGCCCGCTAGGGAACCCACATAGTCCAAGTGCCCGTTAGAGAACTTACATAGTCAAAGCCCTGCTAGGGAACCTACATAGTCCAAGTGCCCGCTAGGGAACCTATATAGTCCAAGTACCCGTTAGCTAACCTAGATAGTCCAAGTGCCCGCTAGGTAACCTACATAATCCAAGTGCCCGTTCGTTAACCTAGATAGTGCAAGATCCTTTTAGCTAACCTACATAGTCCAAGTGCCCGTTCGTTAACCTAGATAGTTCAAGTGCCCGCTAGGTAACCTAGACAGTCCAAGTGCCTGCTAGGTAACCTACATAGTCCAAGTGCCCGCTAGTTAACCTAGATAGTCCAAGTACCCGCTAGTTAACCTACATTGTCCAAGTCCCTGATGGGGAACCTACATTATCCAAGTATCCGCTAGGTAACCTACATAGTCCAAATGCCCGCTAGTAACGTACATAGTTCAAGTGCCCGCTAGGTAACCTAGACAGTCCAAGTGCCTGCTAGGTAACCTACATAGTCCAAGTGCCCGCTAGGGAACCTACATATTCCAAGTGCCCGTTAGTTTACCTAGATAGTCAAAGTGCCTTCTAGGTAACCTAGATAGTCCAAATGCCCGCTAGGATACCCACAGAGTCCAACTGCCCGATAGGGAACCAACATAGTCCAAGTGCCCGCTAAGGGACCTACATAGTCCAAGTGCCCGTTAGGGAACCAACATAGTCCAAGTGCCCTCTAGGGAACCTGCATCGTCCATGTGCCCGCTAGTTAACCTAGATAGTCCAAGTGCCCGCTAGTTAACCTATATAGTCCAAGGTCCGTTAGTTAACCTAGATAGTCCAAGTGACCTCTAGTTAACCTACATAGTCCAAGGGCCCTCTAGTTAACCTCGATAGTCCAAGTGCCCGCTAGGGGACGTACATAGTCCAAGTGCCCGCTGGGCAACCTAGATAGTCCAAGTGCCCGCTAGATTACCTACATAGTCCAAGTGCCCGCTGAGGAACCTACATAGTCCAAGTGTCCGAAAGGGAACCTACGTATTCCAAGTGCCTGTTAGGGCACCTAGATAGTCCAAGTAACCATAGGGAACCTATATAGTCCAAGTGCCCTCTAGGGAAGCTACATAGTCAAAGTGCCCGCTAGGGAACCTGCATTGTACAAGTGTCCGCTAGTTAACCTAGATAGTCCAAGTGCCCACTAGGTAACCTAGATAGTCGAAGGGCCTGCTAGTTAACCTACATAGTCCAAGTGCCCGATAGGGAACCTACATAGTCCAAGTGCCCAATGAGGAACCTACATAGTCCAAGTGCCCGATAGGGAATCTTCATATTCCAAGGGCCTGTTAGGGAACCCAGATAGTCCAAGTGCCCATAGGGAACCTATATGGTCCAAGTGCCCTCTAGGGAAGCTACATATTCATAGTGCCCGCTAGGGAACCTGCATCGTCCAAGTGCCCGCTAGTTAACCTACATTGTCCAAGTCCCTGATGGGGAACCTACATAGTCCAAGTATCCGCTAGGTAACCTACATAGTCCAAATGCCCGCTAGTAACGTACATAGTCCAAGTGCGCGCTAGGTAACCTACATATTCCAAGTTCCCGCTAGGTAACCTAGATAGTCCAATTGCCCGCTAGGTAACCTACATAGTCCAAGAGCCGGCAGGTAACTTAGATAGTTCAAGTGCCCGCTAGGTTAGCTGCATAGATAGTTACCTAACCTAGATAGTCCAAGTGCCCGTTAGGTTACCTACATAGTCCACGTGCCCGTTCGTTAACCTAGATAGTACAATTGCCCGCTAGGTAACCTACATAGTCCAAGAGCCGGCAGGTAACTTAGACAGCTCAAGTGCCCGCTAGGTTACCTGCATAGTCCAAGTGCCCGTTAGGTAACCTAGATAGTCCAAGTGCCCGCTAGGTAACCTACATAGTCCAAGTGCCCGCTAGGTAACCTAGATAGTCCAAGTACCCGTTAGCTAACCTAGATAGTCCAAGTGCCCGCTAGGTAACCTCCATAGTCCAAGTTCCCGTTAGGTAACCTAGATAGGCAAAGTGCCCGCTAGTTAACCTACATAGTACAATGGCCCGCTAGTTGACCTAGATAGTCCAAGTGCCAGCTAGTTAACCTAGATAGTCAAAGTGCCCGCTAGTTAACCTAAGTAGTACAAATGTCCGATAGGGATCCTACATAGTCCAAGTGCCCGCTAGGTAACCTAGATATTCCAAGTTCCGGTTTGCTAACCTAGATAGTCCAAGTGCCCGCTAGGTAACCTACGTAGTACAAGTGCCCATTCGTTAACCTAGATAGTCCAAGTGCCTGCTAGTTAACCTATACTGTCCAAGTGCCCGCTAGGTTACTTACATAGTCCAAGTGCACTTTCGTTAACTTAGATAGTCCAAGTCGCGGTAGGTAACCAACATAGTCCAAGGGCCGCTAGGTATCCTATATAGCCCAAGTGCCCGCTACTTAGCCTATAGTCCAAGTGCCCTCTAGGTAACCTACATATTCCATGTTTCCCGCTAGGTAACCTAGATAGTCCAAGTGCCCGTTACATAACCTAGATAGTCCAAGTGCCCGTTAGGTTACCTACATAGTCCACGTGCCCGTTCGTTAACCTAGATAGTCCAATTGCCCGCTAGGTAACCTACATAGTCCAAGGGCCGGCTAGGTAACCTTTAGAATCCAAGTGCCCACTAGGTAATCTAGATAGTCCAGGTGCCCGTTAGGTAACCTAGATAGTCCAAGTGCCCGCTAGTTAACCTACACAGTCCAAGTGCCCGCTGGTTAACTTAAACACTCCAAGTGCCCGCTAGGTTACCTGCATAGTCCAAGTGCCCGTTAGGTAACCTAGATAGTCCAAGTGCCCGCTAGGTAAACTACATAGTCCAAGTGCCCACTAGGTAACCTAGATAGTCCAAGTACCCGTTAGCTAACCTAGATAGTCCAAGTGCCCGCTAGGTAACCTCCATAGTTCAAGTGCCCGCTAGGTAACCTCCATAGTCCAAGTGCCCGTTCGTTAACCTAGATAGTCCAAGTTCCTGTTAGCTAACTTACATAGTCCAAGTGCCCGTTCGTTAACCTAGATAATCCAAGTGCCTGCTAGGTAACCTAAATAGTCCAAGTGCCCGTTTGCTAACCTAGATCGTCAAAGGGCCCGCTAGTTAACCTACATAGTCCAAGTGCCCGTTAGTTAACCTAGATAGTCAAAGTGCCTGCTAGGTAACCTAGATAGTCCAAATGCCCGCTAGTTAACCAAGATAGTCCAAGTGCCCGCTAGTTAACCTACATTGTCCAAGTCCCTGATGGGGAACTTACATAGTCCAAGTATCCGCTAGGTAACCTACGTAGTCCAAATGCCCGCTAGTAATGTACATAGTCCAAGTGCCCGTTAGGTAACCTAGATAGTCCAAATGCCCGCTAGGGAACCCACATAGCCCAAGTGCCCATTAGAGAACTTACATAATCAAAGCCCTGCTAGGGAACCTACATAGTCCAAGTGCCCGCTAGGGAACCTAGATAGTCTAAGTACCCGTTAGCTAACCTAGATAGTCCATGTGCCCGCTAGGTAACCTCCATAGTCCAAGTGCCCGTTCGTTAACCTAGATAGTCTAAGTTCCTGTTAGCTAACCTACATAGTCCAAGTGTCCGTTCGTTAACCTAGATAGTTCAAGTGCCCGCTAGGTAACCTATACAGTCCAAGTGCCTGCTAGGTAACCTACATAGTCTCAGTGCCCGCTAGGGACCTACATAGTCCAAGTGCCCGCTAGGTAACCTACATAGTCCAAGTGCCCGTTAGTTAACCTAGATAGTCAAAGTGCCTGCTAGGTAACCTAGATAGTCCAAATGCCCGCTAGGGTACCCACATAGTCCAACTGCCCGATAGGGAACCAACATAGTCCAAGTGCCCGCTAAGGGACCGACATAGTCCAAGTGACCGCTAGGGAACCTACATTGTCCAAATGCCCGTTAGGGTACCCACAGAGTCCAACTGCCCGATAGGGAACCAACATAGTCCAAGTGCCCGCTAAGGGACCTACATAGTCCAAGTGCCCGTTAGGGAACCTACATAGTCCAAGTGCCCTCTAGGGAACCTGCATCGTCCAAGTGCCCGCCAGTTAACATAGAGAGTCTAAGTTCCCGCTAGTTAACCTAGATAGTCCAAGTGCCCGCTAGTTAACATAGATCGTCCAAGTGCCCGCAAGTTAACCTACATAGTCCAAGGTCCGTTAGTTAACCTAGATAGTCCAAGTGCCCTCTAGATAACCTACATAGTCCAAGGGCCCTCTAGTTAACCTCGATAGTCCAAGTGCCCGCTAGGGGACGTACATAGTCCAAGTGCCCGCTGGACAACCTAGATAGTCCAAGTGCCCGCTAGTTAACCTACATAGTCCAAGTGCCCGCTGAGGAACCTACATAGACGAAGTGTCCGAAAGGGAACCTATGTATTCCAAGTGCCCGTTAGGGCACCTAGATAGTCCAAGTAACCATAGGGAACCTATATAGTCCAAGTGCCCTCTAGGGAAGCTACATAGTCAAAGTGCCCGCTAGGGAACCTGCATTGTACAAGTGCCCGCTAGTTAACCTAGATAGTACAAGTGCCAGTTAGGTAACCTAGATAGTCGAAGGGCCCGCTAGTTAACCTACATAGTCCAAGTGCCCGATAGGGAACCTACATAGTCCAAGTGCCCGAGAGGGAATCTTCATATTCCAAGTGCCCGTTAGGGAACCCAGATAGTCCAAGTGCCCATAGGGAACCTATATGGTCCAAGTGCCCTCTAGGGAAGCTACATATTCATAGTGCCCGCTAGGGAACCTGCATTGTCAAAGTGCCCGCTAGTTAACCAAGATTGTCCAAGTGTCCGCTAGTAAACCTACACAGTCCAAGTTCCCATTAGGTAACCTAGATAGGCCAAGTGCCCGCTAGTTAACCTACATAGTCCAAGTGCCCGCTGAGGAACCTACATAGTCCAAGTGTCCGAAAGGGAACCTACGTATTACAAGTCCCCATTAAGGCACCTAGAGAGTCCAAGTGCCCATAGGGAACCTATATAGTCCAAGTGCCCTCTAGGGAACCTACATAGTCAAAGTGCCCACTAGGGAACCTGCATTGTACAAGTGCCCACTAGTTAACCTAGATAGTCCAAGTGCCCGCTAGGTAACCTAGATAGTCCAAGGGCCCGCTAGTTAACCTACATAGTCCAAGTGCCCAATGAGGAACCTACATAGTCCAAGTGCCCGATAGGGAATCTTCATATTCCAAGTGCCCGTTAGGGAACCCAGATTGTCCAAGTGCCCATAGGGAACCTATATAGTCCAAGTTCCCTCTAGGGAAGCTACATATTCATAGTGCCCGCTAGGGAACCTGCATTGTCCAAGTGCCCGCTAGTTAACCTACATTGTCCAAGTCCCTGATGGGGAACCTACATAGTCCTAGTATCCACTAGGTAACCTACATAGTCCAAATGCCCGCTAGTAACGTACATAGTCCAAGTGCCCGTTAGGTAACCTAGATAGTCCAAATGCCCGCTAGGGAACCCACATAGTCCAAGTGCCCGTTAGAGAACTTACATAGTCAAAGCCCTGCTAGGGAACCTACATAGTCCAAGTGCCCGCTAAGTAACCTAGATAGTCCAAGTACCCGTTAGCTAACCTAGATAGTCCAAGTGTCCGCTAGGTAACCTCCATAGTCCAAGTGCCCGTTCGTTAACCTAGATAGTCCAAGTTCCTGTTAGCTAACCTCCATAGTCCAAGTGCCCGTTCGTTAACCTAGATAGTTCAAGTGCCCGCTAGGTAACCTAGACAGTCCAAGTGCCTGCTAGGTAACCTACATAGTCCAAGTGCCCGTTTGCTAACCTAGATCGTCAAAGGGCCCGCTAGTTAACCTACATAGTCCAAGGGCCCTCTAGTTAACCTAGATAGTCCAAGTGCCGGCTAGTTAACCTACATTGTCCAAGTCCCTGATGGGGAACCTACATAGTCCAAGTATCCGCTAGGTAACCTACATAGTCCAAATGCCCACTAGTAACGTACGTAGTCCAAATGCCCGTTAGGTAACCTACATAGTCCAAATGCCCGCTAGAAACCTACATAGTCCAAGTGCAAGAAGGGAACCTACATAATCCAAGTGCCCGCTAGGGAACCTACATAGTCCAAATGCCCGTTAGGTAACCTAGATAGTCCAAATGCCCGCTAGGGTACCCACATAGTCTAAGTGCCCGCGAGGTAACCTACATAGTCCAAGTGCCGATTCATTAACCTAGATTTTCCAAGTGCCCTCTAGGTAACCTAGACTGTCCAAGTGCCCGCTTGGTTACCTACATAGTCCACGTGCCCGTTCGTTAACCTAGATAGTACAATTGCCCGCTAGGTAACCTACATAGTCCAAGAGCCGGCAGGTAACTTAGACAGCTCAAGTGCCCGCTAGGTTACCTGCATAGTCCAAGTGCCCGTTAGGTAACCTAGATAGTCCAAGTGCCCGCTAGGTAACCTACATAGTCCAAGTGCCCGCTAGGTAACCTAGATAGTCCAAGTACCCGTTAGCTAACCTAGATAGTCCAAGTGCCCGCTAGGTAACCTCCATAGTCCAAGTTCCCGTTAGGTAACCTAGATAGGCAAAGTGCCCGCTAGTTAACCTACATAGTACAATGGCCCGCTAGTTGACCTAGATAGTCCAAGTGCCAGCTAGTTAACCTAGATAGTCAAAGTGCCCGCTAGTTAACCTAAGTAGTACAAATGTCCGATAGGGATCCTACATAGTCCAAGTGCCCGCTAGGTAACCTAGATATTCCAAGTTCCGGTTTGCTAACCTAGATAGTCCAAGTGCCCGCTAGGTAACCTACGTAGTACAAGTGCCCATTCGTTAACCTAGATAGTCCAAGTGCCTGCTAGTTAACCTATACTGTCCAAGTGCCCGCTAGGTTAATTACATAGTCCAAGTGCACTTTCGTTAACTTAGATAGTCCAAGTCGCGGTAGGTAACCAACATAGTCCAAGGGCCGCTAGGTAACCTATATAGCCCAAGTGCCCGCTAGTTAGCCTATAGTCCAAGTGCCCTCTAGGTAACCTACATATTCCATGTTTCCGCTAGGTAACCTAGATAGTCCAAGTTCCCGTTACCTAACCTAGATAGTCCAAGTGCCCGTTAGGTTACCTACATAGTCCACGTGCCCGTTCGTTAACCTAGATAGTCCAATTGCCCGCTAGGTAACCTACATAGTCCAAGGGCCGGCTAGGTAACCTTTAGAATCCAAGTGCCCACTAGGTAATCTAGATAGTCCAGGTGCCCGTTAGGTAACCTAGATAATCCAAGTGCCCGCTAGTTAACCTACACAGTCCAAGTGCCCGCTGGTAAACTTAAACAGTCCAAGTGCCCGCTAGGTTACCTGCATAGTCCAAGTGCCCGTTAGGTAACCTAGATAGTCCAAGTGCCCGCTAGGTAACCTACATAGTCCAAGTGCCCACTAGGTAACCTAGATAGTCCAAGTACCCGTTAGCTAACCTAGATAGTCCAAGTGCCCGCTAGGTAACCTCCATAGTTCAAGTGCCCGCTAGGTAACCTCCATAGTCCAAGTGCCCGTTCGTTAACCTAGATAGTCCAAGTTCCTGTTAGCTAACTTACATAGTCCAAGTGCCCGTTCGTTAACCTAGATAGTCCAAGTGCCTGCTAGGTAACCTAAATAGTCCAAGTGCCCGTTTGCTAACCTAGATCGTCAAAGGGCCCGCTAGTTAACCTACATAGTTCAAGTGCCCGTTAGTTAACCTAGATAGTCAAAGTGCCTGCTAGGTAACCTAGATAGTCCAAATGCCCGCTAGTTAACCTAGATAGTCCAAGTGCCCGCTAGTTAACCTACATTGTCCAAGTCCCTGATGGGGAACTTACATAATCCAAGTATCCCCTAGGTAACCTACATAGTCCAAATGCCCGCTAGTAACGTACATAGTCCAAGTGCCCGTTAGGTAACCTAGATAGTCCAAATGCCCGCTAGGGAACCCACATAGCCCAAGTGCCCATTAGAGAACTTACATAATCAAAGCCCTGCTAGGGAACCTACATAGTCCAAGTGCCCGCTAGGGAACCTAGATAGTCTAAGTACCCGTTAGCTAACCTAGATAGTCCAAGTGCCCGCTAGGTAACCTCCATAGTCCAAGTGCCCGTTCGTTAACCTAAATAGTCTAAGTTCCTTTTAGCTAACCTACATAGTCCAAGTGTCCGTTCGTTAACCTAGATAGTTCAAGTGCCCGCTAGGTAACCTATACAGTCCAAGTGCCTGCTAGGTAACCTACATAGTCTCAGTGCCCGCTAGGGACCTACATAGTCCAAGTGCCCGCTAGGTAACCTACATAGTCCAAGTGCCCGTTAGTTAACCTAGATAGTCAAAGTGCCTGCTAGGTAACCTAGATAGTCCAAATGCCCTCTAGGGTACCCACATAGTCCAACTGCCCGATAGGGAACCAACATAGTCCAAGTGCCCGCTAAGGGACCGACATAGTCCAAGTTACCGCTAGGGAACCTACATAGTCCAAATGCCCGTTAGGGTACCCACAGAGTCCAACTGCCCGATAGGGAACCAACATAGTCCAAGTGCCCGCTAAGGGACCTACATAGTCCAAGTGCCCGTTAGGGAACCTACATAGTCCAAGTGCCCTCTAGGGAACCTGCATCGTCCAAGTGCCCGCCAGTTAACATAGAGAGTCTAAGTTCCCGCTAGTTAACCTAGATAGTCCAAGTGCCCGCTAGTTAACATAGATCGTCCAAGTGCCCGCTAGTTAACCTACATAGTCCAAGGTCCGTTATTTAACCTAGATAGTCCAAGTGCCCTCTAGATAACCTACATAGTCCAAGGGCCCTCTAGTTAACCTCGATAGTCCAAGTGCCCGCTAGGGGACGTACATAGTCCAAGTGCCCGCTGGACAACCTAGATAGTCCAAGTGCCCGCTAGTTAACCTACATAGTCCAAGTGCCCGCTGAGGAACCTACATAGACGAAGTGTCCGAAAGGGAACCTACGTATTCCAAGTGCCCGTTAGGGCACCTAGATAGTCCAAGTAACCATAGGGAACCTATATAGTCCAAGTGCCCTCTAGGGAAGCTACATAGTCAAAGTGCCCGCTAGGGAACCTGCATTGTACAAGTGCCCGCTAGTTAACCTAGATAGTACAAGTGCCAGTTAGGTAACATAGATAGTCGAAGGGCCCGCTAGTTAACCTACATAGTCCAAGTGCCCGATAGGGAACCTACATAGTCCAAGTGCCCGATAGGGAATCTTCATATTCCAAGTGCCCGTTAGGGAACCCAGATAGTCCAAGTGCCCATAGGGAACCTATATGGTCCAAGTGCCCTCTAGGGAAGCTACATATTCATAGTGCCCGCTAGGGAACCTGAATTGTCCAAGTGCCCGCTAGTTAACCAAGATTGTCCAAGTGTCCGCTAGTAAACCTACACAGTCCAAGTTCCCATTAGGTAACCTAGATAGGCCAAGTGCCCGCAAGGTAACCTACATAGTCCAAGTGCCCGCTAGGTAACCTAGATATTCCAAGTTCCGGTTTACTAACCTAGATAGTCCAAGTGCCCGCTAGGTAACCTACATAGTCCAAGTGCCCATTCGTTAACCTAGATAGTCCAAGTACCCGCTAGGTAACCTATACTGTCCAAGTGCCCGCTAGGTTACCTACATAGTACATGTGCACGTTCGTTAACTTAGATAGTCCAAGTTGCGCTAGGTAACATACATAGACCAAGGAGCCGCTAGGTAACCTATCTAGTCCAAGTGCCCGCTAGTTAAACTATAGTCCAAGTGCCCGCTAGGTAACCTACATATTCCAAGTTCCCGCTAGGTAACCTAGATAGTCCAAGTGCCCGTTACCTAAAATAGATAGTCCAAGTGCCCATTAGGTTACCTACATAGTCCACGTGCCGGTTCGTTTACCTAGATAGTCCAAGTGCCCGCTAATTAACCTACATAGTCCAAGTGCCCACTAATTAACCTACATAGTCCAAGTGCCCGTTAGGTAACCTAGACAATCCAAGTGCCCGTTAGGTAACCTCCATAGTCCAAGTGCCCGCTAATTAACCTATATAGTCCAAGTGCCCGTTAGGGAACCTGCATTGTCCATGTGCCCGCTAGTTAATCTAGATAGTCCAAGTGCCCGCTAGTTAACCTACATAGTCCAAGGGCCCTCTATTTAACCTAGATAGTCCAAGTGCCCGCTAGGGGACGTACATAGTCCAAGTGCCCGCTAGGTAACCTAGATATTCTAAGGGCCCGCTAGTTAACCTACATAGTCCAACTGCCCGATAGGGAACCTACATAGTCCAAGATCCCGCTAAGGGACGAACATAGTCCAAGTGCCCGCTAGGGAAACTACATAGTCCAAGTGCCCGCTAGGTAACCTAGATAGTCCAAGTGCCCGCTAGTTAACCTACATAGTCCAAGTGCCCGCTGAGGAACCTACATAGTCCAAGTGTCCGAAAGGGAACCTACGTATTCCAAGTGCCCATTAGGGCACCTAGATAGTCCAAGTGCCCATAGGGAACCTATATGGTCCAAGTGCCCTCTAGGGAAACTACATATTCATAGTGCCCGCAAGGGAACCTGCATTGTCCAAGTGCCCACTAGTTATCCTAGATCGTCCAAGGGTCCGCTAGTAAACCTACATAGTCCAGGTTCCCGTTAGGTAACCTAGATAGGCCAAGTGCCCGCTAGTTAACCTACATAGTACAATGGCCCGCTAGTTGACATAGATAGTCCAAGTGCCCGCTAGTTAACCTCGCTAGTCAAAGTGCCCTCTAGTTAACCTAAGTAGTACAAATGTCCAATAGGGATCCTACATAATCCAAGTGCCCGCTAGGTAACCTAGATATTCCAAGTTCCAATTTGCTAACCTAGATAGTCCAAGTGCCCGCTAGGTAACCTATACTCTCCAAGTGCCCGCTAGGTTACTTACATAGTCCAAGTGCACGTTCGTTAACTTAGTCCAAATCGCGTTAGGTAACCAACATAATGTAAGGGCCGCTAGGTAACCTATATAGTCCAAGTGCCCGCTAGTTAACCTATAGTCCAAGTGCCCTCTAGGTAACTTAAACAGTCCAAGTGCCCGCTAGGTTACCTGCATAGTCCAAGTGCCCGCTAGGTAACCTACACAGTCCAAGTGCCTGCTAGGTAACCTACATAGTCCAAGTGCCCGTTTGCTAACCTAGATCGTCAAAGGGCCCGCTAGTTAACCTACATAGTCCAAGGGCCCTCTAGTTAACCTAGATAGTCCAAGTGCCCGCTAGTTAACCTACATTGTCCAAGTCCCTGATGGGGAGCCTACATAGTCCAAGTATCCGCTAGGTAACCTACATAGTCCAAATGCCCACTAGTAACGTACGTAGTCCAAATGCCCGTTAGGTAACCTAGATAGTCCAAATGCCCGCTAGGGAACCTACATAGCCCAAGTGCCCGCTAGGTAACCTACATAGTCCAAATGCCCGCTGGAAACCTACATAGTCCAAGTGCAAGAAGGGAACCTACATAATCCAAGTGCCCGCTAGGGAACCTACATAGTCCAAATGCCCGTTAGGTAACCTAGATAGTCCAAATGCCCGCTAGGGTACCCACATAGTCTAAGTGCCCGCGAGGTAACCTACATAGTCCAAGTGCCCATTCATTAACCTAGATTTTCCAAGTACCCTCTAGGTAACCTAGACTGTCCAAGTGCCCGCTTGGTTACCTACATAGTCCACGTGCCCGTTCGTTAAACTAGAAAGTACAAGAGCCCGCTAGTTAACCTACATAGTCCAAGGGCCCGCTAGTTAACCTAGATAGTCCAAGTGCCCGCTAGTTAACCTACATTGTCCATGTCCCTGATGGGGAACCTACATAGTCCAAGTATCCGCTAGGTAACCTACATAGTCCAAATGCCCGCTAGTAACGTACATAGTCCAAGTGCCCGTTAGGTAACCTAGATAGTCCAAATGCCCGCTAGGGAACCCACATAGTCCAAGTGCCCGTTAGAGAACTTAGATAGTCAAAGCCCTGCTAGGGAACGTACATAGTCCAAGTGCCCGCTAGGTAACCTAGACAGTCCAAGTGCCTGCTAGGTAACCTACATAGTCCAAGTGCCCGCTAGGGAACCTACATAGTCCAAGGGCCCGCTAGTTAACCTAGATAATCCAAGTGCCCGCTAGTTAACCTACATTGACCAAGTCCCTGATGGGGAACCTACATAGTCCAAGTATCCGCTAGGTAACCTACATAGTCCAAATGCCCGCTAGTAACGTACATAGTCCAAGTGTCCGTTAGGTAACCTAGATAGTCCAAATGCCCGCTAGGGAACCCACATAGTCCAAGTGCCCGTTAGAGAACTTACATAGTCAAAGCCCTGCTAGGGAACTTACATAGTCCAAGTGCCCGCTAGGGAACCTAGATAGTCCATGTACCCGTTAGCTAACCTAGATAGTCCAAGTGCCCGCTAGGTAACCTCCATAGTCCAAGTGCCCGTTCGTTAACCTAGATAGTCCAAGTTCCTGTTAGCTAACCTACATAGTCCAAATGCCCGTTCGTTAACCTAGATAGTTCAAGTGCCCGCTAGGTAACCTAGACAGTCCAAGTGCCTGCTAGGTAACCTACATAGTCCAAGTGCCCGCTAGGGAACCTACATAGTCCAAGTGCCCGTTAGTTAACCTAGATAGTCAAAGTGCCTTCTAGGTAACCTAGATAGTCCAAATGCCCGCTAGGATACCCACATAGTCCAACTGCCCGATAGGGAACCAACATAGTCCAAGTGCCCGCTAAGGGACCTACATAGTCCAAGTGCCCGTTAGGGAACCTACATAGTCCAAGTGCCCTCTAGGGAACCTGCATCGTTCATGTGCCCGCCAGTTAACATAGATAGTCTAAGTTCCCACTAGTTAACCTAGATAGTCCAAGTGCCCGCTAGTTAACCTAGATCGTCCAAGTGCCCGCTAGTTAACCTACATAGTCCAAGGTCCGTTAGTTAACCTAGATAGTCCAAGTGCCCTCTAGTTAACCTACATAGTCCAAGGGCCCTCTAGTTAACCTCGATATTCCAAGTGCCCGCTAGGGGACGTACATAGTCCAAGTGCCCGCTGGGCAACATAGATAGTCCAAGTGCCCGCTAGATAACCTACATAGTCCAAGTGCCCGCTGAGGAACCTACATAGTCCAAGTGTCCGAAAGGGAACCTACGTATTCCAAGTGCCCGTTAGGGCACCTAGATAGTCCAAGTAACCATAGGGAACCTATATAGTCCAAGTGCCCTCTAGGGAAGCTACATAGTCAAAGTGCCCGCTAGGGAACCTGCATTGTACAAGTGCCCGCTAGTTAACCTAGATAGTCCAAGTGCCCGCTAGGTAACCTAGATAGTCGAAGGGCCCGCTAGTTAACCTACATAGTCCAAGTGCCCGATAGGGAACCTACATAGTCCAAGTGCCCAATGAGGAACCTACATAGTCCAAGTGCCCGATAGGGAATCTTCATATTCCAATTGCCCGTTAGGGAACCCAGATAGTCCAAGTGCCCATAGGGAACCTATATGGTCCAAGTGCCCTCTAGGGAAGCTACATATTCATAGTGCCCGCTAGGGAACCTGCATTGTCCAAGTGCCCGCTAGTTAACCAAGATCGTCCAAGTGTCCGCTAGTAAACCTACATAGTCCAAGTTCCCGTTAGGTAACCTAGATAGGCCAAGTGCCCGCAAGGTAACCTACATAGTCCAAGTGCCCGCTAGGTAACCTAGATATTCCAAGTTCCGGTTTACTAATCTAGATAGTCCAAGTGCCCGCTAGGTAACCTACATAGTCCAAGTGCCCATTCGTTAACCTAGATAGTCCAAGTGCCCGCTAGGTAACCTATATTGTCCAAGTGCCCGCTAGGTTACCTACATAGTCCATGTGCACGTTCGTTAACTTAGATAGTCCAAGTCGCGCTAGGTAACCTACATAGTCCAAAGGCCCGCTAGGTAACCTATATAATCCAAGTGCCCGCTAGTTAAACTATAGTCCAAGTGCCCGCTAGGTAACCTACATATTCCAAGTTCCCGCTATGTAACCAACATAGTCCAAGTGCCCGTTACCTAACCAAGATAGTCCAAGTGCCCGTTAGGTTACCTACATAGTCCAAGTGCCCGCTAATTGACCTACATAGTCCAAGTGCCCGTTAGGTAACCTAGACAGTCCAAGTGCCCGATAGTTAACCTCCATAGTCCAAGTGCCCGCTAATTAACCTATATAGTCCAAGTGCCCGCTAGGGAACCTGCATCATACATGTGCCCGCTAGTTAATCTAGATAGTCCAAGTGCCCGCTAGTTAAGCTAGATAGTCCAAGTGGCCGATAGTTAACCTAGATCGTCCAAGTGCCCGCTAGTTAACCTAGATCGCCCAAGTGCCCGCTAGTTAACCTACATAGTCCAAGGTCCGCTAGTTAACCTAGATATTCCAAGTGCCCGCTAGTTAACCTACATAGTCCAAGGGCCCTCTAGTTAACCTAGATAGTCCAAGTGCCCACTAGGGGAAGTACATAGTCCAAGTGCCCGCTAGGTAACCTAGATAGTCTAAGGGCCCCCTAGTTAACCTACATTGTCCAACTGCCCGATAGGGAACCTACATAGTCCAAGCGCTCGCTAAGGGACGAACATAGTCCAAGTGCTCGCTAGGGAACCTACATAGTCCAAGTGCCCGCTAGGGAACCTACATAGTCCAAGTGCCCGCTAGGTAACCTAGATAGTCCAAGTGCCCGCTAGTTAACCTACATAGTCCAAGTGCCCGCTGAGGAACCTACATAGTCCAAGTGTCCGAAAGGGAACCTACGTATTGCAAGTGCCCATTAGGGCACCTAGATAGTCCAAGTGCCCATAGGGAACCTATATAGTCCAAGTGCCCTCTAGGGAACTTACATAGTCAAAGTGCCCGCTAGGGTACCTGCATTGTACAAGTGCCCTCTAGTTAACCTAGATAGTCCAAGTGCCCGCTAGGTAACCTAGATAGTCCAAGGGCCTGCTAGTTAACCTACATAGTCCAACGCCCCTCTAGTTAACCTAGATAGTCCAAGTCCCCGCTGGAGGACGTACATAGTTCAAGTGCCCGCTAGGTAACCTAGATAGTCTACGGGCCCGCTAGTTAACCTACATAGTACAACTGCCCGATAGGGAACCTACATAGTCCAAGTGCCCACTAAGGGACGAACATAGTCCAAGTGCCCGCTAGGGAACCTGCATAGTCAAAGTGCCCGATAGGTAACCTAGATAGTCCAAGTGCCCGCTAGTAAACCTACATAGTCCAAGTGCCCACTGAGGAACCTGCATAGTCCAAGTGTCCGAAAGGGAACCTACGTATTCCAAGTGCCCATTAGGGCACCTAGATAGTCCAAGTGCCCATAGGGAACCTATATCGTCCAAGTGCCCTCTAGGGAACCTACATAGTCAAAGTGCCCGCTAGGGAACCTGCATTGTACAAGTGACCTCTAGTTAACCTAGATAGTCCAAGTGCCCGCTAGGTAACCTAGATAGTCCAAGGGCCCGCTAGTTAACCTACAAAGTCCACGTGCCCGATAGGGAACCTACATAGTCCAAGTGCCCAATGAGAAACCTACATAGTCCAAGTGCCCGATAGGGAATCTTCATATTCCAAGTGCCCGTTAGGGAACCCAGATAGTCCAAGTGCCCATAGGGAACCTACATAGTCCAAGTGCCCTCTAGGGAAGCTACATATTCATAGTGCCCGCTAGGGAACCTGCATTGTCCAAGTGCCCGCTAGTTAACCTAGATCGTCCAAGTGTCCGCTAGTAAACCTACATAGTCCAAGTTCCCGTTAGGTAACCTAGATAGGCCAAGTGCCCGCTAGTTAACCTACATAGTACAATGGCCCGCTAGTTGACCTAGATAGTTCAAGTGCCCGCTAGTTAACCTAGATAGTCAAAGTGCCCGCTAGTTAACCTAAGTAGTACAAATGTCCGATAGGGATCCTACATAGTCCATGTGCCCGCTAGGTAACCTAGATATTCCAAGTTCCGGTTTGCTAACCTAGATAGTCCAAGTGCCCGCTAGGTAACCTACATATTCCAAGTGCCCATTCGTTAACCTAGATAGTCCAAGTGCCTGCTAGGTAACCTATACTGTCCAAGTGCCTGCTAGGTTACCTACATAGTCCAAGTGCACGTTCGTTAACTTGATAGTCCAAGTCGCGCTAGGTAACCTACATAGTCCAAGGGCCACTAGGTAACCTATAGTCCAAGTGCCCTCTAGGGAACCTACATATTCCAAGTTCCCGCTAGGTAACCTAGATAGTCAAAGTGCCCGTTACCTAACATAGATAGTCCAAGTGCCCGTGAGGTTACCTACATAGTCCACGTGCCCGTTCGTTAACCTAGATATTACAATTGCCCGCTAGGTAACCTACATAGTGCAAGAGCCGGCAGGTAACTTAGACAGTTCAAGTGCCCGCTAGGTTACCTGCATAGTCCAAGTGCCCGTTAGGTAACCTAGATAGTCCAAGTGCCCGCTAGGTAACCTACATAGTCCCAGTGCCCGCTAGGTAACCTAGATAGTCCAAGTACCCGTTAGCTAACCTAGATAGTCCAAGTGCCCGCTAGGTAACCTCCATAGTCCAATTGCCTTCTAGGTAACCTCCATAGTCCAAGTGCCCACTAATTTACCTATATAGTCCAAGTGCCCGCTAGGGAAACTGCATCGTTCAAGTGCCCGCTAGTTAATCTAGATAGTCCAAGTGCCCGCTAGTTAACCTAGATAGTCCAAGTGCCCGCTACTTAACCTAGATCGTCCAAGTGCCCGCTAGTTAACCTACATAGTCCAAGGTCCGCTAGTTAACCTAGATATTCCAAGTGCCCCTTAGTTAACCTACATAGTCAAAGGGCCCTCTAGTTAACCTAGATAGTCCAAGTGCCCGCTAGGGGACATACATAGTCCAAGTGCCCGCTATGTAACCTAGATAGTCTAAGGGCCCGCTAGATAACCTACATAGTCCAACTGCCCGATAGGGAACCTACATAGTCCAAGTGCCCGCTAGGGAACCTACAAAATCCAAGTGCCCGCTAGGTAACCTAGATAGTCCAAGTGCCCGCTAGTTAACCTACATAGTCCAAGTGCCCGCTGAGGAACCTACATAGTCCAAGTGTCCGAAAGGGAACCTACGTATTCCAAGTGCCCGTTAGGGCACCTAGATAGTCCAAGTAACCATAGGGAACCTATATAGTCCAAGTGCCCTCTAGGGAAGCTACATAGTCAAAGTGCCCGCTAGGGAACCTGCATTGTACAAGTGCCCGCTAGTTAACCTAGATAGTCCAATTGCCCGCTAGGTAACCTAGATAGTCGAAGGGCCCGCTAGTTAACCTACATAGTCCAAGTGCCCGATAGGGAACCTACATAGTCCAAGTGCCCAATGAGGAACCTACATAGTCCAAGTGCCCGATAGGGAATCTTCATATTCCAATTGCCCGTTAGAGAACCCAGATAGTCCAAGTGCCCATAGGGAACCTATATGGTCCAAGTGCCCTCTAGGGAAGCTACATATTCATAGTGCCCGCTAGGGAACCTGCATTGTCCAAGTGCCCGCTAGTTAACCAAGATCGTCCAAGTGTCCGCTAGTAAACCTACATAGTCCAAGTTCCCGTTAGGTAACCTAGATAGGCCAAGTGCCCGCAAGGTAACCTACATAGTCCAAGTGCCCGCTAGGTAACCTAGATATTCCAAGTTCCGGTTTACTAATCTAGATAGTCCAAGTGCCCGCTAGGTAACCTACATAGTCCAAGTGCCCATTCGTTAACCTAGATAGTCCAAGTGCCCGCTAGGTAACCTATATTGTCCAAGTGCCCGCTAGGTTACCTACATAGTCCATGTGCACGTTCGTTAACTTAGATAGTCCAAGTCGCGCTAGGTAACCTACATAGTCCAAAGGCCCGCTAGGTAACCTATATAATCCAAGTGCCCGCTAGTTAAACTATAGTCCAAGTGCCCGCTAGGTAACCTAAATATTCCAAGTTCCCGCTATGTAACCAAGATAGTCCAAGTGCCCGTTACCTAACCTAGATAGTCCAAGTGCCCGTTAGGTTACCTACATAGTCCAAGTGCCCGCTAATTAACCTACATAGTCCAAGTGCCCGTTAGGTAACCTAGACAGTCCAAGTGCCCGATAGTTAACCTCCATAGTCCAAGTGCCCGCTAATTAACCTATATAGTCCAAGTGCCCGCTAGGGAACCTGCATCATCCATGTGCCCGCTAGTTAATCTAGATAGTCCAAGTGCCCGCTAGTTAAGCTAGATAGTCCAAGTGGCCGATAGTTAACCTAGATCGTCCAAGTGCCCGCTAGTTAACCTAGATCGCCCAAGTGCCCGCTAGTTAACCTACATAGTCCAAGGTCCGCTAGTTAACCTAGATATTCCAAGTGCCCGCTAGTTAACCTACATAGTCCAAGGGCCCTCTAGTTAACCTAGATAGTCCAAGTGCCCACTAGGGGAAGTACATAGTCCAAGTGCCCGCTAGGTAACCTAGATAGTCTAAGGGCCCCCTAGTTAACCTACATTGTCCAACTGCCCGATAGGGAACCTACATAGTCCAAGCGCTCGCTAAGGGACGAACATAGTCCAAGTGCTCGCTAGGGAACCTACATAGTCCAAGTGCCCGCTAGGGAACCTACATAGTCCAAGTGCCCGCTAGGTAACCTAGATAGTCCAAGTGCCCGCTAGTTAACCTACATAGTCCAAGTGCCCGCTGAGGAACCTACATAGTCCAAGTGTCCGAAAGGGAACCTACGTATTCCAAGTGCCCATTAGGGCACCTAGATAGTCCAAGTGCCCATAGGGAACCTATATAGTCCAAGTGCCCTCTAGGGAACTTACATAGTCAAAGTGCCCGCTAGGGTACCTGCATTGTACAAGTGCCCTCTAGTTAACCTAGATAGTCCAAGTGCCCGCTAGGTAACCTAGATAGTCCAAGGGCCTGCTAGTTAACCTACATAGTCCAACGCCCCTCTAGTTAACCTAGATAGTCCAAGTCCCCGCTGGAGGACGTACATAGTTCAAGTGCCCGCTAGGTAACCTAGATAGTCTACGGGCCCGCTAGTTAACCTACATAGTACAACTGCCCGATAGGGAACCTACATAGTCCAAGTGCCCACTAAGGGACGAACATAGTCCAAGTGCCCGCTAGGGAACCTGCATAGTCAAAGTGCCCGATAGGTAACCTAGATAGTCCAAGTGCCCGCTAGTAAACCTACATAGTCCAAGTGCCCACTGAGGAACCTGCATAGTCCAAGTGTCCGAAAGGGAACCTACGTATTCCAAGTGCCCATTAGGGCACCTAGATAGTCCAAGTGCCCATAGGGAACCTATATCGTCCAAGTGCCCTCTAGGGAACCTACATAGTCAAAGTGCCCGCTAGGGAACCTGCATTGTACAAGTGACCTCTAGTTAACCTAGATAGTCCAAGTGCCCGCTAGGTAACCTAGATAGTCCAAGGGCCCGCTAGTTAACCTACAAAGTCCACGTGCCCGATAGGGAACCTACATAGTCCAAGTGCCCAATGAGAAACCTACATAGTCCAAGTGCCCGATAGGGAATCTTCATATTCCAAGTGCCCGTTAGGGAACCCAGATAGTCCAAGTGCCCATAGGGAACCTACATAGTCCAAGTGCCCTCTAGGGAAGCTACATATTCATAGTGCCCGCTAGGGAACCTGCATTGTCCAAGTGCCCGCTAGTTAACCTAGATCGTCCAAGTGTCCGCTAGTAAACCTACATAGTCCAAGTTCCCGTTAGGTAACCTAGATAGGCCAAGTGCCCGCTAGTTAACCTACATAGTACAATGGCCCGCTAGTTGACCTAGATAGTTCAAGTGCCCGCTAGTTAACCTAGATAGTCAAAGTGCCCGCTAGTTAACCTAAGTAGTACAAATGTCCGATAGGGATCCTACATAGTCCATGTGCCCGCTAGGTAACCTAGATATTCCAAGTTCCGGTTTGCTAACCTAGATAGTCCAAGTGCCCGCTAGGTAACCTACATATTCCAAGTGCCCATTCGTTAACCTAGATAGTCCAAGTGCCTGCTAGGTAACCTATACTGTCCAAGTGCCTGCTAGGTTACCTACATAGTCCAAGTGCACGTTCGTTAACTTGATAGTCCAAGTCGCGCTAGGTAACCTACATAGTCCAAGGGCCACTAGGTAACCTATAGTCCAAGTGCCCTCTAGGGAACCTACATATTCCAAGTTCCCGCTAGGTAACCTAGATAGTCAAAGTGCCCGTTACCTAACATAGATAGTCCAAGTGCCCGTGAGGTTACCTACATAGTCCACGTGCCCGTTCGTTAACCTAGATATTACAATTGCCCGCTAGGTAACCTACATAGTGCAAGAGCCGGCAGGTAACTTAGACAGTTCAAGTGCCCGCTAGGTTACCTGCATAGTCCAAGTGCCCGTTAGGTAACCTAGATAGTCCAAGTGCCCGCTAGGTAACCTACATAGTCCCAGTGCCCGCTAGGTAACCTAGATAGTCCAAGTACCCGTTAGCTAACCTAGATAGTCCAAGTGCCCGCTAGGTAACCTCCATAGTCCAATTGCCTTCTAGGTAACCTCCATAGTCCAAGTGCCCACTAATTTACCTATATAGTCCAAGTGCCCGCTAGGGAAACTGCATCGTTCAAGTGCCCGCTAGTTAATCTAGATAGTCCAAGTGCCCGCTAGTTAACCTAGATAGTCCAAGTGCCCGCTACTTAACCTAGATCGTCCAAGTGCCCGCTAGTTAACCTACATAGTCCAAGGTCCGCTAGTTAACCTAGATATTCCAAGTGCCCCTTAGTTAACCTACATAGTCAAAGGGCCCTCTAGTTAACCTAGATAGTCCAAGTGCCCGCTAGGGGACATACATAGTCCAAGTGCCCGCTATGTAACCTAGATAGTCTAAGGGCCCGCTAGATAACCTACATAGTCCAACTGCCCGATAGGGAACCTACATAGTCCAAGTGCCCGCTAGGGAACCTACAAAATCCAAGTGCCCGCTAGGTAACCTAGATAGTCCAAGTGCCCGCTAGTTAACCTACATAGTCCAAGTGCCCGCTGAGGAACCTACATAGTCCAAGTGTCCGAAAGGGAACCTACGTATTCCAAGTGCCCGTTAGGGCACCTAGATAGTCCAAGTAACCATAGGGAACCTATATAGTCCAAGTGCCCTCTAGGGAAGCTACATAGTCAAAGTGCCCGCTAGGGAACCTGCATTGTACAAGTGCCCGCTAGTTAACCTAGATAGTCCAATTGCCCGCTAGGTAACCTAGATAGTCGAAGGGCCCGCTAGTTAACCTACATAGTCCAAGTGCCCGATAGGGAACCTACATAGTCCAAGTGCCCAATGAGGAACCTACATAGTCCAAGTGCCCGATAGGGAATCTTCATATTCCAATTGCCCGTTAGAGAACCCAGATAGTCCAAGTGCCCATAGGGAACCTATATGGTCCAAGTGCCCTCTAGGGAAGCTACATATTCATAGTGCCCGCTAGGGAACCTGCATTGTCCAAGTGCCCGCTAGTTAACCAAGATCGTCCAAGTGTCCGCTAGTAAACCTACATAGTCCAAGTTCCCGTTAGGTAACCTAGATAGGCCAAGTGCCCGCAAGGTAACCTACATAGTCCAAGTGCCCGCTAGGTAACCTAGATATTCCAAGTTCCGGTTTACTAATCTAGATAGTCCAAGTGCCCGCTAGTAACCTACATAGTCCAAGTGCCCATTCGTTAACCTAGATAGTCCAAGTGCCCGCTAGGTAACCTATATTGTCCAAGTGCCCGCTAGGTTACCTACATAGTCCATGTGCACGTTCGTTAACTTAGATAGTCCAAGTCGCGCTAGGTAACCTACATAGTCCAAAGGCCCGCTAGGTAACCTATATAATCCAAGTGCCCGCTAGTTAAACTATAGTCCAAGTGCCCGCTAGGTAACCTAAATATTCCAAGTTCCCGCTATGTAACCAAGATAGTCCAAGTGCCCGTTACCTAACCTAGATAGTCCAAGTGCCCGTTAGGTTACCTACATAGTCCAAGTGCCCGCTAATTAACCTACATAGTCCAAGTGCCCGTTAGGTAACCTAGACAGTCCAAGTGCCCGATAGTTAACCTCCATAGTCCAAGTGCCCGCTAATTAACCTATATAGTCCAAGTGCCCGCTAGGGAACCTGCATCATCCATGTGCCCGCTAGTTAATCTAGATAGTCCAAGTGCCCGCTAGTTAAGCTAGATAGTCCAAGTGGCCGATAGTTAACCTAGATCGTCCAAGTGCCCGCTAGTTAACCTAGATCGCCCAAGTGCCCGCTAGTTAACCTACATAGTCCAAGGTCCGCTAGTTAACCTAGATATTCCAAGTGCCCGCTAGTTAACCTACATAGTCCAAGGGCCCTCTAGTTAACCTAGATAGTCCAAGTGCCCACTAGGGGAAGTACATAGTCCAAGTGCCCGCTAGGTAACCTAGATAGTCTAAGGGCCCCCTAGTTAACCTACATTGTCCAACTGCCCGATAGGGAACCTACATAGTCCAAGCGCTCGCTAAGGGACGAACATAGTCCAAGTGCTCGCTAGGGAACCTACATAGTCCAAGTGCCCGCTAGGGAACCTACATAGTCCAAGTGCCCGCTAGGTAACCTAGATAGTCCAAGTGCCCGCTAGTTAACCTACATAGTCCAAGTGCCCGCTGAGGAACCTACATAGTCCAAGTGTCCGAAAGGGAACCTACGTATTCCAAGTGCCCATTAGGGCACCTAGATAGTCCAAGTGCCCATAGGGAACCTATATAGTCCAAGTGCCCTCTAGGGAACTTACATAGTCAAAGTGCCCGCTAGGGTACCTGCATTGTACAAGTGCCCTCTAGTTAACCTAGATAGTCCAAGTGCCCGCTAGGTAACCTAGATAGTCCAAGGGCCTGCTAGTTAACCTACATAGTCCAACGCCCCTCTAGTTAACCTAGATAGTCCAAGTCCCCGCTGGAGGACGTACATAGTTCAAGTGCCCGCTAGGTAACCTAGATAGTCTACGGGCCCGCTAGTTAACCTACATAGTACAACTGCCCGATAGGGAACCTACATAGTCCAAGTGCCCACTAAGGGACGAACATAGTCCAAGTGCCCGCTAGGGAACCTGCATAGTCAAAGTGCCCGATAGGTAACCTAGATAGTCCAAGTGCCCGCTAGTAAACCTACATAGTCCAAGTGCCCACTGAGGAACCTGTATAGTCCAAGTGTCCGAAAGGGAACCTACGTATTCCAAGTGCCCATTAGGGCACCTAGATAGTGCAAGTGCCCATAGGGAACCTATATCGTCCAAGTGCCCTCTAGGGAACCTGCATAGTCAAAGTGCCCGCTAGGGAACCTGCATTGTACAAGTGACCTCTAGTTAACCTAGATAGTCCAAGTGCCCGCTAGGTAACCTAGATAGTCCAAGGGCCCGCTAGTTAACCTACAAAGTCCAAGTGCGCGATAGGGAACCTACATAGTCCAAGTGCCCAATGAGAAACCTACATAGTCCAAGTGCCCGATAGGGAATCTTCATATTCCAAGTGCCCGTTAGGGAACCCAGATAGTCCAAGTGCCCATAGGGAACCTACATAGTCCAAGTGCCCTCTAGGGAAGCTACATATTCATAGTGCCCGCTAGGGAACCTGCATTGTCCAAGTGCCCGCTAGTTAACCTAGATCGTCCAAGTGTCCGCTAGTAAACCTACATAGTCCAAGTTCCCGTTAGGTAACCTAGATAGGCCAAGTGCCCGCTAGTTAACCTACATAGTACAATGGCCCGCTAGTTGACCTAGATAGTTCAAGTGCCCGCTAGTTAACCTAGATAGTCAAAGTGCCCGCTAGTTAACCTAAGTAGTACAAATGTCCGATAGGGATCCTACATAGTCCATGTGCCCGCTAGGTAACCTAGATATTCCAAGTTCCGGTTTGCTAACCTAGATAGTCCAAGTGCCCGCTAGGTAACCTACATATTCCAAGTGCCCATTCGTTAACCTAGATAGTCCAAGTGCCCGCTAGGTAACCTATACTGTCCAAGTGCCTGCTAGGTTACCTACATAGTCCAAGTGCACGTTCGTTAACTTGACAGTCCAAGTCGCGCTAGGTAACCTACATAGTCCAAGGGCCACTAGGTAACCTATAGTCCAAGTGCCCTCTAGGTAACCTACATATTCCAAGTTCCCGCTAGGTAACCTAGATAGTCAAAGTGCCCGTTACCTAACATAGATAGTCCAAGTGCCCGTGAGGTTACCTACATAGTCCACGTGCCCGTTCGTTAACCTAGATAGTACAATTGCCCGCTAGGTAACCTACATAGTGCAAGAGCCGGCAGGTAACTTAGACAGTTCAAGTGCCCGCTAGGTTACCTGCATAGTCCAAGTGCCCGTTAGGTAACCTAGATAGTCCAAGTGCCCGCTAGGTAACCTACATAGTCCAAGTGCCCGCTAGGTAACCTAGATAGTCCAAGTACCCGTTAGCTAACCTAGATAGTCCAAGTGCCCGCTAGGTAACCTCCATAGTCCAATTGCCTTCTAGGTAACCTCCATAGTCCAAGTGCCCACTAATTTACCTATATAGTCCAAGTGCCCGCTAGGGAAACTGCATCGTTCAAGTGCCCGCTAGTTAATCTAGATAGTCCAAGTGCCCGCTAGTTAACCTAGATAGTCCAAGTGCCCGCTACTTAACCTAGATCGTCCAAGTGCCCGCTAGTTAACCTACATAGTCCAAGGTCGGCTCGTTAACCTAGATATTCCAAGTGCCCCTTAGTTAACCTACATAGTCAAAGGGCCCTCTAGTTAACCTAGATAGTCCAAGTGCCCGCTAGGGGACATACATAGTCCAAGTGCCCGCTATGTAACCTAGATAGTCTAAGGGCCCGCTAGATAACCTACATAGTCCAACTGCCCGATAGGGAACCTACATAGTCCAAGTGCCCGCTAAGGGACGAACATAGTCCAAGTGCCCGCTAGGGAACCTACAAAATCCAAGTGCCCGCTAGGTAACCTACATAGTCCAAGTGCCCGCTGAGGAACCTACATAGTCCAAGTGTCCGAAAGGGAACCTACGTATTCCAAGTGCCCGTTAGGGCACCTAGATAGTCCAAGTAACCATAGGGAAACTATATAGTCCAAGTGCCCTCCAGGGAAGCTACATAGTCAAAGTGCCCGCTAGGGAACCTGCATTGTACAAGTGCCCGCTAGTTAATCTAGATAGTCCAAGTGCCAGCTAGGTAACCTAGATAGTCGAAGGGCCCGCTAGTTAACCTACATAGTCCAAGTGCCCGATAGGCAACCTACATAGTCCAAGTGCCCAATGAGGAACCTACATAGTCCAAGTGCCCGAGAGGGAATCTTCATATTCCAAGTGCCCGTTAGGGAACCCAGATAGTCCAAGTGCCCATAGGGAACCTATATGGTCCAAGTGCCCTCTAGGGAAGCTACATATTCATAGTGCCCGCTAGGGAACCTGCATTGTCCAAGTGCCCGCTAGTTAACCAAGATCGTCCAAGTGTCCGCTAGTAAACCTACATAGTCCAAGTTCCCGTTAGGTTACCTAGATAGGCCAAGTGCCCGCAAGGTAACCTACATAGTCCAAGTGCCCGCTAGGTAACCTAGATATTCCAAGTTCCGGTTTACTAATCTAGATAGTCCAAGTGCCCGCTAGGTAACCTACATAGTCCAAGTGCCCATTCGTTAACCTAGATAGTCCAAGTGCCCGCTAGGTAACCTATACTGTCCAAGTGCCCGCTAGGTTACCTATATAGTCCATGTGCACGTTCTTTAACTTAGATAGTCCAAGTCGCGCTAGGTAACCTATATAGTCCAAGTGCCCGCTAGTTAAACTATAGTCCAAGTGCCCGCTAGGTAACCTACATATTCCAAGTTCCCGCTAGGTAACCAAGATTGTCCAAGTGCCCGTTACCTAACCTAGATAGTCCAAGTGCCCGTTAGGTTACCTACATAGTCCAAGTGCCTGCTAATTAACCTACATAGTCCAAGTGCCCGTTAGGTAACCTAGACAGTCCAAGTGCCCGATAGTTAACCTCCATAGTCCAAGTGCCCGCTAATTAACCTATATAGTCCAAGTGCCCGCTAGGGAACCTGCATCATCCAAGTGCCCGCTAGTTAATCTAGATAGTCCAAGTGCCCGCTAGTTAAGCTAGATAGTCCAAGTGGCCGCTAGTTAACCTAGATCGTCCAAGTGCCCGCTAGTTAACCTAGATCGCCCAAGTGCCCGCTAGTTAACCTACATAGTCCAAGGTCTGCTAGTTAACCTAGATATTCCAAGTGCCCGCTAGTTAACCTACATAGTCCAAGGGCCCTCTAGTTAACCTAGATAGTCCAAGTGCCCACTAGGGGAAGTACATAGTCCAAGTGCACGCTAGGTAACCTAGATAGTCTAAGGGCCCGCTAGTTAACCTACATAGTCCACTGCCCGATAGGGAACCTACATAGTCCAAGCGCTCGCTAAGGGACGAACATAGTCCAAGTGCCCGCTAGGGAACCTACATAGTCCAAGTGCCCGCTGGGTAACCTAGATAGTCCAAGTGCCCGCTAGTTAACCTACATAGTCCAAGTGCCCGCTGAGGAACCTACATAGTCCAAGTGTCCGAAAGGGAACCTACGTATTCCAAGTGCCCATTAGGGCACCTAGATAGTCCAAGTGCCCATAGGGAACCTATATAGTCCAAGTGCCCTCTAGGGAACTTACATAGTCAAAGTGCCCGCTAGGGTACCTGCATTGTACAAGTGCCCTCTAGTTAACCTAGATAGTCCAAGTGCCCGCTAGGTAACCTAGATAGTCCAAGGGCCTGCTAGTTAACCTACATAGTCCAACGGCCCTCTAGTTAACCTAGATAGTCCAAGTGCCCGCTGGAGGACGTACATAGTCCAAGTGCCCGCTAGGTAACCTAGATAGTCTACGGGCCCGCTAGTTAACCTACATAGTACAACTGCCCGATAGGGAACCTACATAGTCCAAGTGCCCGCTAAGGGACGAACATAGTCCAAGTGCCCGCTAGGGAACCTGCATAGTCCAAGTGCCTGATAGGTAACCTAGATAGTCCAAGTGGCCGCTAGTTAACCTACATAGTCCAAGTGCCCACTGAGGAAACTGCATAGTCCAAGTGTCCGAAAGGGAACCTACGTATTCCAAGTGCCCATTAGGGCACCTAGATAGTCCAAGTGCCCATAGGGAACCTATATCGTCCAAGTGCCCTCTAGGGAACCTACATAGTCAAAGTGCCCGCTAGGGAACCTGCATTGTACAAGTGCCCTCTAGTTAACCTTGATAGTCCAAGTGCCCGCTAGGTAACCTAGATAGTCCAAGGGCCCGCTAGTTAACCTAAAAAGTCCAAGTGCCCGATAGGGAACTTACATAGTCCAAGTGCCCAATGAGGAACCTACATAGTCCAAGTGCCCGATAGGGAATCTTCATATTCCAAGTGCCCGTTAGGGAACCCAGATAGTCCAAGTGCCCATAGGGAACCTACATAGTCCAAGTGCCCTCTAGGGAAGCTACATATTCATAGTGCCCGCTAGGGAACCTGCATTGTCCAAGTGCCCGCTAGTTAACCTAGATCGTCCAAGTGTCCGCTAGTAAACCTACATAGTCCAAGTTCCCGTTACGTAACCTAGATAGGCCAAGTGCCCACTAGTTAACCTACATAGTACAATGGCCCGCTAGTTGACCTAGATAGTTCAAGTGCCCGCTAGTTAACCTAGATAGTGAAAGTGCCCGCTAGTTAACCTAAGTAGTACAAATGTCCGATAGGGATCCTACATAGTCCATGTGCCCGCTAGGTAACCTAGATATTCCAAGTTCCGGTTTGCTAACCTAGATAGTCCAAGTGCCCGCTAGGTAACCTACATAGTCCAAGTGCCCATTCGTTAACCTAGATAGTCCAAGTGCCCGCTAGGTAACCTATACTGTCCAAGTGCCTGCTAGGTTACCTACATAGTCCAAGTGCACGTTCGTTAACTTAGATAGTCCAAGTCGCGCTAGGTAACCTACATAGTCCAAGGGCCACTAGGTAACCTATAGTCCAAGTGCCCTCTAGGGAACCTACATATTCCAAGTTCCCGCTAGGTAACCTAGATAGTCCAAGGGCCCGCTAGTTAACTTACATAGTTCAAGTGCCCGATAGGCAACCTACATAGTCCAAGTGCCCAATGAGGAACCTACATAGTCCAAGTGCCCGAGAGGGAATCTTCATATTCCAAGTGCCCGTTAGGGAACCCAGATAGTCCAAGTGCCCATAGGGAACCTATATGGTCCAAGTGCCCTCTAGGGAAGCTACATATTCATAGTGCCCGCTAGGGAACCTGCATTGTCCAAGTGCCCGCTAGTTAACCAAGATCGTCCAAGTGTCCGCTAGTAAACCTACATAGTCCAAGTTCCCGTTAGGTAACCTAGATAGGCCAAGTGCCCGCAAGGTAACCTACATAGTCCAAGTGCCCGCTAGGTAACCTAGATATTCCAAGTTCCGGTTTACTAATCTAGATAGTCCAAGTGCCCGCTAGGTAACCTACATAGTCCAAGTGCCCATTCGTTAACCTAGATAGTCCAAGTGCCCGCTAGGTAACCTATACTGTCCAAGTGCCCGCTAGGTTACCTATATAGTCCATGTGCACGTTCTTTAACTTAGATAGTCCAAGTCGCGCTAGGTAACCTATATAGTCCAAGTGCCCGCTAGTTAAACTATAGTCCAAGTGCCGCTAGGTAACCTACATATTCCAAGTTCCCGCTAGGTAACCAAGATTTTCCAAGTGCCCGTTACCTAACCTAGATAGTCCAAGTGCCCGTTAGGTTACCTACATAGTCCAAGTGCCCGCTAATTAACCTACATAGTCCAAGTGCCCGTTAGGTAACCTAGACAGTCCAAGTGCCCGATAGTTAACCTCCATAGTCCAAGTGCCCGCTAATTAACCTAGATCGCCCAAGTGCCCGCTAGTTAACCTACATAGTCCAAGGTCCGCTAGTTAACCTAGATATTTCAAGTGCCCGCTAGTTAACCTACATAGTCCAAGGGCCCTCTAGTTAACCTAGATAGTCCAAGTGCCCACTAGGGGAAGTACATAGTCCAAGTGCCCGCTAGGTAACCTAGATAGTCCAAGTGCCCGCTAGTTAACCTACATAGTCCAAGTGCCCGCTGAGGAACCTACATAGTCCAAGTGTCCGAAAGGGAACCTACGTATTCCAAGTGCCCATTAGGGCACCTAGATAGTCCAAGTGCCCATAGGGAACCTATATAGTCCAAGTGCCCTCTAGGGAACTTACATAGTCAAAGTGCCCGCTAGGGTACCTGCATTGTACAAGTGCCCTCTAGTTAACCTAGATAGTCCAAGTGCCCGCTAGGTAACCTAGATAGTCCAAGGGCCTGCTAGTTAACCTACATAGTCCAACGGCCCTCTAGTTAACCTAGATAGTCCAAGTGCCCGCTGGAGGACGTACATAGTCCAAGTGCCCGCTAGGTAACCTAGATAGTCTACGGGCCCGCTAGTTAACCTACATAGTACAACTGCCCGATAGGGAACCTACATAGTCCAAGTGCCCGCTAAGGGACGAACATAGTCCAAGTGCCCGCTAGGGAACCTGCATAGTCCAAGTGCCTGATAGGTAACCTAGATACTCCAAGTGGCCGCTAGTTAACCTACATAGTCCAAGTGCCCACTGAGGAAACTGCATAGTCCAAGTGTCCGAAAGGGAACCTACGTATTCCAAGTGCCCATTAGGGCACCTAGATAGTCCAAGTGCCCATAGGGAACCTATATCGTCCAAGTGCCCTCTAGGGAACCTACATAGTCAAAGTGCCCGCTAGGGAACCTGCATTGTACAAGTGCCCTCTAGTTAACCTTGATAGTCCAAGTGCCCGCTAGGTAACCTAGATAGTCCAAGGGCCCGCTAGTTAACCTAAAAAGTCCAAGTGCCCGATAGGGAACTTACATAGTCCAAGTGCCCAATGAGGAACCTACATAGTCCAAGTGCCCGATAGGGAATCTTCATATTCCAAGTGCCCGTTAGGGAACCCAGATAGTCCAAGTGCCCATAGGGAACCTACATAGTCCAAGTGCCCTCTAGGGAAGCTACATATTCATAGTGCCCGCTAGGGAACCTGCATTGTCCAAGTGCCCGCTAGTTAACCTAGATCGTCCAAGTGTCCGCTAGTAAACCTACATAGTCCAAGTTCCCGTTACGTAACCTAGATAGGCCAAGTGCCCACTAGTTAACCTACATAGTACAATGGCCCGCTAGTTGACCTAGATAGTTCAAGTGCCCGCTAGTTAACCTAGATAGTGAAAGTGCCCGCTAGTTAACCTAAGTAGTACAAATGTCCGATAGGGATCCTACATAGTCCATGTGCCCGCTAGGTAACCTAGATATTCCAAGTTCCGGTTTGCTAACCTAGATAGTCCAAGTGCCCGCTAGGTAACCTACATAGTCCAAGTGCCCATTCGTTAACCTAGATAGTCCAAGTGCCCGCTAGGTAACCTATACTGTCCAAGTGCCTGCTAGGTTACCTACATAGTCCAAGTGCACGTTCGTTAACTTAGATAGTCCAAGTCGCGCTAGGTAACCTACATAGTCCAAGGGCCACTAGGTAACCTATAGTCCAAGTGCCCTCTAGGGAACCTACATATTCCAAGTTCCCGCTAGGTAACCTAGATAGTCCAAGGGCCCGCTAGTTAACTTACATAGTTCAAGTGCCCGATAGGCAACCTACATAGTCCAAGTGCCCAATGAGGAACCTACATAGTCCAAGTGCCCGAGAGGGAATCTTCATATTCCAAGTGCCCGTTAGGGAACCCAGATAGTCCAAGTGCCCATAGGGAACCTATATGGTCCAAGTGCCCTCTAGGGAAGCTACATATTCATAGTGCCCGCTAGGGAACCTGCATTGTCCAAGTGCCCGCTAGTTAACCAAGATCGTCCAAGTGTCCGCTAGTAAACCTACATAGTCCAAGTTCCCGTTAGGTAACCTAGATAGGCCAAGTGCCCGCAAGGTAACCTACATAGTCCAAGTGCCCGCTAGGTAACCTAGATATTCCAAGTTCCGGTTTACTAATCTAGATAGTCCAAGTGCCCGCTAGGTAACCTACATAGTCCAAGTGCCCATTCGTTAACCTAGATAGTCCAAGTGCCCGCTAGGTAACCTATACTGTCCAAGTGCCCGCTAGGTTACCTATATAGTCCATGTGCACGTTCTTTAACTTAGATAGTCCAAGTCGCGCTAGGTAACCTATATAGTCCAAGTGCCCGCTAGTTAAACTATAGTCCAAGTGCCCGCTAGGTAACCTACATATTCCAAGTTCCCGCTAGGTAACCAAGATTTTCCAAGTGCCCGTTACCTAACCTAGATAGTCCAAGTGCCCGTTAGGTTACCTACATAGTCCAAGTGCCCGCTAATTAACCTACATAGTCCAAGTGCCCGTTAGGTAACCTAGACAGTCCAAGTGCCCGATAGTTAACCTCCATAGTCCAAGTGCCCGCTAATTAACCTAGATCGCCCAAGTGCCCGCTAGTTAACCTACATAGTCCAAGGTCCGCTAGTTAACCTAGATATTTCAAGTGCCCGCTAGTTAACCTACATAGTCCAAGGGCCCTCTAGTTAACCTAGATAGTCCAAGTGCCCACTAGGGGAAGTACATAGTCCAAGTGCCCGCTAGGTAACCTAGATAGTCTAAGGGCCCGCTAGTTAACCTACATAGTCCAACTGCCCGATAGGGAACCTACATAGTCCAAGCGCTCGCTAAGGGACGAACATAGTCCAAGTGCCCGCTAGGGAACCTACATAGTCCAAGTGCCCGCTAGGTAACCTAGATAGTCCAAGTGCCCGCTAGTTAACCTACATAGTCCAAGTCCCGCTGAGGAACCTACATAGTCCAAGTGTTCGAAAGGGAACCTACGTATTCCAAGTGCCCATTAGGGCACCTAGATAGTCCAAGTGCCCATAGGGAACCTATATAGTCCAAGTGCCCTCTAGGGAACTTACATAGTCAAAGTGCCCGCTAGGGTACCTGCATTGTACAAGTGCCCTCTAGTTAACCTAGATAGTCCAAGTGCCCGCTAGGTAACCTAGATAGTCCAAGGGCCTGCTAGTTAACCTACATAGTCCAACGGCCCTCTAGTTAACCTAGATAGTCCAAGTGCCCGCTGGAGGACGTACATAGTCCAAGTGCCCGCTAGGTAACCTAGATAGTCTACGGGCCCGCTAGTTAACCTACATAGTCCAACTGCCCGATAGGGAACCTACATAGTCCAAGTGCCCGCTAAGGGACGAACATAGTCCAAGTGCCCGCTAGGGAACCTGCATAGTCCAAGTGCCCGATAGGTAACCTAGATAGTCCAAGTGCCCGCTAGTAAACCTACATAGTCCAAGTGCCCACTGAGGAACCTGCATAGTCCAAGTGTCCGAAAGGGAACCTACGTATTCCAAGTGCCCATTAGGGCACCTAGATAGTCCAAGTGCCCATAGGGAACCTATATCGTCCAAGTGCCCTCTAGGGAACCTACATAGTCAAAGTGCCCGCTAGGGAACCTGCATTGTACAAGTGCCCTCTAGTTAACCTTGATAGTCCAAGTGCCCGCTAGGTAACCTAGAGAGTCCAAGGGCCCGCTAGTTAACCTAAAAAGTCCAAGTGCCCGATAGGGAACCTACATAGTCCAAGTGCCCAATGAGGAACCTACATAGTCCAAGTGCCCGATAGGGAATCTTCATATTCCAAGTGCCCGTTAGGGAACCCAGATAGTCCAAGTGCCCATAGGGAACCTACATAGTCCAAGTGCCCTCTAGGGAAGCTACATATTCATAGTGCCCGCTAGGGAACCTGCATTGTCCAAGTGCCCGCTAGTTAACCTAGATCGTCCAAGTGTCCGCTAGTAAACCTACATAGTCCAAGTTCCCGTTACGTAACCTAGATAGGCCAAGTGCCCACTAGTTAACCTACATAGTATAATGGCCCGCTAGTTGACCTAGATAGTTCAAGTGCCCGCTAGTTAACCTAGATAGTCAAAGTGCCCGCTAGTTAACCTAAGTAGTACAAATGTCCGATAGGGATCCTACATAGTCCATGTGCCCGCTAGGTAACCTAGATATTCCAAGTTCCGGTTTGCTAACCTAGATAGTCCAAGTGCCCGCTAGGTAACCTACATAGTCCAAGTGCCCATTCGTTAACCTAGATAGTCCAAGTGCCCGCTAGGTAACCTATACTGTCCAAGTGCCTGCTAGGTTACCTACATAGTCCAAGTGCACGTTCGTTAACTTAGATAGTCCAAGTCGCGCTAGGTAACCTACATAGTCCAAGGGCCACTAGGTAACCTATAGTCCAAGTGCCCTCTAGGGAACCTACATATTCCAAGTTCCCGATAGGTAACCTAGATAGTCAAAGTGCCCGTTACCTAACCTAGATAGTCCAAGTGCCCGTGAGGTTACCTACATAGTCCACGTGCCCGTTCGTTAACCTAGATAGTACAATTGCCCGCTAGGTAACCTACATAGTCCAATAGCCGGCAGGTAACTTAGACAGTTCAAGTGCCCGCTAGGTTACCTGCATAGTACAAGTGCCCGTTAGGTAACCTAGATAGTCCAAGTGCCCGCTAGGTAACCTACATAGTCCAAGTGCCCGCTAGGTAACCTAGATAGTCCAAGTACCCGTTAGCTAACCTAGATAGTCCAAGTGCCCGCTAGGTAACCTCCATAGTCCAATTGCCTTCTAGGTAACCTCCATAGTCCAAGTGCCCAATAATTTACCTATATAGTCCAAGTGCCCGCTAGGGAAACTGCATCGTTCAAGTGCCCGCTAGTTAATCTAGATAGTCCAAGTGCCCGCTAGTTAACCTAGATAGTCCAAGTGCCCGCTACTTAACCTAGATCGTCCAAGTGCCCGCTAGTTAACCTACATAGTCCAAGGTCCGCCAGTTAACCTAGATATTCCAAGTGCCCCTTAGTTAACCTACATAGTCAAAGGGCCCTCTAGTTAACCTAGATAGTCCAAGTGCCCGCTAGGGGACATACATAGTCCAAGTGCCCACTATGTAACCTAGATAGTCTAAGGGCCCGCTAGATAACCTATATAGTACAACTGCCCGATAGGGAACCTACATAGTCCAAGTGCCCGCTAAGGGACGAACATAGTCCAAGTGCCCGCTAGGGAACCTACAAAATCCAAGTGCCCGCTAGGTAACCTAGATAGTCCAAGTGCCCGCTAGTTAACCTACATAGTCCAAGTGCCCGCTGAGGAACCTACATAGTCCAAGTGTCCGAAAGGGAACCTACGTATTCCAAGTGCCCGTTAGGGCACCTAGATAGTCCAAGTAACCATAGGGAACCTATATAGTCCAAGTGCCCTCCAGGGAAGCTACATAGTCAAAGTGCCCGCTAGGGAACCTGCATTGTACAAGTGCCCGCTAGTTAATCTAGATAGTCCAAGTGCCCGCTAGGTAACCTAGATAGTCGAAGGGCCCGCTAGTTAACCTACATAGTCCAAGTGCCCGATAGGCAACCTACATAGTCCAAGTGCCCAATGAGGAACCTACATAGTCCAAGTGCCCGAGAGGGAATCTTCATATTCCAAGTGCCCGTTAGGGAACCCAGATAGTCCAAGTGCCCATAGGGAACCTATATGGTCCAAGTGCCCTCTAGGGAAGCTACATATTCATAGTGCCCGCTAGGGAACCTGCATTGTCCAAGTGCCCGCTAGTTAACCAAGATCGTCCAAGTGTCCGCTAGTAAACCTACATAGTCCAAGTTCCCGTTAGGTAACCTAGATAGGCCAAGTGCCCGCAAGGTAACCTACATAGTCCAAGTGCCCGCTAGGTAAACTAGATATTCCAAGTTCCGGTTTACTAATCTAGATAGTCCAAGTGCCCGCTAGGTAACCTACATAGTCCAAGTGCCCATTCGTTAACCTAGATAGTCCAAGTGCCCGCTAGGTAACCTATACTGTCCAAGTGCCCGCTAGGTTACCTATATAGTCCATGTGCACGTTCTTTAACTTAGATAGTCCAAGTCGCGCTAGGTAACCTATATAGTCCAAGTGCCCGCTAGTTAAACTATAGTCCAAGTGCCCGCTAGGTAACCTACATATTCCAAGTTCCCGCTAGGTAACCAAGATTGTCCAAGTGCCCGTTACCTAACCTAGATAGTCGAAGTGCCCGTTAGGTTACCTACATAGTCCAAGTGCCCGCTAATTAACCTACATAGTCCAAGTGCCCGTTAGGTAACCTAGACAGTCCAAGTGCCCGCTAGTTAACCTCCATAGTCCAAGTGCCCGCTAATTAACCTATATAGTCCAAGTGCCCGCTAGGGAACCTGCATCATCCAAGTGCCCGCTAGTTAAGCTAGATAGTCCAAGTGCCCGCTAGTTAAGCTAGATAGTCCAAGTGGCCGCTAGTTAACCTAGATCGTCCAAGTGCCCGCTAGTTAACCTAGATCGCCCAAGTGCCCACTAGTTAACCTACATAGTCCAAGGTCCGCTAGTTAACCTAGATATTTCAAGTGCCCGCTAGTTAACCTACATAGTCCAAGGGCCCTCTAGTTAACCTAGATAGTCCACGTGCCCACTAGGGGAAGTACATAGTCCAAGTGCCCGCTAGGTACCCTAGATAGTCTAAGGGCCCGCTAGTTAACCTACATAGTCCAACTGCCCGATAGGGAACCTACATAGTCCAAGCGCTCGCTAAGGGACGAACATAGTCCAAGTGCCCGCTAGGGAAACTACATAGTCCAAGTGCCCGCTAGGTAACCTAGATAGTCCAAGTGCCCGCTAGTTAACCTACATAGTCCAAGTGCCCGCTGAGGAACCTACATAGTCCAAGTGTCCGAAAGGGAACCTACGTATTCCAAGTGCCCATTAGGGCACCTAGATAGTCCAAGTGCCCATAGGGAACCTATATAGTCCAAGTGCCCTCTAGGGAACTTACATAGTCAAAGTGCCCGCTAGGGTACCTGCATTGTACAAGTGTCCTCTAGTTAACCTAGATAGTCCAAGTGCCCGCTAGGTAACCTAGATAGTCCAAGGGCCCGCTAGTTACCCTACAAAGTCCAAGTGCCCAATGAGGAACCTACATAGTCCAAGTGCCCGATAGGGAATCTTCATATTCCAAGTGCCCGTTAGGGAACCCAGATAGTCCAAGTGCCCATAGGGAACCTACATAATCCAAGTGCCCTCTAGGGAAGCTACATATTAATAGTGCCCGCTAGGGAACCTGCATTGTCCAAGTGCCCGCTAGTTAACCTAGATCGTCCAAGTGTCCGCTAGTAAACCTACATAGTCCAAGTTCCCGTTAGGTAACCTAGATAGGCCAAGTGCCCGCTAGTTAACCTACATAGTACAATGGCCCGCTAGTTGACCTAGATAGTTCAAGTGCCCGCTAGTTAACCTAGATAGTCAAAGTGCCCGCTAGTTAACCTAAGTAGTACAAATGTCCGATAGGGATCCTACATAGTCCAAGTGCCCGCTAGGTAACCTAGATATTCCAAGTTCCGGTTTGCTAACCTAGATAGTCCAAGTGCCCGCTAGGTAACCTACATAGTCCAAGTGCCCATTCGTTAACCTAGATAGTCCAAGTGCCTGCTAGGTAACCTATACTGTCCAAGTGCCTGCTAGGTTACCTACGTAGTCCAAGTGCACGTTCGTTAACTTAGATAGTCCAAGTCGCGCTAGGTAACCTACATAGTCCAAGGGCCACTAGGTAACCTATAGTCCAAGTGCCCTCTAGGGAACCTACATATTCCAAGTTCCCGCTAGGTAACCTAGATAGTCAAAGTGCCCGTTACCTAACCTAGATAGTCCAAGTGCCCGTGAGGTTACCTACATTATCCACGTGCCCGTTCGTTAACCTAGATAGTATAATTGCCCGCTAGGTAACCTACATAGTCCAAGAGCCGGCAGGTAACTTAGACAGTTCAAGTGCCCGCTAGGTTACCTGCATAGTCCAAGTGCCCGTTAGGTAACCTAGATAGTCCAAGTGCCCGCTAGGTAACCTACATAGTCCAAGTGCCCGCTAGGTAACCTAGATAGTCCAAGTACCCGTTAGCAAACCTAGATAGTCCAAGTGCCCGCTAGGTAACCTCCATAGTCCAATTGCCTTCTAGGTAACCTCCATAGTCCAAGTGCCCTATAATTTACCTATATAGTCCAAGTGCCCGCTAGGGAAACTGCATCGTTCAAGTGCCCGCTAGTTAATCTAGATAGTCCAAGTGCCCGCTAGTTAACCTAGATAGTCCAAGTGCCCGCTACTTAACCTAGATCGTCCAAGTGCCCGCTAGTTAACCTACATAGTCCAAGGTCCGCTAGTTAACCTAGATCGTCCAAGTGCCCCTTAGTTAACCTACATAGTCAAAGGGCCCTCTAGTTAACCTAGATAGTCCAAGTGCCCGCTAGGGGACATACATAGTCCAAGTGCCCGCTATGTATCCTAGATAGTCTAAGGGCCCGCTAGATAACCTACATTGTACAACTGCCCGATAGGGAACCTACATAGTCCAAGTGCCCGCTAAGGGACGAACATAGTCCAAGTGCCCTCTAGGGAACCTACAAAATCCAAGTGCCCGCTAGGTAACCTAGATAGTCCAAGTGCCCGCTAGTTAACCTACATAGTCCAAGTGCCCGCTGAGGAACCTACATAGTCCAAGTGTCCGAAAGGGAACCTACGTATTCCAAGTGCCCTTTGGGGCACCTAGATAGTCCAAGTGCCCATAGGGAACATATATCGTCCAAGTGCCCTCTAGGGAACCTACATAGTCAAAGTGCCCGCTAGGGAACCTGCATTGTACAAGTGCCCTCTGGTTAACCTAGATAGTCCAAGTGCCCGCTAGTTAACCTAGATAGTCCAAGGGCCCGCTAGGTAACCTACATAGTCCAAGTGCCCATTCGTTAACCTAGATAGTCCAAGTGCCCGCTAGGTAACCTATACTGTCCAAGTGCCTGCTAGGTTACCTACATAGTCCAAGTGCACGTTCGTTAACTTAGATAGTCCAAGTCGCGCTAGGGAACCTACATAGTCCAAGGGCCACTAGGTAACCTATAGTCCAAGTGCCCTCTAGGGAACCTACATATTCCAAGTTCCCGCTAGGTAACCTAGATAGTCAAAGTGCCCGTTACCTAACCTAGATAGTCCAAGTGCCCGTGAGGTTACCTACATAGTCCACGTGCCCGTTCGTTAACCTAGATAGTATAATTGCCCGCTAGGTAACCTACATAGTCCAAGAGCCGGCAGGTAACTTAGACAGTTCAAGTGCCCGCTAGGTTACCTGCATAGTCCAAGTGCCCGTTAGGTAACCTAGATAGTCCAAGTGCCCGCTAGGTAACCTACATAGTCCAAGTGCCCGCTAGGTAACCTAGATAGTCCAAGTACCCGTTAGCTAACCTAGATAGTCCAAGTGCCCGCTAGGTAACCTCCATAGTCCAATTGCCTTCTAGGTAACCTCCATAGTCCAAGTGCCCAATAATTTACCTATATAGTCCAAGTGCCCGCTAGGGAAACTGCATCGTTCAAGTGCCCGCTAGTTAATCTAGATAGTCCAAGTGCCCGCTAGTTAACCTAGATAGTCCAAGTGCCCGCTACTTAACCTAGATCGTCCAAGTGCCCGCTAGTTAACCTACATAGTCCAAGGTCCGCTAGTTAACCTAGATATTCCAAGTGCCCCTTAGTTAACCTACATAGTCAAAGGACCCTCTAGTTAACCTAGATAGTCCAAGTGCCCGCTAGGGGACATACATAGTCCAAGTGCCCGCTATGTATCCTAGATAGTCTAAGGGCCCGCTAGATAACCTACATTGTACAACTGCCCGATAGGGAACCTACATAGTCCAAGTGCCCGCTAAGGGACGAACATAGTCCAAGTGCCCTCTAGGGAACCTACAAAATCCAAGTGCCCGCTAGGTAACCTAGATAGTCCAAGTGCCCGCTAGTTAACCTACATAGTCCAAGTGCCCGCTGAGGAACCTACATAGTCCAAGTGTCCGAAAGGGAACCTACGTATTCCAAGTGCCCTTTGGGGCACCTAGATAGTCCAAGTGCCCATAGGGAACATATATCGTCCAAGTGCCCTCTAGGGAACCTACATAGTCAAAGTGCCCGCTAGGGAACCTGCATTGTACAAGTGCCCTCTAGTTAACCTAGATAGTCCAAGTGCCCGCTAGTTAACCTAGATAGTCCAAGGGCCCGCTAGTTAACCTACAAAGTCCAAGTGCCCGATAGGGAACCTACATAGTCCAAGTGCCCAATGAGGAACCTACATAGTCCAAGTGCCCGATAGGGAATCTTCATATTCCAAGTGCCCGTTAGGGAACCCAGATAGTCCAAGTGCCCATAGGGAACCTACATAGTCCAAGTGCCCTCTAGGGAAGCTACATATTCATAGTGCCCGCTAGGGAACCTGCATTGTCCAAGTGCCCGCTAGTTAACCTAGATCGTCCAAGTGTCCGCTAGTAAACCTACATAGTCCAAGTTCCCGTTAGGTAACCTAGATAGGCCAAGTGCCCGCTAGTTAACCTACATAGTACAATGGCCCGCTAGTTGACCTAGATAGTCCAAGTGCCCGCTAGTTAACCTAGATAGTCAAAGTGCCCGCTAGTTAACCTAAGTAGTACAAATGTCCAATAGGGATCCTACATAGTCCAAGTGCCCGCTAGGTAACCTAGATATTCCAAGTTCCGGTTTGCTAACCTAGATAGTCCAAGTGCCCGCTAGATAACCTACATAGTCCAAGTGCCCATTCGTTAACCTAGATAGTCCAAGTGCCCGCTAGGTAACCTATACTGTCCAAGTGCCCGCTAGGTTACTTACATAGTCCAAGTGCACGTTCGTTAACTTAGATAGTCCTAGTCATGGTAGGTAACCAACATAGTCCAAGCGCCGCTAGGTAACCTATATAGTCCAAGTGCCCGCTAGTTAACCTATAGTCCAAGTGCCCTCTAGGTAACCTACATATTCCAAGTTCCCGCTAGGTAACCTATAGTCCAAGTGCCCGTTACCTAACCTAGATAATCCAAGTGCCCGTTAGGTTACCTATATTGTCCAAGTGCCCGCTAGTTAACCTACATAGTCCAAGGTCCGCTAGTTAACCTAGATATTCCAAGTGCCCGCTAGTTAATCTACATAGTCCAAGGGCCCTCTAGTTAACCTAGATAGTCCAAGTGACCGCTAGAAGACGTACATAGTCCAAGTGCCCGCTAGGTAATCTAGATAGTCTAAGGGCCCGCTAGTTAACCTACATAGTCCAACTGCCCGATAGGGAACCTCCATAGTCCAAGTGCCCGCTAAGGGACGAACATAGTCCAAGTGCCCGCTAGGGAACCTGCATAGTCCAAGTGCCCGCTAGGTAACCTAGATAGTCCAAGTGCCCGCTAGTTAACCAACATAGTCCAAGTGCCCGATGAGGAACCTACATAGTCCAAGTGTCCGAAAGGGAACCTACGTATTCCAAGTGCCCATTAGTGCAACTAGATAGTCCAAGTGCCCATAGGGAACATATATCGTCCAAGTGCCCTCTAGGGAACCTACATAGTCAAAGTGCCCGCTAGGGAACCTGCATTGTACAAGTGCCCTCTAGTTAACCTAGATAGTCCAAGTGCCCGCTAGGTAACCTAGATAGTCCAAGGGCCCGCTAGTTAACCTACAAAGTCCAAGTGCCCGATAGGGAACCTACATAGTCCAAGTGCCCAATGAGGAACCTACATAGTCCAAGTGCCCGATAGGGAATCTTCATATTCCAAGTGCCCGTTAGGGAACCCAGATAGTCCAAGTGCCCATAGGGAACCTACATAGTCCAAGTGCCCTCTAGGGAAGCTACATATTCATAGTGCCCGCTAGGGAACCTGCATTGTCCAAGTGCCCGCTAGTTAACCTAGATCGTCCAAGTGTCCGCTAGTAAACCTACATAGTCCAAGTTCCCGTTAGGTAACCTAGATAGGCCAAGTGCCCGCTAGTTAACCTACATAGTACAATGGCCCGCTAGTTGACATAGATAGTCCAAGTGCCCGCTAGTTAACCTAGATAGTCAAAGTGCCCGCTAGTTAACCTAAGTAGTACAAATGTCCAATAGGGATCCTACATAGTCCAAGTGCCCACTAGGTAACCTAGATATTCCAAGTTCCGGTTTGCTAACCTAGATAGTCCAAGTGCCCGCTAGGTAACCTACATAGTCCAAGTGCCCATTCGTTAACCTAGATAGTCCAAGTGCCCGCTAGGTAACCTATACTGTCCAAGTGCCCGCTAGGTTACTTACATAGTCCAAGTGCACGTTCGTTAACTTAGATAGTCCAAGTCGCGGTAGGTAACCAACATAGTCCAAGGGCCGCAAGGTAACCTATATAGTCCAAGTGCCCGCTAGTTAACCTATAGTCCAAGTGCCCTCTAGGTAACCTACATATTCCAAGTTCCCGCTAGGTAACCTATAGTGCAAGTGCCCGTTACCTAACCTAGATAGTCCAAGTGCCCGTTAGGTTACCTATATTGTCCAAGTGCCCGCTAGTTAACCTACATTGTCCAAGGTCCGCTAGTTAACCTAGATATTCCAAGTGCCTGCTAGTTAACCTACATAGTCCAAGGGCCCTCTAGTTAACCTAGATAGTCCAAGTGACCGCTAGAAGACGTACATAGTCCAAGTGTCCGCTAGGTAACCTAGATAGTCTAAGGGCCCGCTAGTTAACCTACATAGTCCAACTGCCCGATAGGGAACCTACATAGTCCAATTGCCCGCTAAGGGACGAACATAGTCCAAGTGCCCGCTAGGGAACCTGCATATTCCAAGTGCCCGCTAGGTAACCTAGATAGTCCAAGTGCCCGCTAGTTAACCTACATAGTCCAAGTGCCCGATGAGGAACCTACATAGTCCAAGTGTCCGAAAGGGAACCTACGTATTCCAAGTGCCCATTAGGGCACCTAGATAGTCCAAGTGCCCATAGGGAACCTATATCGTCCAAGTGCCCTCTAGGGAACCTACATAGTCAAAGTGCCCGCTAGGGAACCTGCATTGTACAAGTGCCCTCTAGTTAACCTAGATAGTCCAAGTGCCCGCTAGGTAACCTAGATAGTCCAAGGGCCCGCTAGTTAACCTACATAGTCCAAGTGCCCGATAGGGAACCTACATAGTCCAAGTGCCCAATGAGGAACCTACATAGTCCAAGTGCCCGATAGGGAATCTTCATATTCCAAGTGCCCGTTAGGGAACCCAGATATTCCAAGTGCCCGCTAGGTAACCTCCATAGTCCAAGTGCCCGCTAGGTAACCTCCATAGTCCAAGTGCCCGTTCGTTAACCTAGATAGTCCAAGTTCCTGTTAGCTAACCTACATAGTCCAAGTGCCCGTTCGTTAACCTAGATAGTTCAAGTGCCCGCTAGGTAACCTAGACAGTCCAAGTGCCTGATAGGTAACCTACATAGTCCAAGTGCCCGTTTGCTAACCAAGATCGTCAAAGGGCCCGGTAGTTAACCTACATAGTCCAAGGGCCCACTAGTTAACCTAGATAGTCCAAGTGCCCGCTAGTTAACCTACATTGTCCAAGTCCCTGATGGGGAACCTACGTAGTCCAAATATCCGCTAGGTAACCTACATAGTCCAAATGCCCGCTAGTAACGTACATAGTCCAAGTGCCCGTTAGGTAACCTAGATTATCCAAATGCCCGCTAGGGATCCCACATAGCCCAAGTGCCCATTAGAGAACTTACATAATCAAAGCCCTGCTAGGGAACCTACATAGTCCAAGTGCCCGTTAGCTAACCTAGATAGTCCAAGTGCCCGCTAGGTAACCTCCATAGTCCAAGTGCCCGCTAGGTAACCTCCATAGTCCAAGTGCCCGTTCGTTAACCTAGATAGTCCAAGTTCCTGTTAGCTAACCTACATAGTCCAAGTGTCCGTTCGTTAACCTAGATAGTTCAAGTGCCCGCTAGGTAACCTAGACAGTCCAAGTGCCTGCTAGGTAACCTACATAGTCTAAGTGCCCGCTAGGGACCTACATAGTCCAAGTGCCCGCTAGGTAACCCAGACAGTCCAAGTGCCTGCTAGGTAACCTACATAGTCCAAGTGCCCGCTAGGGAACCTACATAGTCCAAGTGCCCGTTAGTTAACCTAGATAGTCAAAGTGCCTGCTAGGTAACCTAGATAGTCCAAATGCCCGCTAGGATACCCACATAGTGCAACTGCCCGATAGGGAACCAACATAGTCCAAGTGCCCGCTAAGGGACCTACATAGTCCAAGTGCCCGTTAGGGAACCTACATAGTCCAAGTGCCCTCTAGGGAACCTGCATCGTCCAAGTGCCCGCCAGTTAACATAGAGAGTCTAAGTTCCCGCTAGTTAACCTAGATAGTCCAAGTGCCCGCTAGTTAACCTAGATCGTCCAAGTGCCCGCTAGTTAACCTACATAGTCCAAGGTCCGTTAGTTAACCTAGATAGTCCAAGTGCCCTCTAGATAACCTACATAGTCCAAGGGCCCTCTAGTTAACCTCGATAGTCCAAATGCCCGCTAGGGGACGTACATAGTCCAAGTGCCCGCTGGACAACCTAGATAGTCCAAGTGCCCGCTAGTTAACCTACAAAATCCAAGTGCCCGCTGAGGAACCTACATAGTCCAAGTGTCCGAAAGGGAACCTACGTATTCCAAGTGCCCGTTAGGGCACCTAGATAGTCCAAGTAACCATTGGGAACCTATATAGTCCAAGTGCCCTCTAGGGAAGCTACATAGTCAAAGTGCCCGCTAGGGAACCTGCATTGTACAAGTGCCCTCTAGTTAACCTAGATAGTCCAAGTGCCCGCTAGGTAACCTAGATAGTCCAAGGGCCCGCTAGTTAACCTACATAGTCCAAGTGCCCAATGAGGAACCTAAATAGTCCAAGTGCCCGATAGGGAATCTTCATATTCCAAGTGCCCGTTAGGGAACCCAGATTGTCCAAGTGCCCATAGGGAACCTATATAGTCCAAGTTCCCTCTAAGGAAGCTACATATTCATAGTGCCCGCTAGTTAACCTAGATCGTCCAAGGGTCCGCTAGTAAACCTACATAGTCCAAGTTCCCGTTAGGTAACCTAGATAGGCCAAGTGCCCGCTAGTTAACCTACATAGTACAATGGCCCGCTAGTTGACCTAGATAGTCCAAGTGCCCGCTAGTTAACCTAGATAGTCAAAGTGCCCGCTAGTTAACCTAAGTAGTACAAATGTCCGATAGGGATCCTACATAGTCCAAGTGCCCGCTAGGTAACCTAGATATTCCAAGTTCCGGTTTGCTAACCTAGATAGTCCAAGTGCCCGCTAGGTAACCTACGTAGTACAAGTGCCCATTCGTTAACCTAGATAGTCCAAGTGCCTGCTAGGTAACCTATACTGTCCAAGTGCCCGCTAGGTTACTTACATAGTCCAAGTGCACTTTCGTTAACTTAGATAGTCCAAGTCGCGGTAGGTAACCAACATAGTCCAAGGGCCGCTGGGTAACCTATATAGTCCAAGTGCCCGCTCGTTAGCCTATAGTCCAAGTGCCCTCTAGGTAACCTACATATTCCAAGTTTCCGCTAGGTAACCTAGATAGTCCAAGTGCCCGTTACCTAACCTAGATAGTCCAAGTGCCCGTTAGGTTACCTACATAGTCCACGTGCCCGTTCGTTAACCTAGATAGTCCAATTGCCCGCTAGGTAACCTACATAGTCCAAGGGCCGGCTAGGTAACCTTTAGAATCCAAGTGCCCACTAGGTAATCTAGATAGTCCAGGTGCCCGTTAGGTAACCTAGATAGTGCAAGTGCCCGCTAGTTAACCTACATAGTCCAAGTGCCCGCTGGTTAACTTAAACAGTCCAAGTGCCCGCTAGGTTACCTGCATAGTCCAAGTGCCCGTTAGGGAACCTAGATAGTCCAAGTGCCCGCTAGGTAACCTACATAGCCCAAGTGCCCGCAAGGTAACCTAGATAGTCCAAGTACCCGTTAGCTAACCTAGATAGTCCAAGTGCCCGCTAGGTAACCTCCATAGTCCAAGTGCCCGCTAGGTAACCTCCATAGTCCAAGTGCCCGTTCGTTAACCTAGATAGTCCAAGTTCCTGTTAGCTAACCTACATAGTCCAAGTACCCGTTCATTAACCTAGATAGTTCAAGTGCCCGCTAGGTAACCTAGACAGTCCAAGTGCCTGCTAGGTAACCTACATAGTCCAAGTGCCCGTTTGCTAACCTAGATCGTCAAAGGGCCCGCTAGTTAACCTACATAGTCCAAGGGCCCGCTAGTTAACCTAGATAGTCCAAGTGCCCCCTAGTTAACCTACATTGTCCAAGTCCCTGATGGGGAACCTACATAGTCCAAGTATCCGCTAGGTAACCTACATAGTCCAAATGCCCGCTAGTAACGTACATAGTCCAAGTGCGCGCTAGGCAACCTACATATTCCAAGTTCCCGCTAGGGAACCTAGATAGTCCAATTGCCCGCTAGGTAACCTACATAGTCCAAGAGCCGGCAGGTAACTTAGATAGTTCAAGTGCCCGCTAGGTTACCTGCATAGATAGTTACCTAACCTAGATAGTCCAAGTGCCCGTTAGGTTACCTACATAGTCCACGTGCCCGTTCGTTAACCTAGATAGTACAATTGCCCGCTAGGTAACCTACATAGTCCAAGAGCCGGCAGGTAACTTAGACAGTTCAAGTGCCCGCTAGGTTACCTGCATAGTCCAAGTGCCCGTTAGGTAACCTAGATAGTCCAAGTGCCCGCTAGGTAACCTACATAGTCCAAGTGCCCGCTAGGTAACCTAGATAGTCCAAGTACCCGTTAGCTAACCTAGATAGTCCAAGTGCCCGCTAGGTAACCTCCATAGTCCAATTGCCTTCTAGGTAACCTCCATTGTCCAAGTGCCCACTAATTTACCTATATAGTCCAAGTGCCCGCTAGGGAAACTGCATCGTTCAAGTGCCCGCTAGTTAATCTAGATAGTCCAAGTGCCCGCTAGTTAACCTAGATAGTCCAAGTGCCCGCTACTTAACCTAGATCGTCCAAGTGCCCGCTAGTTAACCTACATAGTCCAAGGTCCGCTAGTTAACCTAGATATTCCAAGTGCCCCTTAGTTAACCTACATAGTCAAAGGACCCTCTAGTTAACCTAGATAGTCCAAGTGCCCGCTAGGGGACATACATAGTCCAAGTGCCCGCTATGTATCCTAGATAGTCTAAGGGCCCGCTAGATAACCTACATTGTACAACTGCCCGATAGGGAACCTACATAGTCCAAGTGCCCGCTAAGGGACGAACATAGTCCAAGTGCCCTCTAGGGAACCTACAAAATCCAAGTGCCCGCTAGGTAACCTAGATAGTCCAAGTGCCCGCTAGTTAACCTACATAGTCCAAGTGCCCGATGAGGAACCTACATAGTCCAAGTGTCCGAAAGGGAACCTACGTATTCCAAGTGCCCTTTGGGGCACCTAGATAGTCCAAGTGCCCATAGGGAACATATATCGTCCAAGTGCCCTCTAGGGAACCTACATAGTCAAAGTGCCCGCTAGGGAACCTGCATTGTACAAGTGCCCTCTAGTTAACCTAGATAGTCCAAGTGCCCGCTAGTTAACCTAGATAGTCCAAGGGCCCGCTAGTTAACCTACAAAGTCCAAGTGCCCGATAGGGAACCTACATAGTCCAAGTGCCCAATGAGGAACCTACATAGTCCAAGTGCCCGATAGGGAATCTTCATATTCCAAGTGCCCGTTAGGGAACCCAGATAGTCCAAGTGCCCATAGGGAACCTACATAGTCCAAGTGCCCTCTAGGGAAGCTACATATTCATAGTGCCCGCTAGGGAACCTGCATTGTCCAAGTGCCCGCTAGTTAACCTAGATCGTCCAAGTGTCCGCTAGTAAACCTACATAGTCCAAGTTCCCGTTAGGTAACCTAGATAGGCCAAGTGCCCGCTAGTTAACCTACATAGTACAATGGCCCGCTAGTTGACATAGATAGTCCAAGTGCCCGCTAGTTAACCTAGATAGTCAAAGTGCCCGCTAGTTAACCTAAGTAGTACAAATGTCCAATAGGGATCCTACATAGTCCAAGTGCCCGCTAGGTAACCTAGATATTCCAAGTTCCGGTTTGCTAACCTAGATAGTCCAAGTGCCCGCTAGATAACCTACATAGTCCAAGTGCCCATTCGTTAACCTAGATAGTCCAAGTGCCCGCTAGGTAACCTATACTGTGCAAGTGCCCGCTAGGTTACTTACATAGTCCAAGTGCACGTTCGTTAACTTAGATAGTCCTAGTCGTGGTAGGTAACCAACATAGTCCAAGCGCCGCTAGGTAACCTATATAGTCCAAGTGCCCGCTAGTTAACCTATAGTCCAAGTGCCCTCTAGGTAACCTACATATTCCAAGTTCCCGCTAGGTAACCTATAGTCCAAGTGCCCGTTACCTAACCTAGATAATCCAAGTGCCCGTTAGGTTACCTATATTGTCCAAGTGCCCGCTAGTTAACCTACATAGTCCAAGGTCCGCTAGTTAACCTAGATATTCCAAGTGCCCGCTAGTTAATCTACATAGTCCAAGGGCCCTCTAGTTAACCTAGATAGTCCAAGTGACCGCTAGAAGACGTACATAGTCCAAGTGCCCGCTAGGTAATCTAGATAGTCTAAGGGCCCGCTAGTTAACCTACATAGTCCAACTGCCCGATAGGGAACCTCCATAGTCCAAGTGCCCGCTAAGGGACGAACATAGTCCAAGTGCCCGCTAGGGAACCTGCATAGTCCAAGTGCCCGCTAGGTAACCTAGATAGTCCAAGTGCCCGCTAGTTAACCTACATAGTCCAAGTGCCCGATGAGGAACCTACATAGTCCAAGTGTCCGAAAGGGAACCTACGTATTCCAAGTGCCCATTAGTGCAACTAGATAGTCCAAGTGCCCATAGGGAACCTATATCGTCCAAGTGCCCTCTAGGGAACCTACATAGTCAAAGTGCCCGCTAGGGAACCTGCATTGTACAAGTGCCCTCTAGTTAACCTAGATAGTCCAAGTGCCCGCTAGGTAACCTAGATAGTCCAAGGGCCCGCTAGTTAACCTACAAAGTCCAAGTGCCCGATAGGGAACCTACATAGTCCAAGTGCCCAATGAGGAACCTACATAGTCCAAGTGCCCGATAGGGAATCTTCATATTCCAAGTGCCCGTTAGGGAACCCAGATAGTCCAAGTGCCCATAGGGAACCTACATAGTCCAAGTGCCCTCTAGGGAAGCTACATATTCATAGTGCCCGCTAGGGAACCTGCATTGTCCAAGTGCCCGCTAGTTAACCTAGATCGTCCAAGTGTCCGCTAGTAAACCTACATAGTCCAAGTTCCCGTTAGGTAACCTAGATAGGCCAAGTGCCCGCTAGTTAACCTACATAGTACAATGGCCCGCTAGTTGACATAGATAGTCCAAGTGCCCGCTAGTTAACCTAGATAGTCAAAGTGCCCGCTAGTTAACCTAAGTAGTACAAATGTCCAATAGGGATCCTACATAGTCCAAGTGCCCGCTAGGTAACCTAGATATTCCAAGTCCCGTTTTGCTAACCTAGATAGTCCAAGTGCCCGCTAGGTAACCTACATAGTCCAAGTGCCCATTCGTTAACCTAGATAGTCCAAGTGCCCGCTAGGTAACCTATACTGTCCAAGTGCCCGATAGGTTACTTACATAGTCCAAGTGCACGTTCGTTAACTTAGATAGTCCAAGTCGCGGTAGGTAACCAACATAGTCCAAGGGCCGCAAGGTAACCTATATAGTCCAAGTGCCCGCTAGTTAACCTATAGTCCAAGTGCCCTCTAGGTAACCTACATATTCCAAGTTCCCGCTAGGTAACCTATAGTGCAAGTGCCCGTTACCTAACCTAGATAGTCCAAGTGCCCGTTAGGTTACCTATATTGTCCAAGTGCCCGCTAGTTAACCTACATTGTCCAAGGTCCGCTAGTTAACCTAGATATTCCAAGTGCCCGCTAGTTAACCTACATAGTCCAAGGGCCCTCTAGTTAACCTAGATAGTCCACGTGACCGCTAGAAGACGTACATAGTCCAAGTGTCCGCTAGGTAACCTAGATAGTCTAAGGGCCCGCTAGTTAACCTACATAGTCCAACTGCCCGATAGGGAACCTACATAGTCCAAGTGCCCGCTAAGGAACGAACATAGTCCAAGTGCCCGCTAGGGAACCTGCATATTCCAAGTGCCCGCTAGGTAACCTAGATAGTCCAAGTGCCCGCTAGTTAACCTACATAGTCCAAGTGCCCGATGAGGAACCTACATAGTCCAAGTGTCCGAAAGGGAACCTACGTATTCCAAGTGCCCATTAGGGCACCTAGATAGTCCAAGTGCCCATAGGGAACCTATATCGTCCAAGTGCCCTCTAGGGAACCTACATAGTCAAAGTGCCCGCTAGGGAACCTGCATTGTACAAGTGCCCTCTAGTTAACCTAGATAGTCCAAGTGCCCGCTAGGTAACCTAGATAGTCCAAGGGCCCGCTAGTTAACCTACATAGTCCAAGTGCCCGATAGGGAACCTACATAGTCCAAGTGCCCAATGAGGAACCTACATAGTCCAAGTGCCCGATAGGGAATCTTCATATTCCAAGTGCCCGTTAGGGAACCCAGATATTCCAAGTGCCCGCTAGGTAACCTCCATAGTCCAAGTGCCCGCTAGGTAACCTCCATAGTCCAAGTGCCCGTTCGTTAACCTAGATAGTCCAAGTTCCTGTTAGCTAACCTACATAGTCCAAGTGCCCGTTCGTTAACCTAGATAGTTCAAGTGCCCGCTAGGTAACCTAGACAGTCCAAGTGCCTGATAGGTAACCTACATAGTCCAAGTGCCCGTTTGCTAACCAAGATCGTCAAAGGGCCCGGTAGTTAACCTACATAGTCCAAGGGCCCACTAGTTAACCTAGATAGTCCAAGTGCCCGCTAGTTAACCTACATTGTCCAAGTCCCTGATGGGGAACCTACGTAGTCCAAGTATCCGCTAGGTAACCTACATAGTCCAAATGCCCGCTAGTAACGTACATAGTCCAAGTGCCCGTTAGGTAACCTAGATAGTCCAAATGCCCGCTAGGGATCCCACATAGCCCAAGTGCCCATTAGAGAACTTACATAATCAAAGCCCTGCTAGGGAACCTACATAGTCCAAGTGCCCGTTAGCTAACCTAGATAGTCCAAGTGCCCGCTAGGTAACCTCCATAGTCCAAGTGCCCGCTAGGTAACCTCCATAGTCCAAGTGCCCGTTCGTTAACCTAGATAGTCCAAGTTCCTGTTAGCTAACCTACATAGTCCAAGTGTCCGTTCGTTAACCTAGATAGTTCAAGTGCCCGCTAGGTAACCTAGACAGTCCAAGTGCCTGCTAGGTAACCTACATAGTCTAAGTGCCCACTAGGGACCTACATAGTCCAAGTGCCCGCTAGGTAACCCAGACAGTCCAAGTGCCTGCTAGGTAACCTACATAGTCCAAGTGCCCGCTAGGGAACCTACATAGTCCAAGTGCCCGTTAGTTAACCTAGATAGTCAAAGTGCCTGCTAGGTAACCTAGATAGTCCAAATGCCCGCTAGGATACCCACATAGTGCAACTGCCCGATAGGGAACCAACATAGTCCAAGTGCCCGCTAAGGGACCTACATAGTCCAAGTGCCCGTTAGGGAACCTACATAGTCCAAGTGCCCTCTAGGGAACCTGCATCGTCCAAGTGCCCGCCAGTTAACATAGAGAGTCTAAGTTCCCGCTAGTTAACCTAGATAGTCCAAGTGCCCGCTAGTTAACCTAGATCGTCCAAGTGCCCGCTAGTTAACCTACATAGTCCAAGGTCCGTTAGTTAACCTAGATAGTCCAAGTGCCCTCTAGATAACCTACATAGTCCAAGGGCCCTCTAGTTAACCTCGATAGTCCAAATGCCCGCTAGGGGACGTACATAGTCCAAGTGCCCGCTGGACAACCTAGATAGTCCAAGTGCCCGCTAGTTAACCTACAAAATCCAAGTGCCCGCTGAGGAACCTACATAGTCCAAGTGTCCGAAAGGGAACCTACGTATTCCAAGTGCCCGTTAGGGCACCTAGATAGTCCAAGTAACCATAGGGAACCTATATAGTCCAAGTGCCCTCTAGGGAACCTACATAGTCAAAGTGCCCGCTAGGGAACCTGCATTGTACAAGTGCCCTCTAGTTAACCTAGATAGTCCAAGTGCCCGCTAGGTAACCTAGATAGTCCAAGGGCCCGCTAGTTAACCTACATAGTCCAAGTGCCCAATGAGGAACCTAAATAGTCCAAGTGCCCGATAGGGAATCTTCATATTCCAAGTGCCCGTTAGGGAACCCAGATTGTCCAAGTGCCCATAGGGAACCTATATAGTCCAAGTTCCCTCTAGGGAAGCTACATATTCATAGTGCCCGCTAGTTAACCTAGATCGTCCAAGGGTCCGCTAGTAAACCTACATAGTCCAAGTTCCCGTTAGGTAACCTAGATAGGCCAAGTGCCCGCTAGTTAACCTACATAGTACAATGGCCCGCTAGTTGACCTAGATAGTCCAAGTGCCCGCTAGTTAACCTAGATAGTCAAAGTGCCCGCTAGTTAACCTAAGTAGTACAAATGTCCGATAGGGATCCTACATAGTCCAAGTGCCCGCTAAGGGACGAACATAGTCCAAGTGCCCGCTAGGGAACCTACATAGTCCAAGTGCCCGCTAGGTAACCTAGATAGTCCAAGTGCCCGCTAGTTAACCTACATAGTCCAAGTGCCCGCTGAGGAACCTACATAGTCCAAGTGTCCGAAAGGGAAACTACTTATTCCAAGTGCCCATTAGGGCACCTAGATAGTCCAAGTGCCCATAGGGAACCTATATAATCCAAGTGCCCTCTAGGGAACTTACATAGTCAAAGTGCCCGCTAGGGTACCTGCATTGTACAAGTGCCCTCTAGTTAACCTAGATAGTCCAAGTGCCCGCTAGGTAACCTAGATAGTCCAAGGGCCTGCTAGTTAACCTACATAGTCCAACGGCCCTCTAGTTAACCTAGATAGTCCAAGTGCCCGCTGGAGGACGTACATAGTCCAAGTGCCCGCTAGGTAACCTAGATAGTCTACGGGCCCGCTAGTTAACCTACATAGTACAACTGCCCGATAGGGAACCTACATAGTCCAAGTGCCCGCTAAGGGACGAACATAGTCCAAGTGCCCGCTAGGGAACCTGCATAGTCCAAGTGCCCGATAGGTAACCTAGATAGTCCAAGTGCCCGCTAGTAAACCTACATAGTCCAAGTGCCCACTGAGGAACCTGCATAGTCCAAGTGTCCGAAAGGGAACCTACGTATTCCAAGTGCCCATTAGGGCACCTAGATAGTACAAGTGCCCATAGGGAACCTATATCGTCCAAGTGCCCTCTAGGGAACCTACATAGTCAAAGTGCCCGCTAGGGAACCTGCATTGTACAAGTGCCCTCTAGTTAACCTACATAGTCCAAGTGCCCGCTAGGTAACCTAGATAGTACAAGGGCCCGCTAGTTAACCTACAAAGTCCAAGTGCCCGATAGGGAACCTACATAGTCCAAGTGCCCAATGAGGAACCTACATAGTCCAAGTGCCCGATAGGGAACCCAGATAGTCCAAGTGCCCATAGGGAACCTACATAGTCCAAGTGCCCTCTAGGGAAGCTACATATTCATAGTGCCCGCTAGGGAACCTGCATTGTCCAAGTGCCCGCTAGTTAACCTAGATCGTCCAAGTGTCCGCTAGTAAACCTACATAGTCCAAGTTCCCGTTAGGTAACCTAGATAGGCCAAGTGCCCGCTAGTTAACCTACATAGTACAATGGCCCGCTAGTTGACCTAGATAGTTCAAGTGCCCGCTAGTTAACCTAAGTAGTACAAATGTCCGATAGGGATCCTACATAGTCCAAGTGCCCGCTAGGTAACCTAGATATTCCAAGTTCCGGTTTGCTAACCTAGATAGTCCAAGTGCCCGCTAGGTAACCTACATAGTCCAAGTGCCCATTCGTTAACCTAGATAGTCCAAGTGCCCGCTAGGTAACCTATACTGTCCAAGTGCCTGCTAGGTTACCTACATATTCGAAGTGCACGTTCGTTAACTTAGATAGTCCAAGTCGCGCTAGGTAACCTACATAGTCCAAAGGCCCGCTAGGTAACCTATATAGTCCAAGTGCCCGCTAGTTAAACTATAGTTCAAGTGCCCGGTAGGTAACCTACATATTCCAAGTTCCCGCTAGGTAACCAAGATAGTCCAAGTGCCCGTTACCTAACCTAGATAATCCAAGTGCCCGTTAGGTTACCTACATAGTCCAAGTGCCCGCTAATTAACCTACATAGTCCAAGTGCCCGTTAGGTAACCTAGACAGTCCAAGTGCCCGATAGTTAACCTCCATAGTCCAAGTGTCCGCTAATTAACCTATATAGTCCAAGTGCCTGCTAGGGAACCTGCATCATCCAAGTGCCCGCTAGTTAATCTAGATAGTCCAAGTGCCCGCTAGTTAAGCTAGATAGTCCAAGTGGCCGCTAGTTAACCTAGATCGTCCAAGTGCCCGCTAGTTAACCTAGATCGCCCAAGTGCCCGCTAGTTAACCTACATAGTCCAAGGTCCGCTAGTTAACCTAGATATTCCAAGTGCCCGCTAGTTAACCTACATAGTCCAAGGGCCCTCTAGTTAACCTAGATAGTCCAAGTGCCCACTAGGGGAAGTACATAGTCCAAGTGCCCGCTAGGTAACCTAGATAGTCTAAGGGCCCGCTAGTTAACCTACATAGTCCAACTGCCCGATAGGGATCCTACATAGTCCAAGCGCTCGCTAAGGGACGAACATAGTCCAAGTGCCCGCTAGGGAACCTACATAGTCCAAGTGCCCGCTAGGTAACCTAGATAGTCCAAGTGCCCGCTAGTTAACCTACATAGTCCAAGTGCCCGCTGAGGAACCTACATAGTCCAAGTGTCCGAAAGGGAAACTACTTATTCCAAGTGCCCATTAGGGCACCTAGATAGTCCAAGTGCCCATAGGGAACCTATATAATCCAAGTGCCCTCTAGGGAACTTACATAGTCAAAGTGCCCGCTAGGGTACCTGCATTGTACAAGTGCCCTCTAGTTAACCTAGATAGTCCAAGTGCCCGCTAGGTAACCTAGATAGTCCAAGGGCCTGCTAGTTAACCTACATAGTCCAACGGCCCTCTAGTTAACCTAGATAGTCCAAGTGCCCGCTGGAGGACGTACATAGTCCAAGTGCCCGCTAGGTAACCTAGATAGTCTACGGGCCCGCTAGTTAACCTACATAGTCCAACTGCCCGATAGGGAACCTACATAGTCCAAGTGCCCGCTAAGGGACGAACATAGTCCAAGTGCCCGCTAGGGAACCTGCATAGTCCAAGTGCCCGATAGGTAACCTAGATAGTCCAAGTGCCCGCTAGTAAACCTACATAGTCCAAGTGCCCACTGAGGAACCTGCATAGTCCAAGTGTCCGAAAGGGAACCTACGTATTCCAAGTGCCCATTAGGGCACCTAGATAGTACAAGTGCCCATAGGGAACCTATATCGTCCAAGTGCCCTCTAGGGAACCTACATAGTCAAAGTGCCCGCTAGGGAACCTGCATTGTACAAGTGCCCTCTAGTTAACCTACATAGTCCAAGTGCCCGCTAGGTAACCTAGATAGTACAAGGGCCCGCTAGTTAACCTACAAAGTCCAAGTGCCCGATAGGGAACCTACATAGTCCAAGTGCCCAATGAGGAACCTACATAGTCCAAGTGCCCGATAGGGAACCCAGATAGTCCAAGTGCCCATAGGGAACCTACATAGTCCAAGTGCCCTCTAGGGAAGCTACATATTCATAGTGCCCGCTAGGGAACCTGCATTGTCCAAGTGCCCGCTAGTTAACCTAGATCGTCCAAGTGTCCGCTAGTAAACCTACATAGTCCAAGTTCCCGTTAGGTAACCTAGATAGGCCAAGTGCCCGCTAGTTAACCTACATAGTACAATGGCCCGCTAGTTGACCTAGATAGTTCAAGTGCCCGCTAGTTAACCTAAGTAGTACAAATGTCCGATAGGGATCCTACATAGTCCAAGTGCCCGCTAGGTAACCTAGATATTCCAAGTTCCGGTTTGCTAACCTAGATAGTCCAAGTGCCCGCTAGGTAACCTACATAGTCCAAGTGCCCATTCGTTAACCTAGATAGTCCAAGTGCCCGCTAGGTAACCTATACTGTCCAAGTGCCTGCTAGGTTACCTACATATTCGAAGTGCACGTTCGTTAACTTAGATAGTCCAAGTCGCGCTAGGTAACCTACATAGTCCAAAGGCCCGCTAGGTAACCTATATAGTCCAAGTGCCCGCTAGTTAAACTATAGTTCAAGTGCCCGGTAGGTAACCTACATATTCCAAGTTCCCGCTAGGTAACCAAGATAGTCCAAGTGCCCGTTACCTAACCTAGATAATCCAAGTGCCCGTTAGGTTACCTACATAGTCCAAGTGCCCGCTAATTAACCTACATAGTCCAAGTGCCCGTTAGGTAACCTAGACAGTCCAAGTGCCCGATAGTTAACCTCCATAGTCCAAGTGTCCGCTAATTAACCTATATAGTCCAAGTGCCTGCTAGGGAACCTGCATCATCCAAGTGCCCGCTAGTTAATCTAGATAGTCCAAGTGCCCGCTAGTTAAGCTAGATAGTCCAAGTGGCCGCTAGTTAACCTAGATCGTCCAAGTGCCCGCTAGTTAACCTAGATCGCCCAAGTGCCCGCTAGTTAACCTACATAGTCCAAGGTCCGCTAGTTAACCTAGATATTCCAAGTGCCCGCTAGTTAACCTACATAGTCCAAGGGCCCTCTAGTTAACCTAGATAGTCCAAGTGCCCACTAGGGGAAGTACATAGTCCAAGTGCCCGCTAGGTAACCTAGATAGTCTAAGGGCCCGCTAGTTAACCTACATAGTCCAACTGCCCGATAGGGAACCTACATAGTCCAAGCGCCCGCTAAGGGACGAACATAGTCCAAGTGCCCGCTAGGGAACCTACATAGTCCAAGTGCCCGCTAGGTAACCTAGATAGTCCAAGTGCCCGCTAGTTAACCTACATAGTCCAAGTGCCCGCTGAGGAACCTACATAGTCCAAGTGTCCGAAAGGGAAACTACTTATTCCAAGTGCCCATTAGGGCACCTAGATAGTCCAAGTGCCCATAGGGAACCTATATAATCCAAGTGCCCTCTAGGGAACTTACATAGTCAAAGTGCCCGCTAGGGTACCTGCATTGTACAAGTGCCCTCTAGTTAACCTAGATAGTCCAAGTGCCCGCTAGGTAACCTAGATAGTCCAAGGGCCTGCTAGTTAACCTACATAGTCCAACGGCCCTCTAGTTAACCTAGATAGTCCAAGTGCCCGCTGGAGGACGTACATAGTCCAAGTGCCCGCTAGGTAACCTAGATAGTCTACGGGCCCGCTAGTTAACCTACATAGTCCAACTGCCCGATAGGGAACCTACATAGTCCAAGTGCCCGCTAAGGGACGAACATAGTCCAAGTGCCCGCTAGGGAACCTGCATAGTCCAAGTGCCCGATAGGTAACCTAGATAGTCCAAGTGCCCGCTAGTAAACCTACATAGTCCAAGTGCCCACTGAGGAACCTGCATAGTCCAAGTGTCCGAAAGGGAACCTACGTATTCCAAGTGCCCATTAGGGCACCTAGATAGTACAAGTGCCCATAGGGAACCTATATCGTCCAAGTGCCCTCTAGGGAACCTACATAGTCAAAGTGCCCGCTAGGGAACCTGCATTGTACAAGTGCCCTCTAGTTAACCTACATAGTCCAAGTGCCCGCTAGGTAACCTAGATAGTACAAGGGCCCGCTAGTTAACCTACAAAGTCCAAGTGCCCGATAGGGAACCTACATAGTCCAAGTGCCCAATGAGGAACCTACATAGTCCAAGTGCCCGATAGGGAACCCAGATAGTCCAAGTGCCCATAGGGAACCTACATAGTCCAAGTGCCCTCTAGGGAAGCTACATATTCATAGTGCCCGCTAGGGAACCTGCATTGTCCAAGTGCCCGCTAGTTAACCTAGATCGTCCAAGTGTCCGCTAGTAAACCTACATAGTCCAAGTTCCCGTTAGGTAACCTAGATAGGCCAAGTGCCCGCTAGTTAACCTACATAGTACAATGGCCCGCTAGTTGACCTAGATAGTTCAAGTGCCCGCTAGTTAACCTAAGTAGTACAAATGTCCGATAGGGATCCTACATAGTCCAAGTGCCCGCTAGGTAACCTAGATATTCCAAGTTCCGGTTTGCTAACCTAGATAGTCCAAGTGCCCGCTAGGTAACCTACATAGTCCAAGTGCCCATTCGTTAACCTAGATAGTCCAAGTGCCCGCTAGGTAACCTATACTGTCCAAGTGCCTGCTAGGTTACCTACATATTCGAAGTGCACGTTCGTTAACTTAGATAGTCCAAGTCGCGCTAGGTAACCTACATAGTCCAAAGGCCCGCTAGGTAACCTATATAGTCCAAGTGCCCGCTAGTTAAACTATAGTTCAAGTGCCCGGTAGGTAACCTACATATTCCAAGTTCCCGCTAGGTAACCAAGATAGTCCAAGTGCCCGTTACCTAACCTAGATAATCCAAGTGCCCGTTAGGTTACCTACATAGTCCAAGTGCCCGCTAATTAACCTACATAGTCCAAGTGCCCGTTAGGTAACCTAGACAGTCCAAGTGCCCGATAGTTAACCTCCATAGTCCAAGTGTCCGCTAATTAACCTATATAGTCCAAGTGCCTGCTAGGGAACCTGCATCATCCAAGTGCCCGCTAGTTAATCTAGATAGTCCAAGTGCCCGCTAGTTAAGCTAGATAGTCCAAGTGGCCGCTAGTTAACCTAGATCGTCCAAGTGCCCGCTAGTTAACCTAGATCGCCCAAGTGCCCGCTAGTTAACCTACATAGTCCAAGGTCCGCTAGTTAACCTAGATATTCCAAGTGCCCGCTAGTTAACCTACATAGTCCAAGGGCCCTCTAGTTAACCTAGATAGTCCAAGTGCCCACTAGGGGAAGTACATAGTCCAAGTGCCCGCTAGGTAACCTAGATAGTCTAAGGGCCCGCTAGTTAACCTACATAGTCCAACTGCCCGATAGGGAACCTACATAGTCCAAGCGCTCGCTAAGGGACGAACATAGTCCAAGTGCCCGCTAGGGAACCTACATAGTCCAAGTGCCCGCTAGGTAACCTAGATAGTCCAAGTGCCCGCTAGTTAACCTACATAGTCCAAGTGCCCGCTGAGGAACCTACATAGTCCAAGTGTCCGAAAGGGAAACTACTTATTCCAAGTGCCCATTAGGGCACCTAGATAGTCCAAGTGCCCATAGGGAACCTATATAATCCAAGTGCCCTCTAGGGAACTTACATAGTCAAAGTGCCCGCTAGGGTACCTGCATTGTACAAGTGCCCTCTAGTTAACCTAGATAGTCCAAGTGCCCGCTAGGTAACCTAGATAGTCCAAGGGCCTGCTAGTTAACCTACATAGTCCAACGGCCCTCTAGTTAACCTAGATAGTCCAAGTGCCCGCTGGAGGACGTACATAGTCCAAGTGCCCGCTAGGTAACCTAGATAGTCTACGGGCCCGCTAGTTAACCTACATAGTCCAACTGCCCGATAGGGAACCTACATAGTCCAAGTGCCCGCTAAGGGACGAACATAGTCCAAGTGCCCGCTAGGGAACCTGCATAGTCCAAGTGCCCGATAGGTAACCTAGATAGTCCAAGTGCCCGCTAGTAAACCTACATAGTCCAAGTGCCCACTGAGGAACCTGCATAGTCCAAGTGTCCGAAAGGGAACCTACGTATTCCAAGTGCCCATTAGGGCACCTAGATAGTACAAGTGCCCATAGGGAACCTATATCGTCCAAGTGCCCTCTAGGGAACCTACATAGTCAAAGTGCCCGCTAGGGAACCTGCATTGTACAAGTGCCCTCTAGTTAACCTACATAGTCTAAGTGCCCGCTATGTAACCTAGATAGTCCAAGGGCCCGCTAGTTAACCTACAAAGTCCAAGTGCCCGATAGGGAACCTACATAGTCCAAGTGCCCAATGAGGAACCTACATAGTCCAAGTGCCCGATAGGGAACCCAGATAGTCCAAGTGCCCATAGGGAACCTACATAGTCCAAGTGCCCTCTAGGGAAGCTACATATTCATAGTGCCCGCTAGGGAACCTGCATTGTTCAAGTGCCCGCTAGTTAACCTAGATCGTCCAAGTGTCCGCTAGTAAACCTACATAGTCCAAGTTCCCGTTAGGTAACCTAGATAGGCCAAGTGCCCGCTAGTTAACCTACATAGTACAATGGCCCGCTAGTTGACCTAGATAGTTCAAGTGCCCGCTAGTTAACCTAGATAGTCAAAGTGCCCGCTAGTTAACCTAAGTAGTACAAATGTCCGATAGGGATCCTACATAGTCCAAGTGCCCGCTAGGTAACCTAGATATTCCAAGTTCCGGTTTGCTAACCTAGATAGTCCAAGTGCCCGCTAGGTAACCTACATAGTCCAAGTGCCCATTCGTTAACCTAGATAGTCCAAGTGCCCGCTAGGTAACCTATACTGTCCAAGTGCCTGCTAGGTTACCTACATAGTCTAAGTGCACGTTCGTTAACTTAGATAGTCCAAGTCGCGCTAGGTAACCTACATAGTCCAAGGGCCACTAGGTAACCTATAGTCCAAGTGCCCTCTAGGTAACCTACATATTCCAAGTTCCCGCAAGGACCTAGATAGTCAAAGTGCCCGTTACCTAACCTAGATAGTCCAAGTGCCCGTGAGGTTACCTACATAGTCCACGTGCCGGTTCGTTAACCTAGATAGTACAATTGCCCGCTAGGTAACCTACATAGTCCAAGAGCCGGCAGGTAACTTAGACAGTTCAAGTGCCCGCTAGGTTACCTGCATAGTCCAAGTGCCCGTTAGGTAACCTAGATAGTCCAAGTGCCCGCTAGGTAACCTACATAGTCCAAGTGCCCGCTAGGTAACCTAGATAGTCCAAGTACCCGTTAGCTAACCTAGATAGTCCAAGTGCCCGCTAGGTAACCTCCATAGTCCAATTGCCTTCTAGGTAACCTACATAGTCCAAGTGCTAACTAATTTACCTATATAGTCCAAGTGCCCGCTAGGGAAACTGCATCGTTCAAGTGCCCGCTAGTTAATCTAGATAGTCCAAGTGCCCGCTAGTTAACCTAGATAGTCCAAGTGCCCGCTACTTAACCTAGATCGTCCAAGTGCCCGCTAGTTAACCTACATAGTCCAAGGTCCGCTAGTTAACCTAGATATTCCAAGTGCCTCTTAGTTAACCTACATAGTCAAAGGGCCCTCTAGTTAACCTAGATAGTCCAAGTGCCCGCTAGGGGACATACATAGTCCAAGTGCCCGCTATGTAACCTAGATAGTCTAAGGGCCCGCTAGATAACCTACATAGTACAACTGCCCGATAGGGAACCTACATAGTCCAAGTGCCCGCTAAGGGACGAACATAGTCCAAGTGCCCGCTAGGTAACCTAGATAGTTCAAGTGCCCGCTAGTTAACCTACATAGTCCAAGTGCCCGCTGAGGAACCTACATAGTCCAAGTGTCCGAAAGGGAACCTACGTATTCCAAGTGTCCATTAGGGCACCTAGATAGTCCAAGTGCCCATAGGGAACATATATCGTCCAAGTGCCCTCTAGGGAACCTACATAGTCAAAGTGCCCGCTAGGGAACCTGCATTGTACAAGTGCCCTCTAGTTAACCTAGATAGTCCAAGTGCCCGCTAGGTAACCTAGATAGTCCAAGGGCCCGCTGGTTAACCTACAAAGTCCAAGTGACCGATAGGGAACCTACATAGTCCAAGTGCCCAATGAGGAACCTACATAGTCCAAGTGCCCGATAGGGAATCTTCATATTCCAAGTGCCCGTTAGGGAACCCAGATAGTCCAAGTGCCCATAGGGAACCTACATAGTCCAAGTGCCCTCTAGGGAAGCTACATATTCATAGTGCCCGCTAGGGAACCTGCATTGTCCAAGTGCCCGCAAGTTAACCTAGATCGTCCAAGTGTCCGCTAGTAAACCTACATAGTCCAAGTTCCCGTTAGGTAACCTAGATAGGCCAAGTGCCCGCTAGTTAACCTACATAGTACAATGGCCCGCTAGTTGACATAGATAGTCCAAGTGCCCGCTAGTTAACCTAGATAGTCAAAGTGCCCGCTAGTTAACCTAAGTAGTACAAATGTCCAATAGGGATCCTACATAGTCCAAGTGCCCGCTAGGTAACCTAGATATTCCAAGTTCCGGTTTGCTAACCTAGATAGTCCAAGTGCCCGCTAGGTAACCTACATAGTCCAAGTGCCCATTCGTTAACTTAGATAGTCCAAGTGCCCGCTAGGTAACCTATACTGTCCAAGTGCCCGCTAGGTTACTTACATAGTCCAAGTGCACGTTCTTTAACTTAGATAGTCCAAGTCGCGGTAGGTAACCAACATAGTCCAAGGGCCGCTAGGTAACCTATATAGTCCAAGTGCCCGCTAGTTAACCTATAGTCCAAGTGCCCTCTAGGTAACCTACATATTCCAAGTTCCCGCTAGGTAACCTATAGTCCAAGTGCCCGTTACCTAACCTAGATAGTCCAAGTGCCCGTTAGGTTACCTATATTGTCCAAGTGCCCGCTAGTTAACCTACATAGTCCAAGGTCCGCTAGTTAACCTAGGTATTCCAAGTGCCCGCTAGTTAACCTACATAGTCCAAGGGCCCTCTAGTTAACCTAGATAGTCCAAGAGACCGCTAGAAGACGTACATAGTCCAAGTGCCCGCTAGGTAACCTAGATAGTCTAAGGGCCCGCTAGTTAACCTACATAGTCCAACTGCCCGATAGGGAACCTACATAGTCCAAGTGCCCGCGAAGGGACGAACATAGTCCAAGTGCCCGCTAGGGAACCTGCATAGTCCAAGTGCCCGCTAGGTAACCTAGATAGTCCAAGGGCCCGCTAGTTAACCTACATAGTCCAAGTGCCCCATAGGGAACCTACATAGTCCAAGTGCCCAATGAGGAACATACATAGTCCAAGTGCCCGATAGGGAATCTTCATATTCCAAGTGCCCGTTAGGGAACCCAGATTGTCCAAGTGCCCATAGGGAACCTATATAGTCCAATTTCCCTCTAGGGAAGCTACATATTTATAGTGCCCGCTAGGGAACCTGCATTGTCCAAGTGCCCGCTAGTTAACGTAGATCGTCCAAGTGTCTGCTAGTAAACCTACATAGTCCAAGTTCCCCTTAGGTAACCTAGATAGGCCAAGTGCCCGCTAGTTAACCTACATAGAACAATGGCCCGCTAGTTGACCTAGATAGTCCAAGTGCCCGCTAGTTAACCTCGATAGTCAAAGTGCCCGCTAGTTAACCTAAGTAGTACAAATGTCCGATAGGGATACTGCATAGTCCAAGTGCCCGCTAGGTAACCTAGATATTCCAAGTTCCGGTTTGCTAACCTAGATAGTCCATGTGCCCACTAGGTAACCTACGTAGTCCAAGTGCCCATTCGTTAACCTAGATAGTCCAAGTGCCTGCTAGGTAACCTATACTGTCTATGTGCCCGCTACGTTACTTACATAGTCCAAGTGCACTTTCGTTAACTTAGATAGTCCAAGTCGCGGTAGGTAACCAACATAGTCCAAGGGCCGCTAGGTAACCTATATAGTCCAAGTGCCCGCTAGTTAACCTATAGTCCAAGTGCCCTCTAGGTAACCTACATATTCCAAGTTCCCGCTAGGTACCCTAGATAGTCCAAGTGCCCGTTACCAAACCTAGATAGTCCATGTGCCCGTTAGGTTACCTACATAGTCAACGTGCCCGTTCGTTTACCTAGATAGTCCAATTGCCCGCTAGGTAACCTATATAGTCCAAGGGCCGGCTAGGTAACCTTTAGAATCCAAAAGCCCACTAGCTAATCTAGATAGTCCAAGTGCCCGTTAGGTAACCTAGATAGTCCAAGTGCCCGCTAGTTAACCTACATAGTCCAAGTGCCCGCTGGTTAACTTAAACAGTCCAAGTGCCCGCTAGGTTACCTGCATAGTCCAAGTGCCCGTTTGGTAACCTAGATAGTCCAAGTGCCCGCTAGGTAACCTACATAGTCCAAGTGCCCGCTAGGTAACCTAGATAGTCCAAGTACCCGTTAGCTAACCTAGATAGTCCAAGTGCCCACTAGGTAACCTCCATAGTCCAAATGCCCGCGAGGTAACCTCCATAGTCCAAGTGCCCGTTCGTTAACCTAGATAGTCCAAGTTCCTGTTAGCTAACTTACATAGTCCAAGTGCCCGTTCGTTAACCTAGATAGTTCAAGTGCCCGCTAGGTAACCTAGACAGTCCAAGTGCCTGCTAGGAAACCTACATAGTCCAAGTGCCCGTTTGCTAACCTAGATCGTCAAAGGGCCTGCTAGTTAACCTACATAGTCCAAGGGCCCGTTAGTTAACCTAGATAGTCCAAGTGCCCGCTAGTTAACATACATTGTCCAAGTCCCTGATGGGGAACCTACATAGTCCAAGTATCCGCGAGGTAACCTACATAGTCCAAATGCCCGCTAGTAACGTACATAGTCCAAGTGCCCGTTAGGTAACCTAGATAGTCCAAATGCACGCTAGGGAACCCACATAGTCCAAGTACCCGTTAGAGAACTTACATAGTCAATGCCCTGCTAGGGAACCTACATAGTCCAAGTGCCCGCTAGGGAACCTAGATAGTCCAAGTACCCGTTAGCTAACCTAGATAGTCCAAGTGCCCGCTAGGTAACCTCCATAGTCCAAGTGCCCGCTAGGTAACCTCCATAGTCCAAGTGCCCGTTCGTTAACCTAGATAGTCCAAGTTCCTGTTAGCTAACCTACATAGTCCAAGTGCCCGTTCGTTAACCTAGATAGTTCAAGTGCCCGCTAAGTAACCTAGACAGTCCAAGTGCCTGCTAGGTAACCTACATAGTCCAAGTGCCCGCTAGGGAACCTACATAGTCCAAGTGCCCGCTAGGTAACCTACATAGTCCAAGTGCCCGTTAGTTAACCTAGATAGTCAAAGTGCCTGCTAGGTAACCTAGATAGTACAAATGCCCGCTAGGGTACCCACATAGTCCAACGGCCCGATAGGGAACCAACATAGTCCAAGTGCCCGCTAAGGGACCTACATAGTCCATGTGCCCGCTAGGGAACCTACATAGTCCATATGCCCGCTAGGGTACCCACAGAGTCCAACTGCCCGATAGGGAACCAACATAGTCCAAATGCCCGCTAAGGGACCTACATAGTCCAAGTGCCCGTTAGGGAACCTACATAGTCCAAGTGCCCTCTAGGGAACCTGCATCGTCCAAGTGCCCACCAGTTAACATAGATAGTCTAAGTTCCCACTAGTTAACCTGGATACTCCAAGTGCCCGCTAGTTAACCTAGATCGTCCATGTGCCCGCTAGTTAACCTACATAGTCCAAGGTCCGTTAGTTAACCTAGTTAGTCCAAGTGCCCTCTAGTTAACCTACATAGTCCAAGTGCCCGCTAGGCAACCTAGATAGTCCAAGTGCCCGCTAGTTAACCTACATAGTCCAAGTGCCCGCTGAGGAACCTACACAGTCCAAGTGTCCGAAAGGGAACCTACGTATTCCAAGTGCCCGTTAGGGCACCTATATAGTCCAAGTAACCATAGGGAACCTATATAGTACAAGTGCCCTCTAGGGAACCTACATAGTCAAAGTGCCCGCTAGTGAACCTGCATTGTACAAGTGCCCGCTAGTTAACCTAGATAGTCCAAGTGTCCGCTAGGTAACCTAGATAGTCGAAGGGCCCGCTAGTTAACCTACATAGTCCAAGTGCCCGCTAGGTAACCTAGATATTCCAAGTTCCGGTTTACTAACCTAGATAGTCCAAGTGCCCGCTAGGTAACCTACATAGTCCAAGTGCCCATTCGTTAACCTAGATAGTCCAAGTGCCCGCTAGGTAACCTATACTGTCCAAGTGCCAGCTAGGTTACCTACATAGTCCAAGCGCACGTGCGTTAACTTAGATAGTCCAAGTCGCGCTAGGTAACCTACATAGTCCAAGGGCCCGCTAGGTAACCTATATAGTCCAAGTGCCCGCTAGTTAAACTATAGTCCAAGTGCCCGCTAGGTAACCTACATATTCCAAGTTCCCGCTAGGTAACCTAGATAGTCCAAGTGCTCATTACCTAACCTACATAGTCCAAGTGCCCGTAAGGTTACCTACATAGTCCACATGCCGGTTCGTTAACCTAGATAGTCCAAGTGCCCGCTATGTAACCTACATAGTCCAAGTGCCCGCTAATTAACCTACATATTCCAAGTGCAGTTAGGTAACCTAGACAGTCCAAGTGCCCGCTAGGTAACCACCATAGTCCAAGTGCCCGCTAATTAACCTATATAGTACAAGTGCCCGCTAGGGAACCTGCATTGTCCAAGTGCCCGCTAGTTAATCTAGATAGTCCAAGTGCCCGCTAGTTAAGCTAGATAGTCAAAGTGGCCGCTAGTTAACCTAGATCGTCCAAGTGCCCGCTAGTTAACCTACATAGTCCAAGGTCCGCTAGTTAACCTAGATATTCCAAGGGCCCGCTAGTTAACCTACATAGTCCAAGGGCCCTCTATTTAACCTAGATATTCCAAGTGCCCGCTAGGGGACGTACATAGTCCAAGTGCCTGCTAGGTAACCTAGATAGTCTAAGGGCCCGCTAGTTAACCTACATAGTCCAACTGCCCGATAGGGAACCTACATAGTCCAAGTGCCCGCTAAGGGACAAACATAGTCCAAGTGCCCGCTAGGGAACCTACATAGTCCAAGTGCCCGCTAGGTAACCTAGATAGTACAAGTGCCCGCTAGTTAACCTACATAGTCCAAGTGCCCGCTGAGGTACCTACATAGTCCAAGTGTCCGAAAGGGAACCTACGTATTCCAAGTGCCCATTAGGGCACCAGGATATAACAAGTGCCCATAGGGAACCTATATAGTCCAAGTGCCCTCTAGGGAACCTACATAGTGAAAGTGCCCGCTAGGGAACCTGCATTGTACAAGTGCCCGCTAGTTAACCTAGATCGTCCAAGTGTCCGCTAGTAAACCTACTTAGTCCAAGTTCCCGTTAGGTAACCTAGATAGGCCAAGTGCCCGCTAGTTAACCTACATAGTACAATGGCCCGCTAGTTGACCTAGATAGTCCAAGTGCCCGCTAGTTAACCTACATAGTCAAAGGGCCCGCTAGTTAACCTAAGTAGTACAAATGTCCGATAGGGATCCTACATAGTCCAAGTGCCCGCTAGGTAACCTAGATATTCCAAGTTCCGGTTTGCTAACCAAGATAGTCCAAGTGCCCGCTAGGTAACCTAGATACTCCAAGGGCCCGCTAGTTAACCTACAAAGTCCAAGTGCCCGCTAGTTAACCTACAAAGTCCAAGTGCCCGATAGGGAATCTTCATATTCCAAGTGCCCGTTAGGGAACCCAGATTGTCCAAGTGCCCATAGGGAACCTATATAGTCCAAGTTCCCTCTAGGGAAGCTACATATTCATAGTGCCCGCTAGGGAACCTGCATTGTCCAAGTGCCCGCTAGTTAACCTAGATCGTCCAAGTGTCCGCTAGTAAACCTACATAGTCCAAGTTCCCGTTAGGTAACCTAGATAGGCCTAGTGCCCGCTAGTTAACCTACATAGTACAATGGCCCGCTAGTTGACCTAGATAGTCCAAGTGCCCGCTAGTTAACCTAAGTAGTACAAATGTCCGATAGGGATCCTACATAGTCCAAGTGTCCGCTAGGTAACCTAGATATTCCAAGTTCCGGTTTGCTAACCTAGATAGTCCAAGTGCCCGCTAGGTAACCTACGTAGTCCAAGTGCCCATTCGTTAAACTAGATAGTCCACGTGCCTGCTAGGTAACCTATACTGTCCAAGTGCCCGCTAGGTTACTTACATAGTCCAAGTGCACTTTCGTTAACTTAGATAGTCCAAGTCGCGGTAGGTAACCAACATAGTCCAAGGTCCGCTAGGTAACCTATATAGTCCAAGTGCCCGCTAGTTAACCTATAGTCCAAGTGCCCTCTAGGTAACCTACATATTCCAAGTTCCCGCTAGGTAACCTAGATAGTCCAAGTGCCCGTTACCTAACCTAGATAGTCCATGTGCCCGTTAGGTTACCTACATCGTCCACGTGCCCGTTCGTTAACCTAGATAGTCAAATTGCCCGCTAGGTAACCTACATAGTACAAGGGCCGGCTAGGTAACCTTCAGAATCCAAGTGCCCGCTAGGTAATCTAGATAGTCCAAGTGCCCGTTAGGTAACCTAGATAGTCCAAGTGCCCGCTAGTTAACCTACATAGTCCAAGTGCCCGCTGGTTAACTTAAACAGTCCAAGTGCCCGCTAGGTTACCTGCATAGTCCAAGTGCCCGTTAGGTAACCTAGATAGTCCAAGTGCCCGCAAGGTAACCTACATAGTCCAAGTGCCCGCTAGGTAACCTAGATAGTCCAAGTACCCGTTAGCTAACCTAGATAGTCCAAGTGCCCGCTAGGTAACCTCCATAGTTCAAGTGCCCGCTAGGTAACCGCCATAGTCCAAGTGCCCGTTCGTTAACCTAGATAGTCCAAGTTCCTGTTAGCTAACCTACATAGTCCAAGTGCCCGTTCGTTAACCTAGATAGTTCAAGTGCCCGCCAGGTAACCTAGACAGTCCAAGTGCCTGCTAGGTAACCTACATAGTCCAAGTGCCCGTTTGCTAACCTAGATCGTCAAAGGGCCCGCTAGTTAACCAACATAGTCCTAGTGCCCGCTAGTTAACCTACATTGTCCAAGTACCGGATGGGGAATCTACATAGTCCAAGTATCCGCTAGGTAACCTACATAGTCCAAATGCCCGCTAGTAACGTACATAGTCCAAGTGCCCGTTAGGTAACCTATTTAGTCCAAGTGCCCGCTAGGGAACACACATAGTCCAAGTGCCCGTTAGAGAACTTACATAGTCAAAGCCCTGCTAGGGAACCTATATAGTCCAAGTGCCCGATAGGGAACCTAGATAGTCCAAGTACCCGTTAGCTAACCTAGATAGTCCAAGTGCCCGCTAGGTAACCTCCATAGTCCAAGTGCCCGCTAGGTAACCTCCATAGTCCAAGTGCCCGTTCGTTAACCTAGATAGTCTAAGTTCCTGTTAGCTAAACTACATTGTCCAAGTGCCCGTTCGTTAACCTAGATAGTTCAAGTGCCCGCTAGGGAACCTAGATAGTCCAAGTGCCTGCTAGGTAACCTACATAGTCCAAGTGCCCGCTCGGGAATCTACATAGTCCAAGTGCCCGCTAGGTAACCTACATAGTCCAAGTGCCCGCTAGTTAACCAAGATTGTCCAAGTGTCCGCTAGTAAAACTACATAGTCCAAGTTCCCGTTAGGTAACCTAGATAGGCCAAGTGCCCGTTACCTAACCTAGATAGTCCAAGTGCCCGTTAGGTTACCTACATTGTCCACGTGCCGGTTCGTTAACCTAGATAGTCCAATGCCCGCTAGGTAACCTACATAGTCCAAGTGTCCGCTAATTAACCTACATAGTCCAAGTGACCGTTAGGTAACCTTGACAGTCCAAGTGCCCGCTAGGTAACCTCCATAGTCCAAGTGCCCGCTAATAAACCTATATAGTCCAAGTGCCCGCTAGGGAACCTGCATCGTCCAAGTGCCCGCTAGTTAATCTAGATAGTCCAAGTGCCCGCTAGTTAAGCTAGATAGTACAAGTGGCCGCTAGTTAACCTAGATCGTCCAAGTGATCGCTAGTTAACCTACATAGTCCAAGGTCCGCTAGTTAACCTAGATATTCCAAGTGCCCGCTAGTTAACCTACGTAGTCCAAGGGCCCTCTATTTAACCTAGATAGTCCAAGTGCCCGCTAGGGGACGTACATAGTCCAAGTGCCCGCTAGGTAACCTAGATAGTCTAAGGGCCCGCTAGTTAACCTACATAGTCCAACTGCCTGATAGGGAACCTACATAGGCCAAGTGCCCGCTAAGGTACGAACATAGTCATAGGGCCCGCTAGAGAACCTACATAGTCCAAGTGCCCGCTAGGTAACCTAGATAGTCCAAGTGCCCGCTAGGGAACCTACATAGTCCAAGTGCCCGCTAGGTAAGCTAGATAGTCCAAGTGCCCGCTAGTTAACCTACATAGTCCAAGTGCCCGCTGAGGAACCAACATAGTCCAAGTGTCCGAAAGGGAATCTACGTATTCCAAGTGCCCATTAGGGCACCTAGATAGTCCAAGTGCCCTCTAGGGAACCTACATGGTCAAAGTGCCCACTAGGGAACCTGCATTGTACAAGTGCCCTCTAGTTAACCTAGATAGTCCAAGTGCCCGCTAGGTAACCTAGATAGTCCAAGGGCCCTCTAGTTAACCTACATAGTCCAAGTGCCCAATGAGGAACCTACAATGTCCAAGTGCCCGATAGGGAATCTTCATATTCCAAGTGCCCGTTAGGGAACCCAGATTGTCCAAGTGCCCATAGGGAACCTATATAGTCCAAGTTCCCTCTGGGGAAGCTACATATTCATAGTGCCCGCTAGAGAACCTGCATTGTCCAAGTGCCCGCTAGTTAACCTAGATCGTCCAAGTGTCCGCTAGTAAACCTACATAGTCCAAGTTCCCGTTAGGTAACCTAGATAGGCCACGTGCCCGCTAGTTAACCTACATAGTACAATGGCCCGCTAGTTGACCTAGATAGTCCAAGTGCCCACTAGTTAACCTACATAGTCAAAGGGCCCGCTAGTTAACCTAAGTAGTACAAATGTCCGATAGGGATCCTACATAGTCCAAGTGCCCGCTAGGTAACCTAGATATTCCAAGTTCCGGTTTGCTAACCTAGATAGTCCAAGTGCCCGCTAGGTAACCTACGTAGTTCAAGTGCCCATTCGTTAACTTAGCTAGTCCAAGTCGCGGTAGGTAACCAACCTAGTCCAAGGGCTGCTAGGTAACCTATATAGTCCAAGTGCCCGCTAATTAACCTATAGTCCAAGTGCCCTCTAGGTAACCTACATATTCCAAGTTCACGCTAGGTTACCTAGATAGTCCAAGTGCCCGTTACCTAACCTAGATAGTCCAAGTGCCCGTTACGTTAACTACATAGTCCACGTGCCCGTTCGTTAACCTAGATCGTACAATTGCCCGCTAGGTAACCTACATAGTACAAGGGCCAAATAGGTAACCTTTAGAATCCAAGTGCCCGCTAGGTAATCTAGATAGTCCAGGTGCCCGTTAGGTAACCTAGATAGTCCAAGTGCCCGCTAGTTAACCTACATAGTCCAAGTGCCCCCTGGTTAACTTAAACAGTCCAAGTGCCCGCTAGGTTACCTGCATAGTCCAAGTGCCCGTTAGGTAACCTAGATAGTCCAAGTGCCCGCTAGGTAACCTACATAGTCCAAGTGCCCGCTAGGTAACCTAGATAGTCCAAGTACCCGTTAGCTAACCTAGATAGTCCAAGTGCCCGCTAGGTAACCTCCATAGTCCAAGAGCCCGCTAGGTAACCTCCATAGTCCAAGTGCCCGTTCGTTAACCTAGATAGTCCAAGTTCCTGTTAGCTAACCTACATAGTCCAAGTGCCCGTTCGTTAACCTAGATAGTTCAAGTGCCCACTAGGTAACCTAGACAGTCCAAGTGCCTGCTAGGTAACCTACATAGTCCAAGTGCCGGTTTGCTAACCTAGATCGTCAAAGGGCCCGCTAGTTAACCTACATAGTCCAAGGGCCCTCTAGTTAACCTAGATAGTCCAAGTGCCCGCTAGTTAACCTACATTGTCCAAGTCCCTGATGGGGAACCTACATAGTCCAAGTATCCGCTAGGTAACCTACATAGTCCAAATGCCCGCTAGTAACGTACATAGTCCAAGTGCCCGTTAGGTAACCTAGATAGTCCAAATGCCCGCTAGGGAACACACATAGTCCAAGTGTCCGTTAGAGAACTTACATAGTCAAAGCCCTGCTAGGGAACCTACATAGTCCAAGTGCCCGCTAGGGAACCTAGATAGTCCACGTACCCGTTAGGTAACCTACGTAGTTCAAGTGCCCATTCGTTAACTTAGATAGTCCAAGTCGCGGTAGGTAACCAACATAGTCCAAGGGCCGCTAGGTAACCTATATAGTCCAAGTGCCCGCTAATTAACCTATAGTCCAAGTGTCCCCTAGGTAACCTACAAATTCCAAGTTCCCGCTAGGTAACCTAGATAGTCCAAGTGCCCGTTACCTAACCTAGATAGTCCAAGTGCCCGTTAGGTTAACTACATAGTCCACGTGCCCGTTCGTTAACCTAGATCGTCCAATTGTCCGCTAGGTAACCTACATAGTCCAAGGGCCGGCTAGGTAACCTTTAGAATCCAAGTGCCCGCTAGGTAATCTAGATAGTCCAGGTGCCCGTTAGGTAACCTAGATAGTCCAAGTGCCCGCTAGTTAACCTACATAGTCCAAGTGCCCCCTGGTTAACTTAAACAGTCCAAGTGCCCGCTAGGTTACCTATCATAGTCCAAGTGCCCGTTAGGTAACCTAGATAGTCCAAGTGCCCGCTACGTAACCTACATAGTCCAAGTGCCCGCTAGTTAACCTAGATAGTCCAAGTACCCTTTAGCTAACCTAGATAGTCCAAGTGCCCGCTAGGTAACCTTCTTAGTCCAAGTGCCCGCTAGGTAACCTCCATAGTCCAAGTGCCCGTTCGTTAACCTAGATAGTCCAAGTTCCTGTTAGCTAACCTACATAGTCCAAGTGCCCGTTCGTTAACCTAGATAGTTCAAGTGCCCGCTAGGTAACCTAGACAGTCCAAGTGCCTGCTAGGTAACCTACATAGTCCAAGTGCCCAATGAGGAACCTACATAATCCACGTGCCCGATAGGGAAACTTCATATTCCAAGTGCCCGTTAGGGAACCGAGATAGTCCAAATGCCCATAGGGAACCTATATGGTCCAAGTGCCCTCTAGGGAAGCTACATATTCATAGTGCCCGCTAGGGAACCTGCATTGTCCAAGTGCCCGCTAGTTAACCAAGATTGTCCAAGTGTCCGCTAGTAAACCTACATAGTCCAAGTTCCCGTTAGGTAGCCTAGATAGGCCAAGTGCCCGCAAGGTAACCTACATAGTCCAAGTGCCCGCTAGGTAACCTAGATATTCCAGGTTCCGGTTTACTAACCTAGATAGTCCAAGTGCCCGCTAGGTAACCTACATAGTCCAAGTGCCCATTCGTTAAACTAGATAGTCCAAGTGCCCGCTAGGTAACCTATACTGTCCAAGTGCCCGCTAGGATACGTACATAGTCCAAGTGCACGTTCGTTAACTTAGATAGTCCAAGTCGCGCTAGGTAACCTATATAGTCCAAGGGCCCGCTAGGTAACCTATATAGTCCAAGTGCCCGCTAGTTAAACTATAGTCCAAGTGCCCGCTAGGTAACCTACATATTCCAAGTTCCCGCTAGGTAACCTAGATAGTCCAAGTGCCCGTTACCTAACCTACACAGTCCAAGTGCCCGTTAGGTTACCTACATAGTCCACGTGCCGGTTCGTTAACCTAGATAGTCCAAGTGCCTGCTAGGTAACCTACATAGTCCAAGTGCCCGCTAATTAACCTACATAGTCCAAGTGCCCGTTAGGTAACCTAGACAGTCCAAGTGCCTGCTAGGTAACCTCCATAGTCCAAGTGCCCGCTAATTAACCTATATAGTCCAAGTGCCCGCTAGGGAACCTGCATCGTCCAAGTGCCCGCTAGTTAATCTAGATAGTCCAAGGGTCCGCTAGTAAACCTACATAGTCCAAGTTCCCGTTAGGTAACCTAGATAGGCCAAGTGACCGCTAGTTAACCTCCATAGTCCAAGTGCCCGCTAGGTAACCTCCATAGTCCAAGTGCCCGCTAATTAACCTATATAGTCCAAGTGCCCGATAGGGAATCTTCATATTCCAAGTGCCCGTTAGGGAACCCAGATTGTCCAAGTGCCCATAGGGAACCTATATAGTCCAAGTTCCCTCTAGGGAAGCTATATATTCATAGTGCCCGCTAGGGAACCTGCATTGTCCAAGTGCCCGCTAGTTAACCTAGATCGTCCAAGGGTCCGCTAGTAAACCTACATAGTCCAAGTTCCCGTTAGGTAACCTAGATAGGCCAAGTGCCCGCTAGTTAACCTACATAGTACAATGGCCCGCTAGTTGACCTAGATAGTCCAAGTGCCCGCTAGTTAACCTAGATAGTCAAAGTGCCCGCTAGTTAACCTAAGTAGTACAAATGTCCGATAGGGATCCTACATAGTCCAAGTGCCCGCTAGGTAACCTAGATATTCCAAGTTCCGGTTTGCTAACCTAGATAGTCCAAGTGCCCGCTGGTAACCTACGTAGTCCAAGTGCCCATTCGTTAACCTAGATAGTCCAAGTGCCTGCTAGGTAACCTATACTGTCCAAGTGCCCGCTAGGTTACTTACATAGTCCAAGTGCACTTTCGTTAACTTAGATAGTCCAAGTCGCGGTAGGTAACCAACATAGTCCAAGGGCCGCTAGGTAACCTATAAGTCCAAGTGCCCGCTAGTTAGCCTATAGTCCAAGTGCCCTCTAGGTAACCTACATCTCCCAAGTTTCCGCTAGGTAACCTAGATAGTCCAAGTGCCCGTTACCTAACCTAGATAGTCCAAGTGCCCGTTAGGTTACCTACATAGTCCACGTGCCCGTTCGTTAACCTAGATAGTCCAATTGCCCGCTAGGTAACCTACATAGTCCAAGGGCCGGCTAGGTAACCTTTAGAATCCAAGTGCCCACTAGGTAATCTAGATAGTCCAGGTGCCCGTTAGGTAACCTAGATAGTCCAAGTGCCCGCTAGTTAACCTACATAGTCCAAGTGCCCGCTAGGTTACCTGCATAGTCCAAGTGCCCGTTAGGTAACCTAGATAGTACAAGTGCCCGCTAGGTAACCTACATAGTCCAAGTGCCCGCTAGGTAACCTAGATAGTCCAAGTACCCGTTAGCTAACCTAGATAGTCCAAGTGCCCGCTAGGTAACCTCCATAGTCCAAGTGCCCGCTAGGTAACCTCCATAGTCCAAGTGACCGTTCATTAACCTAGATATTCCAAGTTCCTGTTAGCTAACCTACATAGTCCAAGTGCCCGTTCGTTAACCTAGATAGTTCAAGTGACCTCTAGGTAACCTAGACAGTCCAAGTGCCCGTTTGCTAACCTAGATTGTGAAAGGGCCCGCTAGTTAACCTACATAGTCCAAGGGCCCGCTAGTTAACCTAGATAGTACAAGTGCCCGCTAGTTAAACTATATTGTCCAAGTCCCTGATGGGGAACCTACATAGTCCAAGTATCCGCTAGGTAACCTACATAGTCCAAATGCCCGCTTGTAACGTACATAGTCCAAGTGTCCGTTAGGTAACCTAGATAGTCCAAATGCCCGCTAGGGAACCCACATAGCCCAAGTGCCCATTAGAGAACTTACATAATCAAAGCCCTGCTAGGGAACCTACATAGTCCAAGTGCCCGCTAGGGAACCTAGATAGTCCAAGTACCCGTTAGCTAACCTAGATAGTCCAAGTGCCCGCTAGGTAACCTCCATAGTCCCAGTGCCCGCTAGGTAACCTCCATAGTCCAAGTGCCCGTTCGTTAACCTAGATAGTCCAAGTTCCTGTTAGCTAACCTACATAGTCCAAGTGTCCGTTCGTTAACCTAGATAGTTCAAGTGCCCGCTAGGTAACCTAGACAGTCCAAGTGCCTGCTAGGTAACCTACATAGTCTAAGTGCCCGCTAGGGACCTACATAGTCCAAGTGCCCGCTAGGTAACCTACATAGTCCAAGTGCCCGTTAGTTAACCTAGATAGTCAAAGTGCCTGCTAGGTAACCTAGATAGTCCAAATGCCTGCCAGGGTACCCACATAGTCCAACTGCCCGATAGGGAACCAACATAGTCCAAGTGCCCGCTAAGGAACCGACATAGTCCAAGTGACCGCTAGGGAACCTACATAGTCCAAATGCCCGTTAGGGTACCCACAGAGTCCAACTGCCCGATAGGGAACCTACATAGTCCAAGTGCCCGCTAGGTAACCTAGATAGTCCAAGTACCCGTTAGCTAACCTAGATAGTCCATGTGCCCGCTAGGTAACCTCCATAGTCCAAGTGCCCGCTAGGTAACCTCCATAGTCCAAGTGTCCGTTCATTAACCTAGATAGTCCAAGTTCCTGTTAGCTAACCTACATAGTCCAAGTGCCCGTTCGTTAACCTAGATAGTTCAAGTGCCCTCTAGGTAACCTAGACAGTCCAAGTGCCTGCTAGGTAACCTACATAGTCCAAGTGCCCGTTTGCTAACCTAGATCGTCAAAGGGCCCGCTAGTCAACCTACATAGTCCAAGGGCCCGCTAGTTAACCTAGATAGTCCAAGTGCCCGCTAGTTAACCTACATTGTCCAAGTCCCTGATGGGGAACCTACATAGTCCAAGTATCCGCTAGGTAACCTACATAGTCCAAATGCCCGCTAGTAACGTACATAGTCCAAGTGCCCGTTAGGTAACCTAGATAGTCCAAATGCCCGCTAGGGAACCCACATAGCCCAAGTGCCCATTAGAGAACTTACATAATCAAAGCCCTGCTAGGGAACCTACATAGTCCAAGTGCCCGCTAGGGAACCTAGATAGTCCAAGTACCCGTTAGCTAACCTAGATAGTCCAAGTGCCCGCTAGGTAACCTCCATAGTCCAAGTGCCCGCTAGGTAACCTCCATAGTCCAAGTGCCCGTTCGTTAACCTATATAGTCCAAGTTCCTGTTGGCTAACCTACATAGTCCAAGTGTCCGTTCGTTAACCTAGATAGTTCAAGTGCCCGCTAGGTAACCTAGACAGTCCAAGTGCCTGCTAGGTAACCTACATAGTCTAAGTGCCCGCTAGGGATCTACATAGTCCAAGTGCCCGCTAGGGAACCTACATAGTCCAAGTGCCCGTTAGTTAACCTAGATAGTCAAAGTGCCTGCTGGGTAACCTAGATAGTCCAAATGCCTGCTAGGGTACCCACATAGTCCAACTGCCCGATAGGGAACCAACATAGTCCAAGTGCCCGCTAAGGGACCGACATAGTCCAAGTGACCGCTAGGGAACCTACATAGTCCAAATGCCCGTTAGGGTACCCACAGAGTCCAACTGCCCGATAGGGAACCAACATAGTCCAAGTGCCCGCTAAGGGACCTACATAGTCCAAGTGCCCTCTACGGAACCTGCATCGTCCAAGTGCCCGCCAGTTAACATAGAGAGTCTAAGTTCCCGCTAGTTAACCTAGATAATCCAAGTGCCTGCTAGTTAACCTAGATCGTCCAAGTGCCCGCTAGTTAACCTACATAGTCCAAGGTCCGTTAGTTATCCTAGATAGTCCAAGTGCCCTCTAGATAACCTAGATGGTCCAAGTGCCCGCTAGTTAATCTACATAGTCCAAGTGCCCGCTAGGGGACGTACATAGTCCAAGTGCCCGCTGGACAACCTAGATAGTCCAAGTGCCCGCTAGTTAACCTACATAGTCCAAGTGCCCGCTGAGAACCTACATAGTCCAAGTGTGCGAAAGGGAACCTACGTATTCCAAGTGCCCGTTAGGGTACCTAGATAGTCCAAATAACCATAGGGAACCTATATAGTCCAAGTGCCCTCTAGGCAACCTTCATAGTCAAAGTGCCCGCTAGGGAACCTGCATTGTACAAGTGCCCGCTAGTTAACCTAGATAGTCCAAGTGCCCGCTAGGTAACCTAGATAGTCCAAGGGCCCGCTAGTTAACCTACATAGTCCAAGTGCCCGATAGGGAACTTACATAGTCCAAGTGCCCAATGAGGAACCTACATAGTCCAAGTGCCCGATAGGGAATCTTCATATTCCAAGTGCCCGTTAGGGAACCCAGATAGTCCAAGTGCCCATAGGGAACTTATATGGTCCAAGTGCCCTCTAAGGAAGCTACATATTCATAGTGCCCGCTAGGGAACCTGCATTGTCCAAGTGCCCGCTAGTTAACCAAGATTGTCCAAGTGTCCGCTAGTAAACCTACATAGTCCAAGTTCCCGTTAGGTAACCTAGATAGGCCAAGTGCCCGCAAAGTAACCTACATAGTCCAAGTGCCCGCTAGGTAACCTACATAGTCCAAGTGCCCGTTAGTTAACCTAGATAGTCAAAGTGCCTGCTAGGTAACCTAGATAGTCCAAATGCCTGCTAGGGTACCCACATAGTCCAACTGCCCGATAGGGAACCAACATAGTCCAAGTGCCCGCTAAGGGACCGACATAGTCCAAGTGACCGCTAGGGAACCTACATAGTCCAAATGCCCGTTAGGGTACCCACAGAGTCCAACTGCCCGATAGGGAACCTACATAGTCCAAGTGCCCGCTAGGTAACCTAGATAGTCCAAGTACCCGTTAGCTAACCTAGATAGTCCAAGTGCCCGCTAGGTAACCTCCATAGTCCAAGTGCCCGCTAGGTAACCTCCATAGTCCAAGTGCCCGTTCATTAACCTAGATAGTCCAAGTTCCTGTTAGCTAACCTACATAGTCCAAGTGCCCGTTCGTTAACCTAGATAGTTCAAGTGCCCTCTAGGTAACCTAGACAGTCCAAGTGCCTGCTAGGTAACCTACATAGTCCAAGTGCCCGTTTGCTAACCTAGATCGTCAAAGGGCCCGCTAGTTAACCTACATAGTCCAAGGGCCCGCTAGTTAACCTAGATAGTCCAAGTGCCCGCTAGTTAACCTACATTGTCCAAGTCCCTGATGGGGAACCTACATAGACCAAGTATCCGCTAGGTAACCTACATAGTCCAAATGCCTGCTAGTAACGTACATAGTCCAAGTGTCCGTTAGGTAACCTAGATAGTCCAAATGCCCGCTAGGGAACCCACATAGCCCAAGTGCCCATTAGAGAACTTACATAATCAAAGCCCTGCTAGGGAACCTACATAGTCCAATTGCCCGCTAGGGAACCTAGATAGTCCAAGTACCCGTTAGCTAACCTAGATAGTCCAAGTGCCCGCTAGGTAACCTCCATAGTCCAAGTGCCCGCTAGGTAACCTCCATAGTCCAAGTGCCCGTTCGTTAACCTATATAGTCCAAATTCCTGTTAGCTAACCTACATAGTCCAAGTGTCCGTTCGTTAACCTAGATAGTTCAAGTGCCCGCTAGGTAACCTACATAGTCCAAGTGCCCGTTAGTTAACCTAGATAGTCAAAGTGCCTGCTAGGTAACCTAGATAGTCCAAATGCCTGCTAGGGTACCCACAGAGTCCAACTGCCCGATAGGGAACCTACATAGTCCAAGTGCCCGCTAGGTAACCTAGATAGTCCAAGTACCCGTTAGCTAACCTAGATAGTCCAAGTGCCCGCTAGGTAACCTCCATAGTCCAAGTGCCCGCTAGGTAACCTCCATAGTCCAAGTGCCCGTTCATTAACCTAGATAGTCCAAGTTCCTGTTAGCTAACCTACATAGTCCAAGTGCCCGTTCGTTAACCTAGATAGTTCAAGTGCCCTCTAGGTAACCTAGACAGTCCAAGTGCCTGCTAGGTAACCTACATAGTCCAAGTGTCCGTTTGCTAACCTAGATCGTCAACGGGCCCGCTAGTTAACCTACATAGTCCAAGGGCCCGCTAGTTAACCTAGATAGTCCAAGTGACCGCTAGTTAACCTACATTGTCCAAGTCCCTGATGGGGAACCTACATAGTCCAAGTATCCGCTAGGTAACCTACATAGTCCAAATGCCCGCTAGTAACGTACATAGTCCAAGTGTCCGTTAGGTAACCTAGATAGTCCAAATGCCCGCTAGAGAACCCACATAGCCCAAGTGCCCATTAGAGAACTTACATAATCAAAGCCCTGCTAGGGAACCTACATAGTCCAAGTGCCCGCTAGGGAACCTAGATAGTCCAAGTACCCGTTAGCTAACCTAGATAGTCCAAGTGCCCGCTAGGTAACCTCCATAGTCCAAGTGCCCGCTAGGTAACCTCCATAGTCCAAGTGCCCGTTCCTTAACCTATATAGTCCAAATTCCTGTTAGCTAACCTACATATTCCAAGTGTCCGTTCGTTAACCTAGATAGTTCAAGTGCCCGCTAGGTAACCTACATAGTCCAAGTGCCCGTTAGTTAACCTAGATAGTCAAAGTGCCTGCTAGGTAACCTAGATAGTCCAAATGCCTGCTAGGGTACCCACAGAGTCCAACTGCCCGATAGGGAACCAACATAGTCCAAGTGCCCGCTAAGGGACCGACATAGTACAAGTGACTGCTAGGGAACCTACATAGTCCAAATGCCCGTTAGTGTACCCACAGAGTCCAACTGCCCGATAGGGAACCAACATAGTCCAAGTGCCCGCTAAGGGACCTACATAGTCCAAGTGCCCGTTAGGGAACCTACATAGTCCAAGTGCCCTCTAGGGAACCTGCATCGTCCAAGTGCCCGCCAGTTAACATAGAGAGTCTAAGTTCCCGCTAGTTAACCTAGATAGTCCAAGTGCCCGCTAGTTAACCTAGATAGTCCAAGTGCCCGCTAGTTAACCTACATTGTCCAAGTCCCTGATGGGGAACCTACATAGTCCAAGTATCCGCTAGGTAACCTACATAGTCCAAATGCCCGCTAGTAACGTACATAGTCCAAGTGTCCGTTAGGTAACCTAGATAGTCCAAATGCCCGCTAGGGAACCCACATAGCCCAAGTGCCCATTAGAGAACTTACATAATCAAAGCCCTGCTAGGGAACCTACATAGTCCAAGTGCCCGCTAGGTAACCTAGATAGTCCAAGGACCCGTTAGCTAACCTAGATAGTCCAAGTGCCCGCTAGGTAACATCCATAGTCCAAGTGCCCGCTAGGTAACCTCCATAGTCCAAGTGCCCGTTCGTTAACCTAGATAGTCTAAGTTCCTGTTAGCTAAACTACATTGTCCAAGTGCCCGTTCGTTAACCTAGATAGTTCAAGTGCCCGCTAGGGAACCTAGATAGTCCAAGTGCCTGCTAGGTAACCTACATAGTCCAAGTGCCCGCTCGGGAACCTACATAGTCCAAGTGCCTGCTAGGTAACCTACATAGTCCAAGTGCCCGCTAGTTAACCAAGATTGTCCAAGTGTCCGCTAGTAAAACTACATATTCCAAGTTCCCGTTAGGTAACCTAGATAGGCCAAGTGCCCGTTACCTAACCTAGATAGTCCAAGTGCCCGTTAGGTTACCTACATTGTCCACGTGCCGGTTCGTTAACCTAGATAGTCCAATGCCCGCTAGGTAACCTACATAGTCCAAGTGTCCGCTAATTAACCTACATAGTCCAAGTGACCGTTAGGTAACCTTGACAGTCCAAGTGCCCGCTAGGTAACCTCCATAGTCCAAGTGCCCGCTAATAAACCTATATAGTCCAAGTGCCCGCTAGGGAACCTGCATCGTCCAAGTGCCCGCTAGTTAATCTAGATAGTCCAAGTGCCCGCTAGTTAAGCTAGATAGTACAAGTGGCCGCTAGTTAACCTAGATCGTCCAAGTGCCCGCTAGTTAACCTACATAGTCCAAGGTCCGCTAGTTAACCTAGATATTCCAAGTGCCCGCTAGTTAACCTACATAGTCCAAGGGCCCTCTATTTAACCTAGATAGTCCAAGTGCCCGCTAGGGGACGTACATAGTCCAAGTGCCCGCTAGGTAACCTAGATAGTCTAAGGGCCCGCTAGTTAACCTACATAGTCCAACTGCCTGATAGGGAACCTACATAGGCCAAGTGCCCGCTAAGGTACGAACATAGTCATAGGGCCCGCTAGGGAACCTACATAGTCCAAGTGCCCGCTAGGTAACTTGATAGTCCAAGTGCCCGCTAGGGAACCTACATAGTCCAAGTGCCCGCTAGGTAAGCTAGATAGTCCAAGTGCCCGCTAGTTAACCTACATAGTCCAAGTGCCCGCTGAGGAACCTACATAGTCCAAGTGTCCGAAAGGGAATCTACGTATTCCAAGTGCCCATTAGGGCACCTAGATAGTCCAAGTGCCCTCTAGGGAACCTACATAGTCAAAGTGCCCACTAGGGAACCTGCATTGTACAAGTGCCCTCTAGTTAACCTAGATAGTCCAAGTGCCCGCTAGGTAACCTAGATAGTCCAAGGGCCCTCTAGTTAACCTACATAGTCCAAGTGCCCAATGAGGAACCTACAAAGTCCAAGTGCCCGATAGGGAATCTTCATATTCCAAGTGCCCGTTAGGGAACCCAGATTGTCCAAGTGCCCATAGGGAACCTATATAGTCCAAGTTCCCTCTGGGGAAGCTACATATTCATAGTGCCCGCTAGAGAACCTGCATTGTCCAAGTGCCCGCTAGTTAACCTAGATCGTCCAAGTGTCCGCTAGTAAACCTACATAGTCCAAGTTCCCGTTAGGTAACCTAGATAGGCCACGTGCCCGCTAGTTAACCTACATAGTACAATGGCCCGCTAGTTGACCTAGATAGTCCAAGTGCCCACTAGTTAACCTACATAGTCAAAGGGCCCGCTAGTTAACCTAAGGAGTACAAATGTCCGATAGGGATCCTACAAAATCCAAGTGCCCGCTAGGTAACCTAGATATTCCAAGTTCCGGTTTGCTAACCCAGATAGTCCAAGTGCCCGCTAGGTAACCTACGTAGTTCAAGTGCCCATTCGTTAACTTAGCTAGTCCAAGTCGCGGTAGGTAACCAACCTAGTCCAAGGGCTGCTAGGTAACCTATATAGTCCAAGTGCCCGCTAATTAACCTATAGTCCAAGTGCCCTCTAGGTAACCTACATATTCCAAGTTCACGCTAGGTTACCTAGATAGTCCAAGTGCCCGTTACCTAACCTAGATAGTCCAAGTGCCCGTTACGTTAACTACATAGTCCACGTGCCCGTTCGTTAACCTAGATCGTACAATTGCCCGCTAGGTAACCTACATAGTACAAGGGCCAAATAGGTAACCTTTAGAATCCAAGTGCCCGCTAGGTAATCTAGATAGTCCAGGTGCCCGTTAGGTAACCTAGATAGTCCAAGTGCCCGCTAGTTAACCTACATAGTCCAAGTGCCCCCTGGTTAACTTAAACAGTCCAAGTGCCCGCTAGGTTACCTGCATAGTCCAAGTGCCCGTTAGGTAACCTAGATAGTCCAAGTGCCCGCTAGGTAACCTACATAGTCCAAGTGCCCGCTAGGTAACCTAGATAGTCCAAGTACCCGTTAGCTAACCTAGATAGTCCAAGTGCCCGCTAGGTAACCTCCATAGTCCAAGAGCCCGCTAGGTAACCTCCATAGTCCAAGTGCCCGTTCGTTAACCTAGATAGTCGAAGTTCCTGTTAGCTAACCTACATAGTCCAAGTGCCCGTTCGTTAACCTAGATAGTTCAAGTGCCCACTAGGTAACCTAGACAGTCCATGTGCCTGCTAGGTAACCTACATAGTCCAAGTGCCGGTTTGCTAACCTAGATCGTCAAAGGGCCCGCTAGTTAACCTACATAGTCCAAGGGCCCTCTAGTTAACCTAGATAGTCCAAGTGCCCGCTAGTTAACCTACATTGTCCAAGTCCCTGATGGGGAACCTACATAGTCCAAGTATCCGCTAGGTAACCTACATAGTCCAAATGCCCGCTAGTAACGTACATAGTCCAAGTGCCCGTTAGGTAACCTAGATAGTCCAAATGCCCGCTAGGGAACACACATTGTCCAAGTGTCCGTTAGAGAACTTACATAGTCAAAGCCTTGCTAGGGAACCTACATAGTCCAAGTGCCCGCTAGGGAACCTAGATAGTCCAAGTACCCGTTAGGTAACCTACGTAGTTCAAGTGCCCATTCGTTAACTTAGATAGTCCAAGTCGCGGTAGGTAACCAACATAGTCCAAGGGCCGCTAGGTAACCTATATAGTCCAAGTGCCCGCTAATTAACCTATAGTCCAAGTGTCCCCTAGGTAACCTACAAATTCCAAGTTCCCGCTAGGTAACCTAGATAGTCCAAGTGCCCGTTACCTAACCTAGATAGTCCAAGTGCCCGTTAGGTTAACTACATAGTCCACGTGCCCGTTCGTTAACCTAGATCGTCCAATTGCCCGCTAGGTAACCTACATAGTCCAAGGGCCGGCTAGGTAACCTTTAGAATCCAAGTGCCCGCTAGGTAATCTAGATAGTCCAGGTGCCCGTTAGGTAACCTAGATAGTCCAAGTGCCCGCTAGTTAACCTACATAGTCCAAGTGCCCCCTGGTTAACTTAAACAGTCCAAGTGCCCGCTAGGTTACCTATCATAGTCCAAGTGCCCGTTAGGTAACCTAGATAGTCCAAGTGCCCGCTACGTAACCTACATAGTCCAAGTGTCCCCTAGTTAACCTAGATAGTCCAAGTACCCTTTAGCTAACCTAGATAGTCCAAGTGCCCGCTAGGTAACCTTCTTAGTCCAAGTGCCCGCTAGGTAACCTCCATAGTCCAAGTGCCCGTTCGTTAACCTAGATAGTCCAAGTTCCTGTTAGCTAACCTACATAGTCCAAGTGCCCGTTCGTTAACCTAGATAGTTCAAGTGCCCGCTAGGTAACCTAGACAGTCCAAGTGCCTGCTAGGTAACCTACATAGTCCAAGTGCCCAATGAGGAACCTACATAATCCACGTGCCCGATAGAGAAACTTCATATTCCAAGTGCCCGTTAGGGAACCGAGATAGTCCAAATGCCCATAGGGAACCTATATGGTCCAAGTGCCCTCTAGGGAAGCTACATATTCATAGTGCCCGCTAGGGAACCTGCATTGTCCAAGTGCCCGCTAGTTAACCAAGATTGTCCAAGTGTCTGCTAGTAAACCTACATAGTCCAAGTTCCCGTTAGGTAACCTAGATAGGCCACGTGCCCGCAAGGTAACCTACATAGTCCAAGTGCCCGCTAGGTAACCTAGATATTCCAGGTTCCGGTTTACTAACCTAGATAGTCCAAGTGCCCGCTAGGTAACCTACATAGTCCAAGTGCCCATTCGTTAAACTAGATAGTCCAAGTGCCCGCTAGGTAACCTATACTGTCCAAGTGCCCGCTAGGATACCTACATAGTCCAAGTGCACGTTCGTTAACTTAGATAGTCCAAGTCGCGCTAGGTAACCTATATAGTCCAAGGGCCCGCTAGGTAACCTATATAGTCCAAGTGCCCGCTAGTTAAACTATAGTCCAAGTGCCCGCTAGGTAACCTACATATTCCAAGTTCCCGCTAGGTAACCTAGATAGTCCAAGTGCCCGTTACCTAACCTACATAGTCCAAGTGCCCGTTAGGTTACCTACATAGTCCACGTGCCGGTTCGTTAACCTAGATAGTCCAAGTGCCCGCTAGGTAACCTACATAGTCCAAGTGCCCGCTAATTAACCTACATAGTCCAAGTGCCCGTTAGGTAACCTAGACAGTCCAAGTGCCTGCTAGGTAACCTCCATAGTCCAAGTGCCCGCTAATTAACCTATATAGTCCAAGTGCCCGCTAGGGAACCTGCATCGTCCAAGTGCCCGCTAGTTAATCTAGATAGTCCAAGGGTCCGCTAGTAAACCTACATAGTCCAAGTTCCCGTTAGGTAACCTAGATAGGCCAAGTGACCGCTAGTTAACCTCCATAGTCCAAGTGCCCGCTAGGTAACCTCCATAGTCCAAGTGCCCGCTAATTAACCTATATAGTCCAAGTGCCCGATAGGGAATCTTCATATTCCAAGTGCCCGTTAGGGAACCCAGATTGTCCAAGTGCCCATAGGGAACCTATATAGTCCAAGTTCCCTCTAGGGAAGCTATATATTCATAGTGCCCGCTAGGGAACCTGCATTGTCCAAGTGCCCGCTAGTTAACCTAGATCGTCCAAGGGTCCGCTAGTAAACCTACATAGTCCAAGTTCCCGTTAGGTAACCTAGATAGGCCAAGTGCCCGCTAGTTAACCTACATAGTACAATGGCCCGCTAGTTGACCTAGATAGTCCAAGTGCCCGCTAGTTAACCTAGATAGTCAAAGTGCCCGCTAGTTAACCTAAGTAGTACAAATGTCCGATAGGGATCCTACATAGTCCAAGTGCCCGCTAGGTAACCTAGATATTCCAAGTTCCGGTTTGCTAACCTAGATAGTCCAAGTGCCCGCTGGTAACCTACGTAGTCCAAGTGCCCATTCGTTAACCTAGATAGTCCAAGTGCCTGCTAGGTAACCTATACTGTCCAAGTGCCCGCTAGGTTACTTACATAGTCCAAGTGCACTTTCGTTAACTTAGATAGTCCAAGTCGCGGTAGGTAACCAACATAGTCCAAGGGCCGCTAGGTAACCTATAAGTCCAAGTGCCCGCTAGTTAGCCTATAGTCCAAGTGCCCTCTAGGTAACCTACATTTTCCAAGTTTCCGCTAGGTAACCTAGATAGTCCAAGTGCCCGTTACCTAACCTAGATAGTCCAAGTGCCCGTTAGGTTACCTACATAGTCCACGTGCCCGTTCGTTAACCTAGATAGTCCAATTGCCCGCTAGGTAACCTACATAGTCCAAGGGCCGGCTAGGTAACCTTTAGAATCCAAGTGCCCACTAGGTAATCTAGATAGTCCAGGTGCCCGTTAGGTAACCTAGATAGTCCAAGTGCCCGCTAGTTAACCTACATAGTCCAAGTGCCCGCTAGGTTACCTGCATAGTCCAAGTGCCCGTTAGGTAACCTAGATAGTACAAGTGCCCGCTAGGTAACCTACATAGTCCAAGTGCCCGCTAGGTAACCTAGATAGTCCAAGTACCCGTTAGCTAACCTAGATAGTCCAAGTGCCCTCTAGGTAACCTCCATAGTCCAAGTGCCCGCTAGGTAACCTCCATAGTCCAAGTGCCCGTTCATTAACCTAGATAGTCCAAGTTCCTGTTAGCTAACCTACATAGTCCAAGTGCCCGTTCGTTAACCTAGATAGTTCAAGTGCCCTCTAGGTAACCTAGACAGTCCAAGTGCCCGTTTGCTAACCTAGATTGTCAAAGGGCCCGCTAGTTAACCTACATAGTCCAAGGGCCCGCTAGTTAACCTAGATAGTACAAGTGCCCGCTAGTTAAACTATATTGTCCAAGTCCCTGATGGGGAACCTACATAGTCCAAGTATCCGCTAGGTAACCTACATAGTCCAAATGCCCGCTTGTAACGTACATAGTCCAAGTGTCCGTTAGGTAACCTAGATAGTCCAAATGCCCGCTAGGGAACCCACATAGCCCAAGTGCCCATTAGAGAACTTACATAATCAAAGCCCTGCTAGGGAACCTACATAGTCCAAGTGCCCGCTAGGGAACCTAGATAGTCCAAGTACCCGTTAGCTAACCTAGATAGTCCAAGTGCCCGCTAGGTAACCTCCATAGTCCAAGTGCCCGCTAGGTAACCTCCATAGTCCAAGTGCCCGTTCGTTAACCTATATAGTCCAAGTTCCTGTTAGCTAACCTACATAGTCCAAGTGTCCGTTCGTTAACCTAGATAGTTCAAGTGCCCGCTAGGTAACCTAGACAGTCCAAGTGCCTGCTAGGTAACCTACATAGTCTAAGTGCCCGCTAGGGACCTACATAGTCCAAGTGCCCGCTAGGTAACCTACATAGTCCAAGTGCCCGTTAGTTAACCTAGATAGTCAAAGTGCCTGCTAGGTAACCTAGATAGTCCAAATGCCTGCCAGGGTACCCACATAGTCCAACTGCCCGATAGGGAACCAACATAGTCCAAGTGCCCGCTAAGGAACCGACATAGTCCAAGTGACCGCTAGGGAACCTACATAGTCCAAATGCCCGTTAGGGTACCCACAGAGTCCAACTGCCCGATAGGGAACCTACATAGTCCAAGTGCCCGCTAGGTAACCTAGATAGTCCAAGTACCCGTTAGCTAACCTAGATAGTCCATGTGCCCGCTAGGTAACCTCCATAGTCCAAGTGCCCGCTAGGTAACCTCCATAGTCCAAGTGTCCGTTCATTAACCTAGATAGTCCAAGTTCCTGTTAGCTAACCTACATAGTCCAAGTGCCCGTTCGTTAACCTAGATAGTTCAAGTGCCCTCTAGGTAACCTAGACAGTCCAAGTGCCTGCTAGGTAACCTACATAGTCCAAGTGCCCGTTTGCTAACCTAGATCGTCAAAGGGCCCGCTAGTTAACCTACATAGTCCAAGGGCCCGCTAGTTAACCTAGATAGTCCAAGTGCCCGCTAGTTAACCTACATTGTCCAAGTCCCTGATGGGGAACCTACATAGTCCAAGTATCCGCTAGGTAACCTACATAGTCCAAATGCCCGCTAGTAACGTACATAGTCCAAGTGCCCGTTAGGTAACCTAGATAGTCCAAATGCCCGCTAGGGAACCCACATAGCCTAAGTGCCCATTAGAGAACTTACATAATCAAAGCCCTGCTAGGGAACCTACATAGTCCAAGTGCCCGCTAGGGAACCTAGATAGTCCAAGTACCCGTTAGCTAACCTAGATAGTCCAAGTGCCCGCTAGGTAACCTCCATAGTCCAAGTGCCCGCTAGGTAACCTCCATAGTCCAAGTGCCCGTTCGTTAACCTATATAGTCCAAGTTCCTGTTGGCTAACCTACATAGTCTAAGTGTCCGTTCGTTAACCTAGATAGTTCAAGTGCCCGCTAGGTAACCTAGACAGTCCAAGTGCCTGCTAGGTAACCTACATAGTCTAAGTGCCCGCTAGGGATCTACATAGTCCAAGTTCCCGCTAGGTAACCTACATAGTCCAAGTGCCCGTTAGTTAACCTAGATAGTCAAAGTGCCTGCTAGGTAACCTAGATAGTCCAAATGCCTGCTAGGTTACCCACATAGTCCAACTGCCCGATAGGGAACCAACATAGTCCAAGTGCCCGCTAAGGGACCGACATAGTCCAAGTGACCGCTAGGGAACCTACATAGTCCAAATGCCCGTTAGGGTACCCACAGAGTCCAACTGCCCGATAGGGAACCAACATAGTCCAAGTGCCCGCTAAGGGACCTACATAGTCCAAGTGCCCGTTAGGGAACCTACATAGTCCAAATGCCCTCTACGGAACCTGCATCGTCCAAGTGCCCGCCAGTTAACATAGAGAGTCTAAGTTCCCGCTAGTTAACCTAGATAATCCAAGTGCCTGCTAGTTAACCTAGATCGTCCAAGTGCCCGCTAGTTAACCTACATAGTCCAAGGTCCGTTAGTTATCCTAGATAGTCCAAGTGCCCTCTAGATAACCTAGATGGTCCAAGTGCCCGCTAGTTAATCTACATAGTCCAAGTGCCCGCTAGGGGACGTACATAGTCCAAGTGCCCGCTGGACAACCTAGATAGTCCAAGTGCCCGCTAGTTAACCTACATAATCCAAGTGCCCGCTGAGAACCTACATAGTCCAAGTGTGCGAAAGGGAACCTACGTATTCCAAGTGCCCGTTAGGGTACCTAGATAGTCCAAGTAACCATAGGGAACCTATATAGTCCAAGTGCCCTCTATGGAACCTTCATAGTCAAAGTGCCCGCTAGGGAACCTGCATTGTACAAGTGCCCGCTAGTTAACCTAGATAGTCCAAGTGCCCGCTAGGTAACCTAGATAGTCGAAGGGCCCGCTAGTTAACCTACATAGTCCAAGTGCCCGATAGGGAACTTACATAGTCCAAGTGCCCAATGAGGAACCTACATAGTCCAAGTGCCCGATAGGGAATCTTCATATTCCAAGTGCCCGTTAGGGAACCCAGATAGTCCAAGTGCCCATAGGGAACTTATATGGTCCAAGTGCCCTCTAGGGAAGCTACATATTCATAGTGCCCGCTAGGGAACCTGCATTGTCCAAGGGCCCGCTAGTTAACCAAGATTGTCCAAGTGTCCGCTAGTAAACCTACATAGTCCAAGTTCCCGTTAGGTAACCTAGATAGGCCAAGTGCCCGCAAAGTAACCTACATAGTCCAAGTGCCCGCTAGGTAACCTACATAGTCCAAGTGCCCGTTAGTTAACCTAGATAGTCAAAGTGCCTGCTAGGTAACCTAGATAGTCCAAATGCCTGCTAGGGTACCCACATAGTCCAACTGCCCGATAGGGAACCAACATAGTCCAAGTGCCCGCTAAGGGACCGACATAGTCCAAGTGACCGCTAGGGAACCTACATAGTCCAAATGCCCGTTAGGGTACCCACAGAGTCCAACTGCCCGATAGGGAACCTACATAGTCCAAGTGCCCGCTAGGTAACCTAGATAGTCCAAGTACCCGTTAGCTAACCTAGATAGTCCAAGTGCCCGCTAGGTAACCTCCATAGTCCAAGTGCCCGCTAGGTAACCTCCATAGTCCAAGTGCCCGTTCATTAACCTAGATAGTCCAAGTTCCTGTTAGCTAACCTACATAGTCCAAGTGCCCGTTCGTTAACCTAGATAGTTCAAGTGCCCTCTAGGTAACCTAGACAGTCCAAGTGCCTGCTAGGTAACCTACATAGTCCAAGTGCCCGTTTGCTAACCTAGATCGTCAAAGGGCCCGCTAGTTAACCTACATAGTCCAAGGGCCCGCTAGTTAACCTAGATAGTCCAAGTGCCCGCTAGTTAACCTACATTGTCCAAGTCCCTGATGGGGAACCTACATAGACCAAGTATCCGCTAGGTAACCTACATAGTCCAAATGCCTGCTAGTAACGTACATAGTCCAAGTGTCCGTTAGGTAACCTAGATAGTCCAAATGCCCGCTAGGGAACCCACATAGCCCAAGTGCCCATTAGAGAACTTACCTAATCAAAGCCCTGCTAGGGAACCTACATAGTCCAAGTGCCCGCTAGGGAACCTAGATAGTCCAATACCCGTTAGCTAACCTAGATAGTCCAAGTGCCCGCTAGGTAACCTCCATAGTCCAAGTGCCCGCTAGGTAACCTCCATAGTCCAAGTGCCCGTTCGTTAACCTATATAGTCCAAATTCCTGTTAGCTAACCTACATAGTCCAAGTGTCCGTTCGTTAACCTAGATAGTTCAAGTGCCCGCTAGGTAACCTACATAGTCCAAGTGCCCGTTAGTTAACCTAGATAGTCAAAGTGCCTGCTAGGTAACCTAGATAGTCCAAATGCCTGCTAGGGTACCCACAGAGTCCAACTGCCCGATAGGGAACCTACATAGTCCAAGTGCCCGCTAGGTAACCTAGATAGTCCAAGTACCCGTTAGCTAACCTAGATAGTCCAAGTGCCCGCTAGGTAACCTCCATAGTCCAAGTGCCCGCTAGGTAACCTCCATAGTCCAAGTGCCCGTTCATTAACCTAGATAGTCCAAGTTCCTGTTAGCTAACCTACATAGTCCAAGTGCCCGTTCGTTAACCTAGATAGTTCAAGTGCCCTCTAGGTAACCTAGACAGTCCAAGTGCCTGCTAGGTAACCTACATAGTGCAAGTGCCCGTTTGCTAACCTAGATCGTCAAAGGGCCCGCTAGTTAACCTACATAGTCAAAGGGCCCGCTAGTTAACCTAGATAGTCCAAGTGCCCGCTAGTTAACCTACATTGTCCAAGTCCCTGATGGGGAACCTACATAGTCCAAGTATCCGCTAGGTAACCTACATAGTCCAAATGCCCGCTAGTAACGTACATAGTCCAAGTGTCCGTTAGGTAACCTAGATAGTCCAAATGCCCGCTAGGGAACCCACATAGCCCAAGTGCCCATTAGAGAACTTACATAATCAAAGCCCTGCTAGGGAACCTACATAGTCCAAGTGCCCGCTAGGGAACCTAGATAGTCCAAGTACCCGTTAGCTAACCTAGATAGTCCAAGTGCCCGCTAGGTAACCTCCATAGTCCAAGTGCCCGCTAGGTAACCTCCATAGTCCAAATGCCCGTTCGTTAACCTATATAGTCCAAATTCCTGTTAGCTAACCTACTTAGTCCAAGTGTCCGTTCGTTAACCTAGATAGTTCAAGTGCCCGCTAGGTAACCTACATAGTCCAAGTGCCCGTTAGTTAACCTAGATAGTCAAAGTGCCTGCTAGGTAACCTAGATAGTCCAAATGCCTGCTAGGGTACCCACAGAGTCCAACTGCCCGATAGGGAACCTACATAGTCCAAGTGCCCGCTAGGTAACCTAGATAGTCCAAGTACCCGTTAGCTAACCTAGATAGTCCAAGTGCCCGCTAGGTAACCTCCATAGTCCAAGTGCCCGCTAGGTAACCTCCATAGTCCAAGTGCCCGTTCATTAACCTAGAGAGTCCAAGTTCCTGTTAGCTAACCTACATAGTCCAAGTGCCCGTTCGTTAACCTAGATAGTTCAAGTGCCCTCTAGGTAACCTAGACAGTCCAAGTGCCTGCTAGGTAACCTACATAGTCCAAGTGCCCGTTTGCTAACCTAGATCGTCAAAGGGCCCGCTAGTTAACCTACATAGTCCAAGGGCCTGCTAGTTAACCTAGATAGTCCAAGTGCCCGCTAGTTAACCTACATTGTCCAAGTCCCTGATGGGGAACCTACATAGTCCACGTATCCGCTAGGTAACCTACATAGTCCAAATGCCCGCTAGTAACGTACATAGTCCAAGTGTCCGTTAGGTAACCTAGATAGTCCAAATGCCCGCTAGGGAACCCACATAGCCCAAGTGCCCATTAGAGAACTTATATAATCAAAGCCCTGCTAGGGAACCTACATAGTCCAAGTGCCCGCTAGGGAACCTAGATAGTCCAAGTACCCGTTAGCTAACCTAGATAGTCCAAGTGCCCGCTAGGTAACCTCCATAGTCCAAGTGCCCGCTAGGTAACCTCCATAGTCCAAGTGCCCGTTCGTTAACCTATATAGTCCAAATTCCTGTTAGCTAACCTACATAGTCCAAGTGTCCGTTCGTTAACCTAGATAGTTCAAGTGCCCGCTAGGTAACCTACATAGTCCAAGTGCCCGTTAGTTAACCTAGATAGTCAAAGTGCCTGCTAGGTAACCTAGATAGTCCAAATGCCTGCTAGGGTACCCACATAGTCCAACTGCCCGATAGGGAACCAACATAGTCCAAGTGCCCGCTAAGGGACCGACATAGTACAAGTGACCGCTAGGGAACCTACATAGTCCAAATGCCCGTTAGGGTACCCACAGAGTCCAACTGCCCGATAGGGAACCAACATAGTCCAAGTGCCCGCTAAGGGACCTACATAGTCCAAGTGCCCGTTAGGGAACCTACATAGTCCAAGTGCCCTCTAGGGAACCTGCATCGTCCAAGTGCCCGCCAGTTAACATAGAGAGTCTAAGTTCCCGCTAGTTAACCTAGATAGTCCAAGTGCCTGCTAGTTAACCTAGATCGTCCAAGTGCCCGCTAGTTAACCTACATAGTCCAAGGTCCGTTAGTTAACCTAGATAGTCCAAGTGCCCTCTAGATAACCTAGATCGTCCAAGTGCCCGCTAGTTAACCTACATAGTCCAAGTGCCCGCTAGGGGACGTACATAGTCCAAGTGCCCGCTGGACAACCTAGATAGTCCAAGTGCCCGCTAGTTAACCTACATAGTCCAAGTGCCCGCTGAGGAACCTACATAGTCCAAGTGTGCGAAAGGGAACCTACGTATTCCAAGTGCCCGTTAGGGCACCTAGATAGTCCAAGTAACCATAGGGAACCTATATAGTCCAAGTGCCCTCTATGGAACCTTCATAGTCAAAGTGCCCGCTAGGGAACCTGCATTGTACAAGTGCCCGCTAGTTAACCTAGATAGTCCAAGTGCCCGCTAGGTAACCTAGATAGTCGAAGGGCCCGCTAGTTAACCTACATAGTGCAAGTGCCCGATAGGGAACCTACATAGTCCAAGTGCCCGATAGGGAATCTTCATATTCCAAGTGCCCGTTAGGGAACCCAGATAGTCCAAGTGCCCATAGGGAACTTATATGGTCCAAGTGCCCTCTAGGGAAGCTACATATTCATAGTGCCCGCTAGGGAACCTGCATTGTCCAAGTGCCCGCTAGTTAACCAAGATTGTCCAAGTGTCCGCTAGTAAACCAACATAGTCCAAGTTCCCGTTAGGTAACCTAGATAGGCCAAGTGCCCGCAAAGTAACCTACATAGTCCAAGTGCCCGCTAGGTAACCTAGATATTCCAAGTTCCGGTTTACTAACCTAGATAGTCCAAGTGCCCGCTAGGTAACCTACATAGTCGAAGTGCCCATTCGTTAAACTAGATAGTCCAAGTGCCCGCTAGGTAACCTATACTGTCCAAGTGCCCGCTAGGTTACCTACATAGTCCAAGTGCACGTTCGTTAACTTAGATAGTCCAAGTTGCGCTAGGTAACATACATAGACCAAGGGCCCGCTAGGTAACCTATATAGTCCAAGTGCCCGCTAGTTAAACTATAGTCCAAGTGCCCGCTAGGTAACCTACATATTCCAAGTTCCCGCTAGGTAACCTAGATAGTCCAAGTGCCCGTTACCTAACCTAGATATTCCAAGTGCCCATTAGGTTACCTACATAGTCCTCGTCCCTGTTCGTTAACCTAGATAGTCCAAGTGCCCGCTAAGTAACCTACATAGTCCAAGTGCCCGCTAATTAACCTACATAGTCCAAGTGCCCGTTAGGTAACCTAGACATTCCAAGTGCCCGCTAGGTAACCTTCATAGTCCAAGTGCCTGCTAATTAACCTATATAGTCCAAGGGCCCGCTAGGGAACCTGCATCGTCCAAGTGCCCGCTAGTTAATCTAGATAGTCCAAGGGTCCGCTAGTAAACCTACATAGTCCAAGTTCCCGTTAGGTAACCTAGATAGGCCAAGTGCCCGCTAGTTAACCTACATAGTACAATGGCCCGCTAGTTGACCTAGATAGTCCAAGTGCCCGCTAGTTAACCTATATAGTCAAAGTGCCCGCTAGTTAACCTAAGTAGTACAAATGTCCAATAGGGATCCTACATAATCCAAGTGCCCGCTAGGTAACCTAGATATTCCAAGTTCCGGTTTGCTAACCTAGATAGTCCAAGTGCCCGCTAGGTAACCTATACTGTCCAAGTGCCCGCTAGGTTACTTACATAGTCCAAGTGCACGTTCGTTAACTTAGATAGTCCAAGTCGCGGTAGGTAACCAACATAGTCTAAGGGCCGCTAGGTAACCTATATAGTCCAAGTGCCCGCTAGTTAACCTATAGTCCATGTGCCCTCTAGGTAACTTAAACAGTCCAAGTGCCCGCTAGGTTACCTGCATAGTCCAAGTGCCCGTTAGGTAACCTAGATAGTCCAAGTGCCCGCTGGGTAACCTCCATAGTCCAAGTGCCCGCTAGGTAACATCCATAGTCCAAGTGCCCGTTCGTTAACCTAGATAGTCCAAGTTCCTGTTAGCTAACCTACATAGTCCAAGTGCCCGTTCGTTAACCTAGATAGTTCAAGTGCCCGCTAGGTAACCTAGACAGTCCAAGTGCCTGATAGGTAACCTACATAGTCCATGTGCCCGTTTGCTAACCTAGATCGTCAAAAGGCCCGCTAGTTAACCTACATAGTCCAAGGGCCCGCTAGTTAACCTAGATAGTCCAAGTGCCCGCTAGTTAACCTACATTGTCCAAGTCCCTGATGGGGAACCTACATAGTCCAAGTATCCGCTAGGTAACCTACATAGTCCAAATGCCCACTAGTAACGTACGTAGTCCAAATGCCCGTTAGGTAACCTAGATAGTCCAAATGCCCGCTAGGGAACCTACATAGCCCAAGTGCCCGCTAGGTAACCTACATAGTCCAAATGCCCGCTAGAAACCTACATAGTCCAAGTGCAAGAAGGGAACCTACATAATCCAAGTGCCCGCTCGGGAACCTACATAGTCCAAATGCCCGTTAGGTAACCTAGATAGTCCAAATGCCCGCTAGGGTACCCAAATAGTCTAAGTGCCCGCGAGGTAACCTACATAGTCCAAGTGCCGATTTATTAACCTAGATTTTCCAAGTGCCCTCTAGGTAACCTAGACTGTCCAAGTGCCCGCTTGGTTACCTACATAGTCCACGTGCCCGTTTGTTAACCTAGATAGTACAAGAGCCCGCTACTTAACCTACATAGTGCAAGGGCCCGCTAGTTAACCTAGATAGTCCAAGTGCCCGCTAGTTAACCTACATTGTCCAAGTCCCTGATGGGGAACCTACATAGTCCAAGTATCCGCTAGGTAACCTACATAGTCCAAATGCCCGCTAGTAGCGTACATAGTCCAAGTGCCCGTTAGGTAACCTAGATAGTCCAAATGCCCGCTAGGGAACCCACATAGTCCAAGTGCCCGTTAGAGAACTTACATAGTCAAAGCCCTGCTAGGGAACCTACATAGTCCAAGTGCCCGCTAGGTAACCTAGATAGTCCAAGTACCCGTTAGCTAACCTAGATAGTCCAAGTGCCTGCTAGGTAACCTACATAGTCCAAGTGCCCGCTAGGTAACCTCCATAGTCCAAGTGACCGTTCGTTAACCTAGATAGTCCAAGTTCCTGTTAGCTAACCTACATAGTCCAAGTGCCCGTTCGTTAACCTAGATAGTTCAAGTGCCCGCTAGGTAACCTAGACAGTCCAAGTGCCTGCTAGGTAACCTACATAGTCCAAGTGCCCGCTAGGGAACCTACATAGTCCAAGTGCCCGTTAGTTAACCTAGATAGTCAAAGTGCCTGCTAGGTAACCTAGATAGTCCAAATGCCTGCTAGGGTACCCACATAGTCCAACTGCCCGATAGGGAACCAACATAGTCCAAGTGCCCGCTAAGGGACCGACATAGTCCAAGTGACCGCTAGGGAACCTACATAGTCCAAATGCCCGTTAGGGTACCCACAGAGTCCAACTGCCCGATAGGGAACCAACATAGTCCAAGTGCCCGCTAAGGGACCTACATAGTCCAAGTGCCCGTTAGGGAACCTACATAGTCCAAGTGCCCTCTAGGGAACCTGCATCGTCCAAGTGCCCGCCAGTTAACATAGAGAGTCTAAGTTCCCGCTAGTTAACCTAGATAGTCCAAGTGCCTGCTAGTTAACCTAGATCGTCCAAGTGCCCGCTAGTTAACCTACATAGTCCAAGGTCCGTTAGTTAACCTAGATAGTCCAAGTGCCCTCTAGATAACCTAGATCGTCCAAGTGCCCGCTAGTTAACCTACATAGTCCAAGTGCCCGCTAGGGGACGTACATAGTCCAAGTGCCTGCTGGACAACCTAGATAGTCCAAGTGCCCGCTAGTTAACCTACATAGTCCAAGTGCCCGCTGAGGAACCTACATAGTCCAAGTGTGCGAAAGGGAACCTACGTATTCCAAGTGCCCGTTAGGGCACCTAGATAGTCCAAGTAACCATAGGGAACCTATATAGTCCAAGTGCCCTCTATGGAACCTTCATAGTCACAGTGCCCGCTAGGGAACCTGCATTGTACAAGTGCCCTCTAGTTAACCTAGATAGTCCAAGTGCCCGCTAGGTAACCTAGATAGTCCAAGGGCCCGCTAGTTAACCTACATAGTCCAAGTGCCCGATAGGGAACCTACATAGTCCAAGTGCCCAATGAGGAAACTACAGAGTCCAAGTGCCCGATAGGGAATCTTCATATTCCAAGTGCCCGTTAGGGAACCCAGATAGTCCAAGTGCCCATAGGGAACTTATATGGTCCAAGTGCCCTCTAGGGAAGCTACATATTCATAGTGCCCGCTTGGGAACATGCATTGTCCAAGTGCCCGCTAGTTAACCAAGATTGTCCAAGTGTCCGCTAGTAAACCTACATAGTCCAAGTTCCCGTTAGGTAACCTAGATAGGCCAAGTGCCCGCAAAGTAACCTACATAGTCCAAGTGCCCGCTAGGTAACCTAGATATTCCAAGTTCCGGTTTACTAACCTAGATAGTCCAAGTGCCCGCTAGGTAACCTACATAGTCCAAGTGCCCATTCGTTAAACTAGATAGTCCAAGTGCCCGCTAGGTAACCTATACTGTCCAAGTGCCCGCTAGGTTACCTACATAGTCCAAGTGCAAGTTCGTTAACTTAGATAGTCCAAGTTGCGCTAGGTAACATACATAGACCAAGGGCCCGCTAGGTAACCTATATAGTCCAAGTGCCCGCTAGTTAAACTATAGTCCAAGTGCCCGCTAGTTAACCTACGTATTCCAAGTTCCCGCTAGGTAACCTAGATAGTCCAAGTGCCCGTTACCTAACCTAGATATTCCAAGTGCCCATTAGGTTACCTACATAGTCCACGTCCCTGTTCGTTAACCTAGATAGTCTCAAGTGCCCGCTAAGTAACCTACATAGTCCAAGTGCCCGCTAATTAACCTACATAGTCCAAGTGCCCGTTAGGTAACCTAGACAGTCCAAGTGCCCGCTAGGTAACCTCCATAGTCCAAGTGCCTGCTAATTAACCTATATAGTCCAAATGCCCGCTAGGGAACCTGCATCGTCCAAGTGCCCGCTAGTTAATCTAGATAGTCCAAGGGTCCGCTAGTAAACCTACATAGTCCAAGTTCCCGTTAGGTAACCTAGATAGGCCAAGTGCCCGCTAGTTAACCTACATAGTACAATGGCCCGCTAGTTGACCTAGATAGTCCAAGTGCCCGCTAGTTAACCTAGATAGTCAAAGTGCCCGCTAGTTAACCTAAGTAGTACAAATGTCCAATAGGGATCCTACATAATCCAAGTGCCCGCTAGGTAACCTAGATATTCCAAGTTCCGGTTTGCTAACCTAGATAGTCCAAGTGCCCGCTATGTAACCTATACTGTCCAAGTGCCCGCTAGGTTACTTACATAGTCCAAGTGCACGTTCGTTAACTTAGATAGTCCAAGTCGCGGTAGGTAACCAACATAGTCTAAGGGCCGCTAGGTAACCTATATAGTCCAAGTGCCCGCTAGTTAACCTATAGTCCATGTGCCCTCTAGGTAACTTAAACAGTCCAAGTGCCCGCTAGGTTACCTGCATAGTCCAAGTGCCCGTTAGGTAACCTAGATAGTCCAAGTGCCCGCTGGGTAACCTCCATAGTCCAAGTGCCCGCTAGGCAACATCCATAGTCCAAGTGCCCGTTCGTTAACCTAGATAGTCCAAGTTCCTGTTAGCTAACCTACATAGTCCAAGTGCCCGTTCGTTAACCTAGATAGTTCAAGTGCCCGCTAGGTAACCTAGACAGTCCAAGTGCCTGATAGGTAACCTACATAGTCCAAGTGCCCGTTTGCTAACCTAGATCGTCAAAGGGCCCGCTAGTTAACCTACATAGTCCAAGGGCCCGCTAGTTAACCTAGATAGTCCAAGTGCCCGCTAGTTAACCTACATTGTCCAAGTCCGTGATGGGGAACCTACATAGTCCAAGTATCCGCTAGGTAACCTACATAGTCCAAATGCCCACTAGTAACGTACGTAGTCCAAATGCCCGTTAGGTAACCTAGATAGTCCAAATGCCCGCTAGGGAACCTACATAGCCCAAGTGCCCGCTAGGTAACCTACATAGTCCAAATGCCCGCTAGAAACCTACATAGTCCAAGTGCAAGAAGGGAACCTACATAATCCAAGTGCCCGCTAGGGAACCTACATAGTCCAAATGACCGTTAGGTAACCTAGATAGTCCAAATGCCCGCTAGGGTACCCAAATAGTCTAAGTGCCCGCGAGGTAACCTACATAGTCCAAGTGCCGATTCATTAACCTAGATTTTCCAAGTGCCCTCTAGGTAACCTAGACTGTCCAAGTGCCCGCTTGGTTACCTACATAGTCCACGTGCCCGTTCGTTAACCTAGATAGTACAAGAGCCCGCTACTTAACCTACATAGTGCAAGGGCCCGCTAGTTAACCTAGATAGTCCAAGTGCCCGCTAGTTAACCTACATTGTCCAAGTCCCTGATGGGGAACCTACATAGTCCAAGTATCCGCTAGGTAACCTACATAGTCCAAATGCCCGCTAGTAACGTACATAGTCCAAGTGCCCATTCGGTAACCTAGATAGTCCAAATGCCCGCTAGGGAACCCACATAGTCCAAGTGCCCGTTAGAGAACTTACATAGTCAAAGCCCTGCTAGGGAACCTACATAGTCCAAGTGCCCGCTAGGTAACCTAGATAGTCCAAGTACCCGTTAGCTAACCTAGATAGTCCAAGTGCCTGCTAGGTAACCTACATAGTCCAAGTGCCCGCTAGGTAACCTCCATAGTCCAAGTGCCCGTTCGTTAACCTAGATAGTCCAAGTTCCTGTTAGCTAACCTACATAGTCCAAGTGCCCGTTCGTTAACCTAGATAGTTCAAGTGCCCGCTAGGTAACCTAGACAGTCCAAGTGCCTGCTAGGTAACCTACATAGTCCAAGTGCCCGCTAGGGAACCTACATAGTCCAAGTGCCCGTTAGTTAACCTAGATAGTCAAAGTGCCTGCTAGGTAACCTAGATAGTCCAAATGCCCGCTAGGATACCCACATAGTCCAACTGCCCGATAGGGAACCAACATAGTCCAAGTGCCCGCTAAGGGACCTACATAGTCCAAGTGCCCGTTAGGGAACCTACATAGTCCAAGTGCCCTCTAGGGAACCTGCATCGTCCAAGTGCCCGCCAGTTAACATAGATAGTCCAAGTTCCCGCTAGTTAACATAGATAGTCCAAGTGCCCGCTAGTTAACATAGATCGTCCAAGTGCCCGCTAGTTAACCTACATAGTCCAAGGTCCGTTAGTTAACCTAGATAGTCCAAGTGCCCGCTGAGGAACCTACATAGTCCAAGTGTCCGAAAGGGAACCTACGTATTCCAAGTGCCCGTTAGGGCACCTAGATAGTCCAAGTAACCATAGGGAACCTATATAGTCCAAGTGCCCTCTAGGGAAGCTACATAGTCAAAGTGCCCGCTAGGGAACCTGCATTGTACAAGTGCCCGCTAGTTAACCTAGATAGTCCAAGTGCCCGCTAGGTAACCTAGATAGTCGAAGGGCCCGCTAGTTAACCTACATAGTCCAAGTGCCCGATAGGGAACCTACATAGTCCAAGTGCCCAATGAGGAACCTACATAGTCCAAGTGCCCGATAGGGAATCTTCATATTCCAAGTGCCCGTTAGGGAACCCAGATAGTCCAAGTGCCCATAGGGAACCTATATTGTCCAAGTGCCCTCTAGGGAAGCTATATATTCATAGTGCCCGCTAGGGAACCTGCATTGTCCAAGGGCCCGCTAGTTAACCAAGATCGTCCAAGTGTCCACTAGTAAACCTACATAGTCCAAGTTCCCGTTAGGTAACCTAGATAGGCCAAGTGCCCGCAAGGTAACCTACATAGTCCAAGTGCCCGCTAGGTAACCTAGATATTCCAAGTTCCGGTTTACTAATCTAGATAGTCCAAGTGCCCGCTAGGTAACCTACATAGTCCAAGTGCCCATTGGTTAACCTAGATAGTCCAAGTGCCCGCTAGGTAACCTAAACTGTCCAAGTGCCCGCTAGGTTACCTACATAGTCCAAGTGCACGTTCGTTAAATTAGATAGTCCAAGTCGCGCTAGGTAATCTAGATAGTCAAAGGGCCTGCTAGTTAACCTACATAGTCCAACGGCCCTCTAGTTAACCTAGATAGTCCAAGTGCCCGCTGGAGGACGTACACTGTCCAAGTGCCCGCTAGGTAACCTAGATAGTCTACGGGCCGCTAGTTAACCTACATAGTCCAACTGCCCGATAGGGAACCTACATAGTCCAAGTGCCCGCTAAGGGACGAACATAGTCCATGTGCCCGCTAGGGAACCTGCATAGTCAAAATGCCCGATAGGTAACCTAGAAAGTCCAAGTGCCCGCTAGTAAACCTACATAGTCCAAGTGCCCACTGAGGAACCTGCATAGTCCAAGTGTCCGAAAGGGAACCTACGTAGTCAAAGTGCCCGCTAGGGAACCTGCATTGTACAAGTGCCCTCTAGTTAACCTAGATAGTCCAAGTGCCCGCTAGGTAACCTAGATAGTCCAAGGGCCCGCTAGTTAACCTACAAAGTCCAAGTGCCCGATAGGGAACCTACATAGTCCAAGTGCTCAATGAGGAACTTACATAGTCCAAGTGCCAGATAGGGAATCTTCATATTCCAAGTGCCCGTTAGGGAACCCAGATAGTCCAAGTGGCCATAGGGAACCTACATAGTCCAAGTGCCCTCTAGGGAAGCTACATATTCATAGTGCCCGCTAGGGAACCTGCATTGTCCAAGTGCCCGCTAGTTAACCTAGATCGTCCAAGTGTCCGCTAGTAAACCTATATAGTCCAAGTTCCCGTTAGGTAACCTAGATAGGCCAAGTGCCCGCTAGTTAACCTACATAGTACAATGGCCCGCTAGTTGACATAGATAGTCCAAGTGCCCGCTAGTTAACCTAGATAGTCAAAGTGCCCGCTAGTTAACCTAAGTAGTACAAATGTCCGATAGGGATCCTACATAGTCCAAGTGCCCGCTAGGTAACCTAGATATTCCAAGTTCCGGTTTGCTAACCTAGATAGTCCAAGTGCCCGCTAGGTAACCTACATAGTCCAAGTGCCCATTCGTTAACCTAGATAGTCCAAATGCCCGCTAGGTAACCTATACTGTCCAAGTGCCTGCTAGGTTACCTACATAGTCCAAGTGCACGTTCGTTAACTTAGATAGTCCAAGTCGCGCTAGGTAAGCTACATAGTCCAAGGGCCACTAGGTAACCTATAGTCCAAGTGCCCTCTTGGTAACCTACATATTCCAAGTTCCCGCTAGGTAACCTAGATAGTCAAAGTGCCCGTTACCTAACCTAGATAGTCCAAGTGTCCGTTAGGTTACCTACATAGTCCACGTGCCCGTTCGTTAACCTAGATAGTCCAATTGCCCGCTAGGTAACCTACATAGTCCAAGAGCCGGCAGGTAACTTAGACAGTTCAAGTGCCCGCTAGTTTACCTGCATAGTCCAAGTGCCCGTTAGGTAACCTAGATAGTCCTAGTGCCCGCTAGGTATCCTACATAGTCCAAGTGCCCGCTAGGTAACCTAGATAGTCCAAGTACCCGTTAGCTAACCTAGATAGTCCTAGTGCCCGCTAGGTAACCTCCGTAGTCCAATTGCCCTCTAGGTAACCTCCATAGTCCAAGTGCCCACTAATTTACCTATATAGTCCAAGTGCCCGCTAGGGAAACTGCATCGTTCAAGTGCCCGCTAGTTAATCTAGATAGTCCAAGTGCCCGCTAGTTAACCTAGATAGTCCAAGTGCCCGCTACTTAACCTAGATCGTCCAAGTGCCCGCTAGTTAACCTACATAGTCCAAGGTCCGCTAGTTAACCTAGATATTCCAAGTGCCCCTTAGTTAACCTACATAGTCAAAGGGCCCTCTAGTTAACCTAGATAGTCCAAGTGCCCACTAGGGGACATACATAGTCCAAGTGCCCGCTATGTAACCTAGATAGTCTAAGGGCCTGCTAGATAACCTACATAGTCCAATTGCCCGATAGGGAACCTACATAGTCCAAGTGCCCGCTAAGGGACGAACATAGTCCAAGTGCCCGCTAGGGAACCTACATAGTCCAAGTGCCCGCTAGGTAATCTAGATAGTCCAAGTGCCCGCTAGTTAACCTACATAGTCCAAGTACCCGCTGAGGAACCTACATAGTCCAAGTGTCCGAAAGGGAACCTACGTATTCCAAGTGCCCGCTAAGGGACGAACATAGTCCATGTGCCCGCTAGGGAACCTGCATAGTCAAAATGCCCGATAGGTAACCTAGAAAGTCCAAGTGCCCGCTAGTAAACCTACATAGTCCAAGTGCCCACTGAGGAACCTGCATAGTCCAAGTGTCCGAAAGGGAACCTACGTAGTCAAAGTGCCCGCTAGGGAACCTGCATTGTACAAGTGCCCTCTAGTTATCCTAGATAGTCCAAGTGCCCGCTAGGTAACCTAGATAGTCCAAGGGCCCGCTAGTTAACCTACAAAGTCCAAGTGCCCGATAGGGAACCTACATAGTCCAAGTGCCCAATGAGGAACCTACATAGTCCAAGTGCCCGATAGGGAATCTTCATATTCCAAGTGCCCGTTAGGGAACCAAGATAGTCCAAGTGCCCATAGGGAACCTACATAGTCCAAGTGCCCTCTAGGGAAGCTACATATTCATACTGCCCGCTAGGGAACCTGCATTGTCCAAGTGCCCGCTAGTTAACCTAGATCGTCCAAGTGTCCGCTAGTAAACCTACATAGTCCAAGTTCCCGTTAGGTAACCTAGATAGGCCAAGTGCCCGTTACCTAACCTAGATAGTCAAAGTGCCCGCTAGTTAACCTAAGTAGTACAAATGTCCAATAGGGATCCTACATAGTCCAAGTGCCCGCTAGGTAACCTAGATATTCCAAGTTCCGTTTTGCTAACCTAGATAGTCCAAGTGCCCGCTAGGTAACCTACATAGTCCAAGTGCCCATTCGTTAACCTAGATAGTCCAAGTGCCCGCTAGGTAACCTATACTATCCAAGTGCCCGCTAGGTTACTTACATAGTCCAAGTGCACGTTCGTTAATTTAGATAGTCCAAGTCGCGGTAGGTAACCAACATAGTCTAAGGGCCGCTAGGTAACCTATAGTCGAAGTGCCCTCTAGGTAACCTACATATTCCAAGTTCCCGCTAGGTAACCTATAGTCCAAGTGCCCGTTACCTAACCTAGATAGTCCAAGTGCCCGTTAGGCTACCTATATTGTCCAAGTGCCCGCTAGTTAACCTACATAGTCCAAGTTCCGCTAGTTAACCTAGATATTCCAAGTGCCCGCTAGTTAACCTACATAGTCCAAGGGCCCTGTAGTTAACCTAGATAGTCCAAGTGACCGCTAGAAGACGTACATAGTCCAAGTGCCCGCTAGGTAACCTAGATAGTCTAAGGGCCCGCTTGTTAACCTACATAGTCCAACTGCCCCATAGGGAACCTACATAGTCCAAGTGCCCGCTAAGGGACGAAAATAGTCCAAGTGCCCGCTAGGGAACCTGCATAGTCCAAGTGCCCGCTAGGTAACCTAGATAGTCCAAGTGCCCGCTAGTTAACCTACATAGTCCAAGTGCCCGCTGAGGAACCTACATAGTCCAAGTGTCCGAAAGGGAACCTACGTATTCCAAGTGCCCATTAGGGCACCTAGATAGTCCAAGTGCCCATAGGGAACCTATATCGTCCAAGTGCCCTCTAGGGAACCTATATAGTCAAAGTGCCCGCTAGGGAACCTGCATTGCGCAAGTGCCCTCTAGTTAACCTACATAGTCCAAGTGCCCGCTAGGTAACCTAGATAGTCCAAGGGCCCGCTAGTTAACCTACATAGTCCAAGTGCCCAATGAGGAACCTACATAGTCCAAGTGCCCGATAGGGAATCTTCATATTCCAAGTGCCTTTAGGGAACCCAGATAGTCCAAGTGCCCGCTAGGTAACCTCCATAGTCCAAGTGCCCGCTAGGTAACCTCCATAGTCCAAGTGCCCGTTCGTTAACCTAGATAGTCCAAGTTCCTGTTAGCTAACCTACATAGTCCAAGTGCCCGTTCGTTAACCTAGATAGTTCAAGTGCCCGCTAGGTAACCTAGACAGTCCAAGTGCCTGCTAGGTAACCTACATAGTTCAAGTGCCCGTTTGCTAACCTAGATCGTCAAAGGGCCCGCTAGTTAACCTACATAGTCCAAGGGCCCGCTAGTTAACCTATATAGTCCAAGTGCCCGCTAGCTAACCTTCATTGTCCAAGTCCCTGATGGGGAACCTACATAGTCCAAGTATCCGCTAGGTAACCTACATAGTCCAAATGCCCGCTAGTAACGTACATAGTCCAAGTGCCCGTTAGGTAACCTAGATAGTCCAAATGCCCGCTAGGGAACCCACATAGCCCAAGTGCCCATTAGAGAACTTACATAATCAAAGCCCTGCTAGGGAACCTACATAGTCCAAGTGCCCGCTAGGGAACCTAGATAGTCCAAGTACCCGTTAGCTAACCTAGATAGTCCAAGTGCCCGCTAGGTAACCTCCATAGTCCAAGTGCCCGCTAGGTAACCTCCATAGTCCAAGTGCCCGTTCGTTAACCTAGATAGTCCAAGTTCCTGTTAGCTAACCTACATAATCCAAGTGTCCGTTCGTTAACCTAGATAGTTCAAGTGCCCGCTAGGTAACCTAGACAGTCCAAGTGCCCGCTAGGTAACCTATATAGTCTAAGTGCCCGCTAGGGACCTACATAGTCCAAGTGCCCGCTAGGTAACCTACATAGTCCAAGTGCCCGTTAGTTAACCTAGATAGTCAAAGTGCCTGCTAGATAACCTAGATAGTCCAAATGCCCGTTAGGGTACCCACAGAGTCCAACTGCCCGAAAGGGAACCAACATAGTCCAAGTGCCCGCTAAGGGACCTACATAGTCCAAGTGCCCGTTAGGGAACCTACATAGTCCAAGTGCCCTCTAGGGAACCTGCATCGTCCAAGTGCCCGACAGTTAACATAGAGAGTCTAAGTTCCCGCTAGTTAACCTAGATAGTCCAAGTGCCCGCTAGTTAACCTAGATCATCCAAGTGCCCGCTAGTTAACCTACATAGTCCAAGGTCCGTTAGTTAACCTAGAGAGTCCAAGTGCCCTCTAGATAACCTACATAGTCCAAGGGCCCTCTAGTTAACCTCGATAGTCCAAGTGCCCGCTAGGGGACGTACATAGTCCAAGTGCCCGCTGGACAACCTAGATAGTCCAAGTGCCCGCTAGTTGACCTACATAGTCCAAGTGCCCGCTTGTTAACCTACATAGTCCAAGTGTCCGAAAGGGAACCTACGTATTCCAAGTGCCCGTTAGGGCACCTAGATAGTCCAAGTAACCATAGTGAACCTATATAGTCCAAGTGCCCTCTAGGGAAGCTACATTGTCAAAGTGCCCGCTAGGGAACCTGCATTGTACAAGTGCCCGCTAGTTAACCTAGATAGTCCAAGTGCCCGCTAGGTAACCTAGATAGTCGAAGGGCCCCCTAGTTAACCTACATAGTCCAAGTGCCCGATAGGGAACCTACATAGTCCAAGTGCCCAATGAGGAACGTACATAGTCCAAGTGCCCGATAGGGAATCTTCATATTCCAAGTGCCCGTTAGGGAACCCAGATAGTCCAAGTGCCCATAGGGAACCTATATGGTCCAAATGCCCTCTAGGGAAGCTACATATTCATAGTGCCCGCTAGGGAACCTGCATTTTCCAAGTGCCCGCTAGTTAACCAAGATTGTCCAAGTGTCCGCTAGTAAACCTACATAGTCCAAGTCCCCGTTAGGTAACCTAGATAGGCCAAGTGCCCGCAAGATAACCTACATAGTCCAAGTGCCCGCTAGGTAACCTAGATATTCCAAGTTCCGGTTTACTAACCTAGATAGTCCAAGTGCCCGCTAGGTAACCTACATAGTCCAAGTGCCCATTCGTTAACCTAGATAGTCCAAGTGCCCGCTAGGTAACCTATACTGTCCAAGTGCCCGCTAGGTTACCTACATAGTCCAAGTGCACGTTCGTTAACTTAGATAGTCCAAGTTGCGCTAGGTAACATACATAGTCCAAGGGCCCGCTAGGTAACCTATATAGTCCAAGTGCCCGCTAGTTAAACTATAGTCCAAGTGCCCACTAGGTAACCTACATATTCCAAGTTCCCGCTAGGTAACCTAGATAGTCCAAGTGCCCGTTACCTAACCTAGATAGTCCAAGTGCCCATTAGGTTACCTACATAGTCCACGTGCCGGTTCGTTAACCTAGATAGTCCAAGTGCCCGCTAGGTAACCTACATAGTCCAAGTGCCCGCTAATTAACCTACATAGTCCAAGTGCCCGTTAGGTAACCTCGACAGTCCAAGTGCCCGCTAGGTAACCTCCATAGTCCAAGTGCCCGCTAATTAACCTATATAGTCCAAGTGCCCGCTAGGGAACCTGCATCGTCCAAGTGCCCGCTAGTTAATCTAGATAGTCCAAGTGCCCGCTAGTTAACCTACATAGTCCAAGGGCCCTCTATTTAAACTAGATAGTCCAAGTGCCCACTAGGGGACGTACATAGTCCAAGTGCCTGCTAGGTAACCTAGAAGTCTAAGGGCCCGCTAGTTAACCTACATAGTCAAACTGCCCGATATGGAACTTACATAGTCCAAGATCCCGCTAAGGGACGAACATAGTCCAAGTGCCCTCTAGGGAACCTGCATCGTCCAAGTGCCCGACAGTTAACATAGAGAGTCTAAGTTCCCGCTAGTTAACCTTGATAGTCCAAGTGCCCGCTAGTTAACCTAGATCATCCAAGTGCCCGCTAGTTAACCTACATAGTCCAAGGTCCGTTAGTTAACCTAGAGAGTCCAAGTGCCCTCTAGATAACCTACATAGTCCAAGGGCCCTCTAGTTAACCTCGATAGTCCAAGTGCCCGCTAAGGGACGAACATAGTCCAAGTGCCCGCTAGGGAACCTACATAGTCCAAGTGCCCGCTAGGTAACCAAGATCGTCCAAGTGCCCGCTAGTTAACCTACATAGTCCAAGTGCCCGCTGAGGAACCTACATAGTCCAAGTGTCCGAAAGGGAACCTACGTATTCCAAGTGCCCATTAGGGCACCTAGACAGTCCAAGTGCCCATAGGGAACCTATATAGTCCAAGTGCCCTCTAGGGAACTTACATAGTCAAAGTGCCCGCTAGGGAACCTGCATTGTACAAGTGCCCTCTAGTTAACCTAGATCTTCCAAGTGCCCGCTAGGTAACCTAGGTAGTCCAAGGGCCCGCTAGTTAACCTACATAGTCCAAGTGCCCGATAGGGAACCTACATAGTCCAAGTGCCCAATGAGGAACCTACATAGTCCAAGTGCCCGATAGGGAATCTTCATATTCTAAGTGCCCGTTAGGGAACCCAGATTGTCCAAGTGCCCATAGGGAACCTATATAGTCCAAGTTCCCTCTAGGGAAGCTACATATTCATAGTGCCCGCTAGGGAACCTGCATTGTCCAAGTGCCCGCTAGTTAACCTAGATCGTCCAAGTGTCCGCTAGTAAACCTACATAGTCCAAGTTCCCGTTAGGTAACCTAGATAGGCCAAGTGCCCGCTAGTTAACCTACATAGTACAATGGCCCGCTAGTTGACCTATATAGTCCAAGTGCCCGCTAGTTAACCTAGATAGTCAAAGTGCCCGCTAGTTAACCTCAGTAGTAGAAATGTCCAATAGGGATCCTACATAATCCAAGTGCCCGCTAGGTAACCTAGATATTCCATGTTCGGGTTTGCTAACCTAGATAGTCCAAGTGCCCGCTATGTAACCTGTACTGTCCAAGTGCCCGCTAGGTTACTTACATAGTCCAAGTGCATGTTCGTTAACTTACATAGTCCAAGTCGCGGTAGGTAACCAACATAGTCTAAGGGCTGCTAGGTAACCTATATAGTCCAAGTGCCCGCTAGTTAACCTATAGTCCAAGTGCCCTCTAGGTAACTTAAACAGTCCAAGTGCCCGCTAGGTTACCTGCATAGTCCAAGTGTCCGTTAGGTAACCTAGATAGTCCAAGTGCCCGCTAGGTAACCTCCATAGTCCAAGTGCCCGCTAGGTAACATCCATAGTCCAAGTGCCCGTTCGTTAACCTAGAGAGTCCAAGTTCCTGTTAGCTAACCTACATAGTCCAAGTGCCCGTTCGTTAACCTAGATAGTTCAAGTGCCCGCTAGGTAACCTAGATAGTCCAAGTACCCGTTAGCTAACCTAGATAGTCCAAGTGCCCGCTAGGTAACCTCCATAGTCCAAGTGCCCGCTAGGTAACCTCCATAGTCCAAGTGCCCGTTCGTTAACCTAGAGAGTCCAAGTTCCTGTTAGCTAACCTACATAGTCCAAGTGCCCGTTCGTTAACCTAGATAGTTCAAGTGCCCGCTAGGTAACCTAGACAGTCCAAGTGCCTGATAGGTAACCTACATAGTCCAAGTGCCCGTTTGCTAACCTAGATCGTCAAAGGGCCCGCTAGTTAACCTACATAGTCCAAGGGCCCTCTAGTTAACCTAGATAGTCCAAGCGCCCGCTAGTTAACCTACATTGTCCAAGTCCCTGATGGGGAACCTACATAGTCCAAGTATCCGCTAGGTAACCTACATAGTCCAAATGCCCACTAGTAACGTACGTAGTCCAAATGCCCGTTAGGTAACCTAGATAGTCCAAATGCCCGCTAGGGAACCTACATAGCCCAAGTGCCCGCTAAGTAACCTACATAGTCCAAATGCCCGCTAGAAACCTACATAGTCCAAGTGCAAGAAGGGAACCTACATAATCCAAGTGCCCGCTAGGGAACCTACACAGTCCAAATGCCCGTTAGGTAACCTAGATAGTCCAAGTGCCCGCTAGTTAACCTACATAGTCCAAGTGCCCGCTGGTTAACTTAAACAGTCCAAGTGCCCGCTAGGTTACCTGCATAGTCCAAGTGCCCGTTAGGTAACCTAGATAGTCCAAGTGCCCGCTAGGTAACCTACATAGTCCAAGTGCCCGCTAGGTAACCTAGATAGTCCAAGTACCCGTTAGCTAACCTAGATAGTCCAAGTGCCCGCTAGGTAACCTCCATAGTCCAAGTGACCGCTAGGTAACCTCCATAGTCCAAGTGCCCGTTCGTTAACCTAGATAGTCCAAGTTCTTGTTAGCTAACCTACATAGTCCAAGTGCCCGTTCGTTAACCTAGATTGTTCAAGTGCCCGCCAGGTAACCTAGACAGTCCAAGTGCCTGCTAGGTAACCTACATAGTCCAAGTGCCCGTTTGCTAACCTAGATCGTCAAAGGGCCCGCTAGTTAACCTACAAAGTCCAAGTGCCCGCTAGTTAACCTACATTGTGCAAGTACCTGATGGGGAACCTACATAGTCCAAGTATCCGCTAGGTAACCTACATAGTCCAAATGCCCGCTAGTAACGTACATAGTCCAAGTGCCCGTTAGGTAACCTAGATAGTCCAAATGCCCGCTAGGGAACACACATAGTCCAAGTGCCCGTTAGAGAACTTACATAGTCAAAGCCCTGCTAGGGAACCTACATAGTCCAAGTGCCCGCTAGGGAACCTAGATAGTCCAAGAACCCGTTAGCTAACCTAGATAGTCCAAGTGCCCGCTAGGTAACCTCCATAGTCCAAGTGCCCGCTAGGTAACCTCCATAGGCCAAGTGCCCGTTCGTTAACCTAGATAGTCTAAGTTCCTGTTAGCTAAACTACATAGTCCAAGTGCCCGTTCGTTAACCTAGATAGTTCAAGTGCCCGCTAGGTAACCTAGACAGTCCAAGTGCCTGCTAGGTAACCTACATAGTCCAAGTGCCCGTTAGTTAACCTAGATAGTCAAAGTGCCTGCTAGGTAACCTAAATAGTCCAAATGCCTGCTAGGGTACCCACATAGTCCAACTGCCCGATAGGGAACCAACATAGTCCAAGTGCCCAATGAGGAACCTACATAGTCCAAGTGCCCGATAGGGAATCTTCATATTCTAAGTGCCCGTTAGGGAACCCAGATTGTCCAAGTGCCCATAGGGAACCTATATAGTCCAAGTTCCCTCTTGGGAAGCTACATATTCATAGTGCCCGCTAGGGAACCTGCATTGTCCAAGTGCCCGCTAGTTAACCTAGATCGTCCAAGTGTCCGCTAGTAAACCTACATAGTCCAAGTTCCCGTTAGGTAACCTAGATAGGCCAAGTGCCCGCTAGTTAACGTACATAGTACAATGGCCCGCTAGTTGACCTAGATAGTCCAAGTGCCCGCTACTTAACCTAGATAGTCAAAGTGCCCGCTAGTTAACCTAAGTAGTACAAATGTCCAATATGGATCCTACATAATCCAAGTGCCCGCTAGGTAACCTAGATATTCCAAGTTCCGGTTTGCTAACCTAGATAGTCCAAGTGCCCGCTATGTAACCTATACTGTCCAAGTGCCCGCTAGGTTACTTACATAGTCCAAGTGCACGTTCGTTAACTTAGATAGTCCAAGTCGCGGTAGGTAACCAACATAGTCTAAGGGCCGCTAGGTAACCTATATAGTCCAAGTGCCCGCTAGTTAACCTATAGTCCAAGTGCCCTCTAGGTAACTTAAACAGTCCAAGTGCCCGCTAGGTTACCTGCATAGTCCTAGTGCCCGTTAGGTAACCTAGATAGTCCAATTGCCCGCTAGGTAACCTCCATAGTCCAAGTGCCCGCTAGGTAACATCCATAGTCCAAGTGCCCGTTCGTTAACCTAGAGAGTCCAAGTTCCTGTTAGCTAACCTACATAGTCCAAGTGCCCGTTCGTTAACCTAGATAGTTCAAGTGCCCGCTAGGTAACCTACACAGTCCAAGTGCCTGCTAGGTAACCTACATAGTCCAAGTGCCCGTTTGCTAACCTAGATCGTCAAAGGGCCCGCTAGTTAACCTACATAGTCCAAGGGCCCTCTAGTTAACCTAGATAGTCCAAGTGCCCGCTAGTTAACCTACATTGTCCAAGTCCCTGATGGGGAACCTACATAGTCCAAGTATCCGCGAGGTAACCTACATAGTCCAAATGCCCACTAGTAACGTACATAGTCCAAATGCCCGTTAGGTAACCTAGATAGTACAAATGCCCGCTAGGGAACCTACATAGCCCAAGTGCCCGCTAGGTAAACTACATAGTCCAAATGCCCGCTAGAACCCTACATAGTCCAAGTGCAAGAAGGGAACCTACATAATCCAAGTGCCCGCTAGGGAACCTACATAGTCCAAATGCCCGTTAGGTAACCTAGATAGTCCAAGTGCCCGCTAGTTAACCTACATAGTCCAAGTGCCCGCTGATTAACTTAAACAGTCCAAGTGCCCGCTAGGTTACCTGCATAGTCCAAGTGCCCGTTAGGTAACCTAGATAGTCCAAGTGCCCGCTAGGTAACCTACATAGTCCAAGTGCCCGCTAGGTAACCTAGATAGTCCAAGTACCCGTTAGCTAACCTAGATAGTCCAAGTGCCCGCTAGGTAACCTCCATAGTCCAAGTGCCCGCTAGGTAACCGCCATAGTCCAAGTGCCCGTTTGTTAACCTAGATAGTCCAAGTTCCTGTTAGCTAACCTACATAGTCCAAGTGCCCGTTCGTTAAACTAGATAGTTCAAGTGCCCGCCAGGTAACCTAGACAGTCCAAGTGCCTGCTAGGTAACCTACATAGTCCAAGTGCCCGTTTGCTAACCTAGATCGTCAAAGTGCCCGCTAGTTAACCTACATAGTCCAAGTGCACGCTAGTTAACCTACATTGTGCAAGTACCTGATGGGGAACCTGCATAGTCCAAGTATCCACTAGGTAACCTACATAGTCCAAATGCCCGCTAGTAACGTACATAGTCCAAGTGCCCGTTAGGTAACCTAGATAATCCAAATTCCCGCTAGGGAACACACATAGTGCAAGTGCCCGTTAGAGAACTTACATAGTCAAAGCCCTGCTAGGGAACCTACATAGTCCAAGTGCCCGCTAGGGAACCTAGATAGTCCAAGAACCCGTTAGCTAACCTAGATAGTCCAAGTGCCCGCTAGGTAACCTCCATAGTCCAAGTGCCCGCTAGGTAACCTCCATAGTCCAAGTGCCCGTTCGTTAACCTAGATAGTCTAAGTTCCTGTTAGCTAAACTACATAGTTCAAGTGCCCGTTCGTTAACCTAGATAGTTTAAGTGCCCGCTAGGTAACCTAGACAGTCCAAGTGCCTGCTAGGTAACCTACATAGTCCAAGTGCCCGCTAGGGAACCTACATAGTCCAAGTGCCCGCTAGGTAACCTACATAGTCCAAGTGCCCGTTAGTTAACCTAGATAGTCAAAGTGCCTGCTAGGTAACCTAGATAGTCCAAATGCCCGCTAGGGTACCCACATAGTCCAACTGCCCGATAGGGAACCAACATAGTCCAAGTGCCCGCTAAGGGACCTACATAGTCCAAGTGCCCGTTAGGGAACCTACATAGTCCAAGTGCGCTCTAGGGAACCTGCATCGTCCAAGTGCCCGCCAGTTAACATAGATAGTCTAAGTTCCCGCTAGTTAACCTAGATAGTCCAAGTGCCCGCTAGTTAACCTAGATCGTCCAAGTGCCCGCTAGTTAACCTACATAGTCCAAGGTCCGTTAGTTAACCTAGATAGTCCAAGTGCACTCTAGTTAACCTACATAGTCCAAGGGCCCTCTAGTTAACCATGATAGTACAAGTGCCCGCTAGGGGAAGTACATAGTCCAAGTGCCCGCTAGGCAACCTAGATAGTCCAAGTGCCCGCTAGTTAACCTACATAGTCCAAGTACCCGCTGAGGAACCTACATAGTCCAAGTGTCCGAAAGGGAACCTATGTATTCCAAGTGCCCGTTAGGGCACCTAGATAGTCCAAATAACCATAGGGAACCTATGTAGTCCAAGTGCCCTCTAGGGAAGCTACATAGTCAAAGTGCCCGCTAGGGAACCTGCATTGTACAAGTGCCCTCTAGTTAACCTAGATAGTCCAAGTGCCCGCTAGGTAACCTAGATAGTCGAAGGGCCCGCTAGTTAACCTACATAGTCCAAGTGCCCGATAGGGAACCTACATAGTCCAAGTGCCCAATGAGGAACCTACATAGTCCAAGTGCCCGATAGGGAATCTTCATATTCCAAGTGCCCGTTAGGGTACCCAGATAGTCCAAGTGCCCATAGGGAACCTATATGGTCCAAGTGCCCTCTAGGGAAGCTACATATTTATAGTGCCCGCTAGGGAACCTGCATTGTCCAATTGCCCGCTAGTTAACCAAGATTGTCCAAGTGTCCGCTAGTAAACCTACATAGTCCAAGTTCCCGTTAGGTAACCTAGATAGGCCAAGTGCCCGTTACCTAACCTAGATAGTCCAAGTGCCCGTTAGGTTACCTACATAGTCCACGAGCCGGTTCGTTAACCTAGATAGTCCAAGTGCCCGCTAGGTAACCTACATAGTCCAAGTGCCCGCTAATTAACCTATATAGTCCAAGTGCCCGTTAGGTATCCTAGACAGTCCAAGTGCCCGCTAGGTAACCTCCATAGTCCAAGTGCCCGCTAATAAACCTATATAGTCCATTGCCCGCTAGGGAACCTGCATCGTCCAAGTGCCCGCTAGTTAATCTAGATAGTCCAAGTGCCCGCTAGTTAACCTACATAGTCCAAGGTCCGCTAGTTAACCTAGATATTCCAAGTGCCCGCTAGTTAACCTACATAGTCCAAGGGCCCTCTATTTAACCTAGATAGTCCAAGTGCCCGCTAGGGGACATACATAGTCCAAGTGCCCGCTAGGTAACCTAGATAGTCTAAGGGCCCGCTAGTTAACCTACATCGTCCAACTGCCTGATAGGGAACCTACATAGTCCAAGTGCCCGCTAAGGTACGAACATAGTCCAAGGGCCCGCTAGGGAACCTACATAGTCCAAGTGCCTGCTAGGTAACCTAGATAGTCCAAGTGCCCGCTAGGGAACCTACATAGTCCAAGTGCCCGCTAGGTAAGCTAGATAGTCCAAGTACCCGCTAGTTAACCTACATAGTCCAAGTGCCCGCTGAGGAACCTACATAGTCCAAGTGTCCAAAAGGGAACCTACGTATTCCAACTGCCCATTAGGGCACCTAGATAGTCCAAGTGCCCTCTAGGGAACCTACATAGACAAAGTGCCCGCTAGGGAACCTGCATTGTACAAGTGCCCTCTAGTTAACCTAGATAGTCTAAGTGCCCGCTAGGTAACCTAGATAGTCCAAGGGCCCGCTAGTTAACCTACATAGTCCAAGTGCCCAATGAGGAAACTACAGAGTCCAAGTGCCCGATAGGGAATCTTCATATTCCAAGTGCCCGTTAGGGAACCCAGATTGTCCAAGTGCCCATAGGGAACCTATATAGTCCAAGTTCCCTCTGGGGAAGCTACATATTCATAGTGCCCGCTAGGGAACCTGCATTGTCCAAGTGCCCGCTAGTTAACCTAGATCGTCCAAGTGTCCGCTAGTAAACCTACTTAGTCCAAGTTCCCGTTAGGTAACCTAGATAGGCCAAGTGCCCGCTAGTTAACCTACATAGTACAATGGCCCGCTAGTTGACCTAGATAGTCCAAGTGCCCGCTAGTTAACCTACATATTCAAAGGGCCCGCTAGTTAACCTAAGTAGTACAAATGTCCGATAGGGATCCTACATAGTCCAAGTGCCCGCTAGGTAACCTAGATATTCCAAGTTCCGGTTTGCTAACCTAGATAGTCCAAGTGCCCGCTAGGTAACCTACGTAGTTCAAGTGCCCATTCGTTAACTTAGATAGTCCAAGTCGCGGTAGGTAACCAACATAGTCCAAGGGCCGCTAGGTAACCTATATAGTCCAAGTGCCCGCTAATTAACCTATAGTCCAAGTGCCCTCTAGGTAACCTACATATTCCAAGTTCCCGCTAGGTACACTAGATAGTCCAAGTGCCCGTTACCTAACCTAGATAGTCCAAGTGCCCGTTAGGTTAACTACATAGTCCACGTGCCCGTTGGTTAACCTAGATCGTCCAATTGCCCGCTAGGTAACCTACATAGTCCAAGTGCCCGTTTGCTAACCTAGATCGTCAAAGGGCCCACTAGTTAACCTACATAGTCCAAGGGCCCTCTAGTTAACCTAGATAGTCCAAGTGCCCGCTAGTTAACCTACATTGTCCATGTCCCTGATGGGGAACCTACATAGTCCAAGTATCCGCTAGGTAACCTACATAGTCCAAATGCCCGCTAGTAACGTACATAGTCCAAGTGCCCGTTAGGTAACCTAGATAGTCCAAATGCCCGCTAGGGAACACACATAGTCCAAGTGCCCGTTAGAGAACTTACATAGTCAAAGCACTGCTAGGGAACCTAAATAGTCCAAGTGCCCGCTAGGGAACCTAGATAGTCCACGTACCCGTTAGCTAACCTAGATAGTCCAAGTGCCCGCTAGGTAACCTCCATAGTCCAAGTGCCCGCTAGGTAACCTCCATATTCCAAGTGCCCGTTCTTTAACCTATATAGTCCAAGTTCCTGTTAGCTAACCTACATAGTCCAAGTGCCCGTTCGTTAACCTAGATAGTTCAAGTGCCCGCTAGGTAACCTAGACAGTCCAAGGGCCTGCTAGGTAACCTACATAGTCCAAGTGCCCAATGAGGAACCTTCATAGTCCACGTGCCCGATAGGGAAACTTCATATTCCAAGTGCCCGTTAGGGAACCCAGATAGTCCAAGTGCCCATAGGGAACCTATATGGTCCAAGTGCCCTCTAGGGAAGCTACATATTCATAGTGCCCGCTTGGGAACCTGCATTGTCCAAGTGCCCGCTAGTTAACCAAGATTGTCCAAGTGTCCGCTAGTAAACCTACAAAGTCCAAGTTCCCGTTAGGTAACCTAGATAGTCCAAGTGCCCGCTAGATAACCCACATAGTCCAAGTGCCCGCTGAGGAACCTACATAGTCCAAGTGTCCGAAAGGGAACCTACGTATTCCAAGTGCCCGTTAGGGCACCTAGATAGTCCAAATAACCATAGGGAACCTATATATTCCAAGTGCCCTCTAGGGAAGCTACATAGTCAAAGTGCCCGCTAGGGAACCTGCATTGTACAAGTGCCCGCTAGTTAACCTAGATAGTCCAAGTGCCCGCTAGGTAACCTAGATAGTCGAAGGGCCCGCTAGTTAACCTACATAGTCCAAGTGCCCGATACGGAACCTACATAGTCCAAGTGCCCAATGAGGAACCTACATAGTCCAAGTGCCCGATAGGGAATCTTCATATTCCAAGTGCCCGTAAGGGTACCCAGATAGTCCAAGTGCCCATAGGGAACCTGTATGGTCCAAGTGCCCTCTAGGGAAGCTACATATTCATAGTGCCCGCTAGGGAACCTGTATTGTCCAAGTGCACGCTAGTTAACCAAGATTGTCCAAGTGTCCGCTAGTAAACCTACATAGTCCAAGTTCCCGTTAGGTAACCTAGATAGGCCAAGTGCCCGTTACCTAACCTAGATAGTCCAAGTGCCCGTTAGGTTACCTACATAGTCCACGTGCCGGTTCGTTAACCTAGATAGTCCAAGTGCCCGCTAGGTAACCTACATAGTCCAAGTGCCCGCTAATTAACCTACATAGTCCAAGTGCCCGTTAGGTAACCTAGACAGTCCAAGTGCCCGCTAGGTAACCTCCATAGTCCAAGTGCCCGCTAATAAACCTATATAGTCCAAGTGCCCGCAAGGGAACCTGCATCGTCCAAGTGCCCGCTAGTTAATCTAGATAGTCCAAGTGCCCGCTAGTTAAGCTAGATAATACAAGTGGCCGCTAGTTAACCTAGATCATCCAAGTGCCCGCTAGTTAACCTACATAGTCCAAGGGCCCTCTATTTAACCTAGATAGTCCAAGTGCCCGATAGGGGACGTACATAGTCCAAGTGCCCGCTAGGTAACCTAGATAGTCTAAGGGCCCTCTAGTTAACCTACATAGTCCAACTGCCTGATAGGGAACCTACATAGTCCAAGTGCCCGCTAAGGTACGAACATAGTCCAAGGGCCCGCTAGGGAACCTACATAGTCCAAGTGCCTGCTAGGTAACCTAGATTGTCCAAGTGCCCGCTAGGGAACCTACATAGTCCAAGTGCCCGCTAGGTAAGCTAGATAGTCCAAGTGCCCGCTAGTTAACCTACATGGTCCAAGTGCCCGCTGAGGAACCTACATAGTCCAAGTGTCCAAAAGGGAACCTACGTATTCCAACTGCCCATTAGGGCACCTAGATAGTCCAAGTGCCCTCTAGGGAACCTACATAGTCAAAGTGCCCGCTAGGGAACCTGCATTGTACAAGTGCCCTCTAGTTAACCTATATAGTCCAACTGCCCGATAGGGAACCTGCATTGTACAAGTGCCCGCTAGTTAACCTAGATAGTCCAAGTGCCCGCTAGGTAACCTAGATAGTCGAAGGGCCCGCTAGTTAACCTACATAGTCCAAGTGCCCGATACGGAACCTACATAGTCCAAGTGCCCAATGAGGAACCTACATAGTCCAAGTGCCCGATAGGGAATCTTCATATTCCAAGTGCCCGTTAGGGTACCCAGATAGTCCAAGTGCCCATAGGGATCCTATATGGTCCAAGTGCCCTCTAGGGAAGCTACATATTCATAGTGCCCGCTAGGGAACCTGCATTGTCCAAGTGCACGCTAGTTAACCAAGATTGTCCAAGTGTCCGCTAGTAAACCTACATAGTCCAAGTTCCCGTTAGGGAACCTAGATAGTCCACGTGCCGGTTCGTTAACCTAGATAGTCCAAGTGCCCGCTAGGTAACCTACATAGTCCAAGTGCCCGCTAATTAACCTACATAGTCCAAGTGCCCGTTAGGTAACCTAGACAGTCCAAGTGCCCGCTAGGTAACCTCCATAGTCCAAGTGCCCGCTAATAAACCTATATAGTCCAAGTGCCCGCTAGGGAACCTGCATCGTCCAAGTGCCCGCTAGTTAATCTAGATAGTCCAAGTGCCCGCTAGTTAAGCTAGATAGTACAAGTGGCCGCTAGTTAACCTAGATCGTCCAAGTGCCCGCTAGTTAACCTCCATAGTCCAAGGTCCGCTAGTTAACCTAGATATTCCAAGTGCCCGCTAGTTAACCTACATAGTCCAAGGGCCCTCTATTTAACCTAGATAGTCCAAGTGCCCGCTAGGGGACGTACATAGTCCAAGTGCCCGCTAGGTAACCTAGATAGTCTAAGGGCCCGCTAGTTAATCTACATAGTCCAACTGCCTGATAGGGAACCTACATAGTCCAAGTGCCCCCTAAGGTACGAACATAGTCCAAGGGCCCGCTAGGGAACCTACATAGTCCAAGTGCCTGCTAGGTAACCTAGATAGTCCAAGTGCCCGCTAGGGAACCTACATAGTCCAAGTGCCCGCTAGGTAAGCTAGATAGTCCAAGTGCCCGCTAGTTAACCTACATAGTCCAAGTGCCCGCTGAGGAACCTCCATAGTCCAAGTGTCCAAAAGGGAACCTACGTATTCCAACTGCCCATTAGGGCACCTAGATAGTCCAAGTGCCCTCTAGGGAACCTACATAGTCAAAGTGCCCGCTAGGGAACCTGCATTGTACAAGTGCCCTCTAGTTAACCTAGATAGTCCAAGTGCCCGCTAGGTAACCTAGATAGTCCAAGGGCCCGCTAGTTAACCTACATAGTCCAAATGCCCAATGAGGAACCTACATAGTCCAAGTGCCCGATAGGGAATCTTCATATTCCAAGTGCCCGTTAGGGAACCCAGATTGTCTAAGTGCCCATAGGGAACCTATATAGTCCAAGTTCCCTCTGGGGAAGCTACATATTCATAGTGCCCGCTAGGGAACCTGCATTGTCCAAGTGCCCGCTAGTTAACCTAGATCGTCCAAGTGTCCGCTAGTAAACCTACTTAGTCCAAGTTCCCGTAAGGTAACCTAGATAGGCCAAGTGCCCGCTAGTTAACCTACATAGTACAATGGCCCGCTAGTTGACCTAGATAGTCCAAGTGCCCGCTAGTTAACCTACATAGTCAAAGGGCCCGCTAGTTAACCTAAGTAGTACAAATGTCCGATAGGGATCCTACATAGTCCAAGTGCCCGCTAGGTAACCTAGATATTCCAAGTTCCGGTTTGCTAACCTAGATAGTCCAAGTGCCCGCTAGGTAACCTACGTAGTTCAAGTGCCCATTCGTTAACTTAGATAGTCCAAGTCGCGGTAGGTAACCAACATAGTCCAAGGGCCGATAGGTAACCTATATAGTCCAAGTGCCCGCTAATTAACCTATAGTCCAAGTGCCCTCTAGGTAACCTACATATTCCAAGTTCCCGCTAGGTAACCTAGATAGTCCAAGTGCCCGTTACCTAACCTAGATAGTCCAAGTGCCCGTTAGGTTAACTACATAGTCCACGTGCCCGTTCGTTAACCTAGATCGTCCAATTGCCCGCTAGGTAACCTACATAGTCCAAGGGCCGGCTAGGTAACCTTTAGAATCCAAGTGCCCGCTAGGTAATCTAGATAGTCCAGGTGCCCGTTAGGTAACCTAGATAGTCCAAGTGCCCGCTAGTTAACCTACATAGTCCAAGTGCCCCCTGGTTAACTTAAACAGTCCAAGTGCCCGCTAGGTTACCTGCATAGTCCAAGTGCCCGTTAGGTAACCTAGATAGTCCAAGTGCCCGCTACGTAACCTACATAGTCCAAGTGCCCGCTAGTAACGTACATAGTCCAAGTGCCCGTTAGTTAACCTAGATAGTCCAAATGCCCGCTAGGGAACACACATAGTCCAAGTGCCCGTTAGAGAACTTACATAGTCAAAGCCCTGCTAGGGAACCTACATAGTCCAAGTGCCCGGTAGGGAACCTAGATAGTCCACGTACCCGTTAGCTAACCTAGATAGTCCAAGTGCCCGCTAGGTAACCTCCATAGTCCAAGTGCCCGCTAGGTAACCTCCATAGTCCAAGTGCCCGTTCTTTAACCTATATAGTCCAAGTTCCTGTTAGCTAACCTACATAGTCCAAGTGCCCGTTCGTTAACCTAGATAGTTCCAGTGCCCGCTAGGTAAACTAGACAGTCCAAGTGCCTGCTAGGTAACATACATAGTCCAAGTGCCCAATGAGGAACCTACATAGTCCACGTGCCCGATAGGGAAACTTCATATTCCAAGTGCCCGTTAGGGAACCCAGATAGTCCAAGTGCCCATAGGGAACCTATATTATCCAAGTGCCCTCTAGGGAAGCTACATATTCATAGTGCCCGCTAGGGAACCTGCATTGTCCAAGTGCCCGCTAGTTAACCAAGATTGTCCAAGTGTCCGCTAGTAAACCTACATAGTCCAAGTTCCCGTTAGGTAACGTAGATAGGCCAAGTGCCCGCAAGGTAACCTACATAGTCCAAGTGCCCGCTAGGTAACCTAGATATTCCAAGTTCCAGTTTACTAACCTAGATAGGCCAAGTGCCCGCTAGGTAACCTACATAGTCCAAGTGCCCATTCGTTAACCTAGATAATCCAAGTGCCCGCTAAGTAACCTATACTGTCCAAGTGCCCGCTAGGTTACCTACATAGTCCAAGTGCACGTTCGTTAACTTAGATAGTCCAAGTCGCGCTAGGTAACCTATATAGTCCAAGGGCCCGCTAGGTAACCTATATAGTCCAAGTGCCCGCTAGTTAAACTATAGTCCAAGTGCCCGCTAGGTAACCTACATATTCCAAGTTCCCGCTAGGTAACCTAGATAGTCCAAGTGCCCGTTACCTAACCTACATAGTCCAAGTGCCCGTTAGGTTACCTACATAGTCCACGTGCCGGTTCGTTAACCTAGATAGTCCAAGTGCCCACTAGGTAACCTACATAGTCCAAGTGCCCGCTAATTAACCTACATAGTCCAAGTGCCCATTAGGTAACCTAGATATTCCAAGTGCCCGCTAGTTAACCTACATAGTCCAAGGGCCCTCTATTTAACCTAGATAGTCCAAGTGCCCGCTAGGGGACGTACATAGTCCAAGTGCCCGCTAGGTAACCTAGATAGTCTAAGGGCCCGCTAGTTAACCTACATAGTCAAACTGCCCGATAGGGAACCTACATAGTCCAAGTGTCCTCTAATGTACGAACATAGTCCAAGTGCCCGCTAGTTAACCTACATAGTCCAAGTGCCCGCTGAGGAACCTACATAGTCCAAGTGTCCGAAAGGGAACCTACGTATTCCAAGTGCCCATTAGGGCACCTAGATAGTCCAAGTGCCCATAGGGAACCTATATAGTCCAAGTGCCCTCTACGGAACCTACATAGTCAAAGTGCCCGCTAGGGAACCTGCATTGTACAAGTGCCCTCTAGTTAACCTAGATAGTCCAAGTGCCCGCTAGGTAACCTAGATAGTCCAAGGGCCCGCTAGTTAACCTACATAGTCCAAGTGCCCAATGAGGAACCTACATAGTCCAAGTGCCCGATAGGGAATCTTCATATTCCAAGTGCCCGTTAGGGAACCCAGATTGTCCAAGTGCCCATAGGGAACCTATATAGTCCAAGTTCCCTCTAGGGAAGCTACATATTCATAGTGCCCGCTAGGGAACCTGCATTGTCCAAGTGACCGCTAGTTAACCTAGATCGTCCAAGTGTCCGCTAGTTAACCTACATTGTCCAAGTCCCTGATGGGGAACCTACATAGTCCAAGTATCCGCTAGGTAGCCTACATAGTCCAAATGCCCGCTAGTAACGTACATAGTCCAAGTGCCCGTTAGGTAACCTAGATAGTCCAAATGCCCGCTAGGGAACCCACATAGTCCAAGTGCCCGTTAGAGAACTTACATAGTCAAAGCCCTGCTAGGGAACCTACATAGTCCAAGTGCCCGCTAGGTAACCTAGATAGTCCAAGTACCCGTTAGCTAACCTAGATAGTCCAAGTGTCCGCTAGGTAACCTCCATAGTCCAAGTGCCCGTTCGTTAACCTAGATAGTCCAAGTTCCTGTTAGCTAACCTACATAGTCCAAGTGCCCGTTCGTTAACCTAGATAGTTCAAGTGCCCGCTAGGTAACCTAGACAGTCCAAGTGCCTGCTAGGTAACCTACATAGTCCAAGTGCCCGTTTGCTAACCTAGATCGTCAAAGGGCCCGCTAGTTAACCTACATAGTCCAAGGGCCCTCTAGTTAACCTAGATAGTCCAAGTGTCCGCTAGTTAACCTACATTGTCCAAGTCCCTGATGGGGAACCTACATAGTCCAAGTATCCGCTAATTAACATACATAGTCCAAATGCCCACTAGTAACGTACGTAGTCCAAATGCCCGTTAGGTAACCTAGATAGTCCAAATGCCCGCTAGAAACCTACATAGTCCAAGTGCAAGAAGGGAACCTACATAATCCAAGTGCCCGCTAGGGAACCTACATAGTCCAAATGCCCGTTAGGTAACCTAGATAGTCCAAATGTCCGCTAGGGTACCCACATAGTCTAAGTGCCCGCGAGGTAACCTACATAGTCCAAGAGCCGATTCATTAACCTAGATTTTCCAAGTGCCCTCTAGGTAACCTAGACTGTCCAAGTGCCCGCTTGGTTACCTACATAGTCCACGTGCCCGTTCGTTAACCTAGATAGTACAAGAGCCCGCTAGTTAACCTACATAGTGCAAGGGCCCGCTAGTTAACCTAGATAGTCCAAGTGCCCGCTAGTTAACCTACATTGTCCAAGTCCCTGATGGGGAACCTACATAGTCCAAGTATCCGCTAGGTAACCTACATAGTCCAAATGCCCGCTAGTAACGTACATAGTCCAAGTGCCCGTTAGGTAACCTAGATAGTCCAAATGCCCGCTAGGGAACCCACATAATCCAAGTGCCCGTTAGAGACCTTACGTAGTCAAAGCCCTGCTAGGGAACCTACATAGTCCAAGTGCCCGCTAGGGAACCTAGATAGTCCAAGTACCCGTTAGCTAACCTAGATAGTCCAAGTGCCCGCTAGGTAACCTACATAATCCAAGTGCCCGTTCGTTAACCTAGATAGTCCAAGTTCCTGTTAGCTAACCTACATAGTCCAAGTGCCCGTTCGTTAACCTAGATAGTTCAAGTGCCCGCTAGGTAACCTAGACAGTCCAAGTGCCTGCTAGGTAACCTACATAGTCCAAGTGCCCGCTAGGTAACCTACATAGTCCAAGTGCCCGCTAGTTAACCTAGATAGTCCAAGTGCCCGCTAGTTAACCTACATTGTCCAAGTCCCTGATGGGGAACCTACATAGTCCAAGTATCCGCTAGGTAACCTACATAATCCAAATGCCCGCTAGTAACGTACATAGTCCAAGTGCCCGTTAGAGAACTTACATAGTCAAAGCCCTGCTAGGGAACCTACATAGTCCAAGTGCCCGCTAGGGAACCTAGATAGTCCAAGTACCCGTTAGCTAACCTAGATAGTCCAAGTGCCCGCTAGGTAACCTCCATAGTCCAAGTGCCCGTTCGTTAACCTAGATAGTCCAAGTTCCTGTTAGCTAACCTACATAGTCCAAGTGCCTGTTCGTTAACCTAGATAGTTCAAGTGCCCGCTAGGTAACCTAGACAGTCCAAGTGCCTGCTATTTAACCTACATAGTCCAAGTGCCCGCTAGGGAACCTACGTATTCCAAGTGCCCATTAGTTTACCTAGATAGTCAAAGTGCCTTCTAGGTAACCTAGATAGTCCAAATGCCCGCTAGGATACCCACAGAGTCCAACTGCCCGATAGGGAACCAACATAGTCCAAGTGCCCACTAAGGGACCTACATAGTCCAAGTGCCCGTTAGGGAACCTACATAGTCCAAGTGCCCTCTAGGGAACCTGCATCGTCCATGTGCCCGCTAGTTAACCTAGATAGTCCAAGTGCTCGCTAGTTAACATAGATCATCCAAGTGCCCGCTAGTTAACCTACATAGTCCAAGGTCCGTTAGTTAACCTAGATAGTCCAAGTGCCCTCTAGTTAACCTACATAGTCCAAGGGCCCTCTAGTTAACCTCGATAGTCCAAGTGCCCGCTAGGGGACGTACATAGTCCAAGTGCCCGCTGGGCAACCTAGATAGTCCAAGTGCCCGCTAGATTACCTACATAGTCCAAGTGCCCGCTGAGGAACCTACATAGTCCAAGTGTCCGAAAGGGAACCTACGTATTCCAAGTGCCCGTTAGGGCACCTAGATAGTCCAAGTAACCATAGGGAACCTATATCGTCCAAGTGCCCTCTAGGGAAGCTACATAGTCAAAGTGCCCGCTAGGGAACCTGCATTGTACAAGTGCCCGCTAGTTAACCTAGATAGTCCAAGTGCCCACTAGGTAACCTAGATAGTCGAAGGGCCCGCTAGTTAACCTACATAGTCCAAGTGCCCGATAGGGAACCTACATAGTCCGAGTGCCCAATGAGGAACCTACATAGTCCAAGTGCCCGATAGGGAATCTTCATATTCCATGTGCCCGTTAGGGAACCCAGATAGTCCAAGTGCCCATAGGGAACCTATATGGTCCAAGTGCCCTCTAGGGAAGCTACATATTCATAGTGCCCGCTAGGGAACCTGCATCGTCCAAGTGCCCGCTAGTTAACCAAGATCGTCCAAGTGTCCGCTAGTAAACCTACATAGTCCAAGTTCCCGTTAGGTAACCTAGATAGGCCAAGTGCCCGCAAGGTAATGTACATTGTCCAAGTGCCCGCTAGGTAACCTAGATATTCCAAGTTCCGGTTTGCTAACCTAGATAGTCCAAGTGCCCGCTAGGTAACCTACATAGTTCAAGTGCCCATTCGTTAACCTAGATAGTCCAAGTGCCCGCTAGGTAACCTATACTGTCTAAGAGCCCGCTAGGTTACGTACATAGTCCAAGTGCACGTTCGTTAACTTAGATAGTCCAAGTCGCGCTAGGTAACCTACATAGTCCAAAGGCCCGCTAGGTAACCTATATAGTCCAAGTGCCCGCTAGTTAAACTATAGTCCAAGTGCCCGCTAGGTAACCTACATATTCCAAGTTCCCGCTAGGTAACCAAGGTAGTCCAATTGCCCGTTACCTAACCTAGATAGTCCAAGTGCCCGTTAGGTTATCTACATAGTCCAAGTGCCCGCTAATTAACCTACATAGTCCATGTGCTTTTAGGTAACCTAGACAGTCCAAGTGCCCGATAGTTAACCTCCATAGTCCAAGTGCCCGCTAATTAACCTATATAGTCCAAGTGCCCGCTAGGGAACCTGCATCATCCAAGTGCCCGCTAGTTAATCTAGATAGTCCAAGTGCCCGCTAGTTAAGCTAGATAGTCCAAGTGGCCGCTAGTTAACCTAGATCGTCCAAGTTCCCGCTAGTTAACCTAGATCGCCCAAGTGCCCGCTAGTTAACCTACATAGTCCAAGGTCCGCTAGTTAACCTAGATATTCCAAGTGCCCGCTAGTTAACCTACATAGTCCAAGGGTCCTCTAGTTAACCTAGATAGTCCAAGTGCCCACTAGGGGAAGTACATAGTCCAAGTGCCCGCTAGGTAACCTAGATAGTCTAAGGGCCCGCTAGTTAACCTACATAGTCCAACTGCCCGATAGGGAACCTACATAGTCCAAGCGATCGCTAAGGGACGAACATAGTCCAAGTGCCCGCTAGGGAACCTACATAGTCTAAGTGCCCGCTAGGTAACCTAGATAGTCCAAGTGCCCGCTAGTTAACCTACATAGTCCAAGTGCCCGCTGAGGAACCTACATAGTCCAAGTGTCCGAAAGGGAACCTACGTATTCCAAGTGCCCATTAGGGCACCTAGATAGTCCAAGTGCCCATAGGGAACCTATATAGTCCAAGTGCCCTCTAGGGAACTTACATAGTCAAAGTGCCCGCTATGGTACCTGCATTGTACAAGTGCCCTCTAGTTAACCTAGATAGTCCAAGTGCCCGCTAGGTAACCTAGATTGTCCAAGGGCCTGCTAGTTAACCTACATAGTCCAACGGCCCTCTAGTTAACCTAGATAGTCCAAGTGCCCGCTGGAGGACGTACATAGTCCAAGTGGCCGCTAGGTAACCTAGATAGTCTACGGGCCCGCTAGTTAACCTACATAGTCCAACTGCCCGATAGGGAACCTACATAGTCCAAGTGCCCGCTAAGGGACGAACATAGTCCAAGTGCCCGCTAGGGAACCTGCATAGTCCAAGTGCCCGATAGGTAACCTAGATAGTCCAAGTGCCCGCTAGTAAACCTACATAGTCCAAGTGCCCACTGAGGAACCTGCATAGTCCAAGTGTCCGAAAGGGAACCTACGTATTCCAAGGGCCCATTAGGGCACCTAGATAGTCCAAGTGCCCATAGGGAACCTATATCGTCCAAGTGCCCTCTAGGGAACCTACATAGTCAAAGTGCCCGCTAGGGAACCTGCATTGTATAAGTGCCCTCTAGTTAACCTAGATAGTCCAAGTACCAGCTAGGTAACCTAGATAGTCCAAGGGCCCGCTAGTTAACCTACAAAGTCCAAGTGCCCGATAGGGAACCTACATAGTCCAAGTGCCCAATGAGGAACCTACATAGTCCAAGTGCCCGATAGGGAATCTTCATATTCCAAGTGCCCGTTAGGGAACCCAGATAGTCCAAGTGCCCATAGGGAACCTACATAGTCCAAGTGCCCTCTAGGGAAGCTACATATTCATAGTACCCGCTAGGGAACCTGCATTGTCCAAGTGCCCGCTAGTTAACCTAGATCGTCCAAGTGTCCGCTAGTAAACCTACATAGTCCAAGTTCCCGTTAGGTAACCTAGATAGGCCAAGTGCCCGCTAGTTAACCTACTTAGTACAATGGCCCGCTAGTTGACCTAGATAGTTCAAGTGCCCGCTAGTTAACCTAGATAGTCAAAGTGCCCGCTAGTTAACCTAAGTAGTACAAATGTCCGATAGGGATCCTACATAGTCCAAGTGCCCGCTAGGTAACCTAGATATTCCAAGTTCCGGTTTGCTAACCTAGATAGTCCAAGTGCCCGCTAGGTAACCTACATAGTCCAAGTGCCCATTCGTTAACCTAGATAGTCCATGTGCCCGCTAGGTAACCTATACTGTCCAAGTGCCTGCTAGGTTACCTACATAGTCCAAGTGCACGTTCGTTAACTTAGATAGTCCAAGTCGCGCTAGGTAACCTACATAGTCCAAGGGCCACTAGGTAACCTATAGTCCAAGTGTCCTCTAGGTAACCTACATATTCCAAGTTCCCGCTAGGTAACCTAGATAGTCAAAGTGCCCGTTACCTAACCTAGATAGTCCAAGTGCCCGTGAGGTTACCTACATAGTCCACGTGCCCGTTCGTTAACCTAGATAGTACAATTGCCCGCTAGGTAACCTACATAGTCCAAGAGCCCGCAGGTACCTTAGACAGTTCAAGTGCCCGCTAGGTAACCTACATAGTCCAAGTGCCCGCTAGGTAACCTAGATAGTCCAAGTACCCGTTAGCTAACCTAGATAGTCCAAGTGCCCGCTAGGTAAACTCCATAGTCCAATTGCCTTCTAGGTAACCTCCATAGTCCAAGTGCCCACTAATTTAACTATATAGTCCAAGTGCCCGCTAGGGAAACTGCATCGTTCAAGTGCCCGCTAGTTAATCTAGATAGTCCAAGTGCCCGCTAGTTAACCTAGATAGTCCAAGTGCCCGCTACTTAACTTAGATCGTCCAAGTGCCCGCTAGTTAACCTACATAGTCCAAGGTCCGCTAGTTAACCTAGATATTCCAAGTGCCCCTTAGTTAACCTACATAGTCAAAGGGCCCTCTAGTTAAACTAGATAGTCCAAGTGCCCGCTGGGGACATACATAGTCCAAGTGCCCGCTATGTAACCTAGAGAGTCTAAGGGCCCGCTAGATAACCTACATAGTCCAACTGCCCGATAGGGAACCTACATAGTCCAAGTGCACGCTAAGGGACGAACATAGTCCAAGTGCCCGCTAGGGAACCTACATAGTCCAAGTGCCCGCTAGGTAACCTAGATAGTCCAAGTGCCCGCTAGTTAACCTACATAGTCCAAGTACCCGCTGAGGAACCTACATAGTCCAAGTGTCCGAAAGGGAACCTACGTATTCCAAGTGCCCATTAGGGCACCTAGATAGTCCAAGTGCCCATAGGGAACCTATATCGTCCAAGTGCCCTCTAGGGAACCTACATAGTCAAAGTGCCCGCTAGGGAACCTGCATTGTACAAGTGCCCTCTAGTTAACCTAGATAGTCCAAGTGCCCGCTAGGTAACCTAGATAGTCCAAGGGCCCGCTAGTTAACCTACAAAGTCCAAGTGCCCGATAGGGAACCTACGTAGTCCAAGTGCCCAATGAGGAACCTACATAGTCCAAGTGCCCGATAGGGAATCTTCATATACCAAGTGCCCGTTAGGGAACCCAGATAGTCCAAATACCCATAGGGAACCTACATAGTCCAAGTTCCCTCTAGGGAAGCTACATATTCATAATGCCCGCTAGGGAACCTGCATTGTCCAAGTGCCCGCTAGTTAACCTAGATCGTCCAAGGGTCCGCTAGTAAACCTACATAGTCCAAGTTCCCGTTAGGTAACCTAGATAGGCCAAGTGCCCGCTAGTTAACCTACATAGTACAATGGCCCGCTAGTTGACCTAGATAGTCCAAGTGCCCGCTAGTTAACCTAGATAGTCAAAGTGCCCGCTAGTTAACCTAAGTAGTACAAATGTCCGATAGGGATCCTACATTGTCCAAGTGCCCGCTAGGTAACCTAGATATTCCAAGTTCTGGTTTGCTAACCTAGATAGTCCTAGTGCCCGCTAGGTAACCTACGTAGTACAAGTGCCCATTCGTTAACCTAGATAGTCCAAGTGCCTGCTAGTTAACCTATACTGTCCAAGTGCCCGCTAGGTTACTTACATAGTCCTAGTGCACTTTCGTTAACTTAGATAGTCCAAGTCGCGGTAGGTAACCAACATAGTCCAAGGGCCGCTAGGTAACCTATATAGTCCAAGTGCCCTCTAGGTAACCTACATATTCCATGTTTCCGCTAGGTAACCTAGATAGTCCAAGTGCCCGTTACCTAACCTAGATTGTCCAAGTGCCCATTAGGTTACCTACATAGTCCACGTGCCCGTTCGTTAACCTAGATAGTCCAATTGCCCGCTAGGTAACCTACATAGTCCAAGGGCCGGCTAGGTAACCTTTAGAATCCAAGTGCACACTAGGTAATCAAGATAGTCCAGGTGCCCGTTAGGTAACCTAGATAGTCCAAGTGCCCGCTAGTTAACCTACACAGTCCAAGTGCCCGCTGGTTAACTTAAACAGTCCAAGTGCCCGCTAGGTTACCTGCATAGTCCAAGTGCCCGTTAGGTAACCTAGATAGTCCAAGTGCCCGCTAGGTAACCTACATAGTCCAAGTGCCCACTAGGTAACCTAGATAGTCCAAGTACCCGTTAGCTAACCTAGATAGTCCAAGTGCCCGCTAGGTAACCTCCATAGTTCAAGTGCCCGCTAGGTAACCTCCATAGTCCAAGTGCCCGTTCGTTAACCTAGATAGTCCAAGTTCCTGTTAGCTAACTTACATAGTCCAAGTGCCCGTTCGTTAACCTAGATAGTTCAAGTGCCCGCTAGGTAACCTAGACAGTCCAAGTGCCTGCAAGGTAACCTAAATAGTCCAAGTGCCCGTTTGCTAACCTAGATCGTCAAAGGGCCCGCTAGTTAACCTACATAGTCCAAGGGCCCGCTAGTTAACCTAGATAGTCCAAGTGCCCGCTAGTTAACCTACATTGTCCATGTCCCTGATGGGGAACCTACATAGTCCAAGTATCCGCTAGGTAACCTACATAGTCCAAATGCCCGCTAGTAACGTACATAGTCCAAGTGCCCGTTAGTTAACCTAGATAGTCCAAATGCCCGCTAGGGAACCCACATAGCCCAAGTGCCCATTAGAGAACTTACATAATCAAAGCCCTGCTAGGGAACCTACATAGTCCAAGTGCCCGTTAGGGAACCTAGATAGTCTAAGTACCCGTTAGCTAACCTAGATAGTCCAAGTGCCCGCTAGGTAACCTCCATAGTCCAAGTGCCCGCTAGGTAACCTCCATAGTCCAAGTGCCCGTTCGTTAACCTAGATAGTCCAAGTTCCTGTTAGCTAACCTACATAGTCCAAGTGTCCGTTCGTTAACCTAGATAGTTCAAGTGCCCGCTAGGGACCTACATAGTCCAAGTGCCCGCTAGGTAACCTACATAGTCCAAGTGCCCGTTAGTTAACCTAGATAGTCAAAGTGCCTGCTAGGTAACCTAGATAGTCCAAATGCCCGCTAGGGTACCCACATAGTCCAACTGCCCGATAGGGAACCAACATAGTCCAAGTGCCCGCTAAGGGACCGACATAGTTCAAGTGACCGCTAGGGAACCTACATAGTCCAAATGCCCGTTAGGGTACCCACAGAGTCCAACTGCCCGATAGGGAACCAACATAGTCCAAGTGCCCGCTAAGGGACCTACATAGTCCAAGTGCCTTTTAGGGAACCTACATAGTCCAAGTGCCCTCTAGGGAACCTGCATCGTCCAAGTGCCCGCCAGTTAACATAGAGAGTCTAAGTTCCCGCTAGTTAACCTAGATAGTCCAAGTGCCCGCTAGTTAACATAGATCGTCCAAGTGCCCGCTAGTTAACCTACATAGTCCAAGGTCCGTTAGTTAACCTAGATAGTCCAAGTGCCCTCTAGATAACCTACATAGTCCAAGGGCCCTCTAGTTAACCTCGATAGTCCAAGTGCCCGCTAGGGGACGTACATAGTCCAAGTGCCCGCTGGACAACCTAGATAGTCCAAGTGCCCGCTAGTTAACCTACATAGTCCAAGTGCCCGCTGTGGAACCTACATAGACGAAGTGTCCGAAAGGGAACCTACGTATTCCAAGTGCCCGTTAGGGCACCTACATAGTCCAAGTAACCATAGGGAACCTATATAGTCCAAGTGCCCTCTAGGGAAGCTACATAGTCAAAGTGCCCGCTAGGGAACCTGCATTGTACAAGTGCCCGCTAGTTAACCTAGATAGTCCAAGTGCCCGCTAGGTAACCTAGATAGTCGAAGAGCCCGCTAGTTAACCTCCATAGTCCAACTGCCCGATAGGGAACCTACATAGTCCAAGTGCCCAATGAGGAACCTACATAGTCCAAGTACCCGTTAGCTAACCTAGATAGTCCAAGTGCCCGCTAGGTAACCTACATAGTCCAAGTGCCCGTTCGTTAACCTAGATAGTCCAAGTTCCTGTTAGCTAACCTACATAGTCCAAGTGACGTTCGTTAAACTTGATAGTTCAAGTGCCCGCTAGGTAACCTAGACAGTCCAAGTGCCTGCTAGGTAACCTACATAGTCCAAGTGCCCGCTAGTTAACCTACATAGTCCAAGGTCCGTTAGTTAACCTAGATAGTCCAAGTGCCCTCTAGATAACCTACATAGTCCAAGGGCCCTCTAGTTAACCTCGATAGTCCAAGTGCCCGCTAGGGGACGTACATAGTCCAAGTGCCCGCTGGACAACCTAGATAGTCCAAGTGCCCGCTAGTTAACCTACATAGTCCAAGTGCCCGCTGAGGAACCTACATAGACGAAGTGTCCGAAAGGGAACCTACGTATTCCAAGTGCCCGTTAGGGCACCTAGATAGTCCAAGTAACCATAGGGAACCTATATAGTCCAAGTGCCCTCTAGGGAAGCTAAATAGTCAAAGTGCCCGCTAGGGAACCTGCATTGTACAAGTGCCTGCTAGTTAACCTAGATAGTCCAAGTGCCCCCTAGGTAACCTAGATAGTCGAAGGGCCCGCTAGTTAACCAACATAGTCCAAGTGCCCGTTTGCTAACCTAGATCGTCAAAGGGCCCGCTAGTTAACCTACATAGTCCAAGGGCCCTCTAGTTAACCTAGATAGTCCAAGTGTCCGCTAGTTAACCTACATTGTCCAAGTCCCTGATGGGGAGCCTACATAGTCCAAGTATCCGCTAGGTAACCTACATAGTCCAAATGCCCACTAGTAACGTACGTAGTCCAAATGCCCGTTAGGTAACCTAGATAGTCCAAATGCCCGCTAGGTAACCTACATAGTCCAAATGCCTGCTAGAAACCTACATAGTCCAAGTGCAAGAAGGGAACCTACATAATCCAAGTGCCCGCTAGGGAACCTACATAGTCCAAATGCCCGTTAGGTAACCTAGATAGTGCAAATGCCCGCTAGGGTACCCACATAGTCTAAGTGCCCGCGAGGTAACCTACATAGTCCAAGTGCCCATTCATTAACCTAGATTTTCCAAGTGCCCTCTAGGTAACCTAGACTGTCCAAGTGCCCGCTTGGTTACCTACATAGTCCACGTGCCCGTTCGTTAACCTAGAAAGTATAAGAGCCCGCTAGTTAACCTACATAGTCCAAGGGCCCGATAGTTAACCTAGATAGTCCAAGTGCCCGCTAGTTAACCTACATTGTCCATGTCCCTGATGGGGAACCTACATAGTCCAAGTATCCGCTAGGTAACCTACATAGTCCAAATGCCCGCTAGTAACTTACATAGTCCATGTGCCCGTTAGGTAACCTAGATAGTCCAAATGCCCGCTAGGGAACCCACATAGTCCAAGTGCCCGTTAGAGAACTTACATAGTCAAAGCCCTGCTAGGGAACCTACATAGTCCAAGTGCCCGCTAGGGAACCTAGATAGTCCAAGTACCCGTTATCTAACCTAGATAGTCCAAGTGCCCGCTAGGTAACCTACATAGTCCAAGTGCCCGTTCGTTAACCTAGATAGTCCAAGTTCCTGTTAGCTAACCTACATAGTCCAAGTGCCCGTTCGTTAACCTAGATAGTTCAAGTGCCCGCTAGGTAACCTAGACAGTCCAAGTGCCTGCTAGGTAACCTACATAGTCCAAGTGCCCGCTAGTTAACCTACATAGTCCAAGGTCCGTTAGTTAACCTAGATAGTCCAAGTGCCCTCTAGATAACCTACATAGTCCAAGGGCCCTCTAGTTAACCTCGATAGTCCAAGTGCCCGCTAGGGGACGTACATAGTCCAAGTGCCCGCTGGACAACCTAGATAGTCCAAGTGCCCGCTAGTTAACCTACATAGTCCAAGTGCCCGCTGAGGAACCTACATAGACGAAGTGTCCGAAAGGGAACCTACGTATTCCAAGTGCCCGTTAGGGCACCTAGATAGTCCAAGTAACCATAGGGAACCTATATAGTCCAAGTGCCCTCTAGGGAAGCTACATAGTCAAAGTGCCCGCTAGGGAACCTGCATTGTACAAGTGCCTGCTAGTTAACCTAGATAGTCCAAGGGCCCGCTAGTTAACCTACATAGTCCAAGTGCCCGATAGGGAACCTACATAGTCCAAGTGCCCAATGAGGAACCTACATAGTCCAAGTGCCCGATAGGGAATCTTCATATTCCAAGTGCCCGTTAGGGAACCCAGATAGTCCAAGTGCCCATAGGGAACCTATATGGTCCAAGTGCCCTCTAGGGAAGCTACATATTCATAGTGCCCGCTAGGGAACCTGCATTGTCCAAGTGCCCGCTAGTTAACCAAGATTGTCCAAGTGTCCGCTAGTAAACCTACATAGTCCAAGTTCCCGTTAGGTAACCTAGATAGGCCAAGTGCCCGCAAGGTAACCTACATATTCCAAGTGCCCGCTAGGTAACCTAGATATTCCAAGTTCCGGTTTACTAACCTAGATAGTCCAAGTGCCCGGTAGGTAACCTACATAGTCCAAGTGCCCATTCGTTAACCTAGATAGTCCAAGTGCCCGCTAGGTAACCTAATCTGTCCAAGTGCCCGCTAGGTTACCTACATAGTCCATGTGCACGTTCGTTAACTTAGATAGTCCAGGTTGCGCTAGGTAACATACATAGACCAAGGGCCCGCTAGGTAACCTATCTAGTCCAAGTGCCCGCTAGTTAAACTATAGTCCAAGTGCCCGCTAGGTAACCTACATATTCCAAGTTCCCGCTAGGTAATCTAGATAGTCCAAGTGCCCGTTACCTAACCTAGATAGTCCAAGTGCCCATTAGGTTACCTACATAGTCCACGTGCCGGTTCGTTAACCTAGATAGTCCAAGTGCCCGCTAATTAACCTACATAGTCCAAGTGCCCGTTAATTAACCTACATAGTCCAAGTGCCCGTTAGGTAACCTAGACAATCCAAGTGCCCGCTAGGTAACCTCCATAGTCCAAGTGCCCGCTAATTAACCTATATAGTCCAAGTGCCCGCTAGGGAACCTGCATCGTCCAAGTGCCCGCTAGTTAATCTAGATAGTCCAAGTGCCCTCTAGTTAACCTACATAGTCCAAGGGCCCTCTATTTAACCTAGATAGTCCAAGTGCCCGCTAGGGGACGTACATAGTCCAAGTGCCCGCTAGGTAACCTAGATATTCTAAGGGCCCGCTAGTTAACCTACATAGTCCAACTGCCCGATAGGGAACCTACATAGTCCAAGATCCCGCTAAGGGACGAACATAGTCCAAGTGCCCGCTAGGGAACCTACATAGTCCAAGTGCCCGCTAGGTAACCTAGATAGTCCAAGTGCCCGCTAGTTAACCTACATAGTCCAAGTGCCCGCTGAGGGACCTACATAGTCCAAGTGTCCGAAAGGGAACCTACGTATTCCAAGTGCCCATTAGGGCACCTAGATAGTCCAAGTGCCCATAGGGAACCTATATGGTCCAAGTGCCCTCTAGGGAAGCTACATATTCATAGTGCCCGCAAGGGAAACTGCATTGTCCAAGTGCCCGCTAGTTATCCTAGATCGTCCAAGGGTCCGCTAGTAAACCTACATAGTCCAAGTTCCCGTTAGGTAACCTAGATAGGCCAAGTGCCCGCTAGATAACCTACATAGTACAATGGCCCGCTAGTTGACCTAGATAGTCCAAGTCCCCGCTAGTTAACCTAGCTAGTCAAAGTGCCCTCTAGTTAACCTAAGTAGTACAAATGTCCAATAGGGATCCTACATAATCCAAGTGCCCGCTAGGTAACCTAGATATTCCAAGTTTCGGTTTGCTAACCTAGATAGTCCAAGTGCCCGCTAGGTAACCTATACTGTCCAAGTGCCCGATAGGGAACCTACATAGTCCAAGTGCCCAATGAGGAACCTACATAGTCCAAGTGCCCGATAGGGAATCTTCATATTCCAAGTGCCCGTTAGGGAACCCAGATAGTCCAAGTGCCCATAGGGAACCTACATAGTCCAAGTGCCCTCTAGGGAAGCTACATATTCATAGTGCCCGCTAGGGAACCTGCATTGTCCAAGTGCCCGCTAGTTAACCTAGATCGTCCAAGTGTCCGCTAGTAAACCTACATAGTCCAAGTTCCCGTTAGGTAACCTAGATAGGCCAAGTGCCCGCTAGTTAACCTACATAGTACAATGGCCCGCTAGTTGACCTAGATAGTTCAAGTGCCCGCTAGTTAACCTAGATAGTCAAAGTGCCCGCTAGTTAACCTAAGTAGTACAAATGTCCGATAGGGATCCTACATAGTCCAAGTGCCCGCTAGGTAACCTAGATATTCCAAGTTCCGGTTTGCTAACCTAGATAGTCCAAGTGCCCGCTAGGTAACCTACATAGTCCAAGTGCCCATTCGTTAACCTAGATAGTCCAAGTGCCCGCTAGGTAACCTATACTGTCCAAGTGCCTGCTAGGTTACCTACATAGTCCAAGTGCACGTTCGTTAACTTAGATAGTCCAAGTCGCGCTAGGTAACCTACATAGTCCAAGGGCCACTAGGTAACCTATAGTCCAAGTGCCCTCTAGGTAACCTACATATTCCAAGTTCCCGCTAGGTAACCTAGATAGTCAACGTGCCCGTTACCTAACCTAGATAGTCCAAGTGCCCGTGAGGTTACCTACATAGTCCACGTGCCCGTTCGTTAACCTAGATAGTACAATTGCCCGCTAGGTAACCTACATAGTCCAAGAGCCGGCAGGTAACTTAGACAGTTCAAGTGCCCGCTAGGTTACCTGCATAGTGCAAGAGCCTGTTAGGTAACCTAGATAGTCCAAGTGCCCGCTAGGTAACCTACATAGTCCAAGTGCCCGCTAGGTAACCTAGATAGTCCAAGTACCCGTTAGCTAACCTGGATAGTCCAAGTGCCCGCTAGGTAACCTCCATAGTCCAATTGCCTTCTAGGTAACCTCCATAGTCCAAGTGCCCACTAATTTACCTATATAGTCCAAGTGCCCGCTAGAGAAACTGCATCGTTCAAGTGCCCGCTAGTTATTCTAGATAGTCCAAGTGCCCGCTAGTTAACCTAGATAGTCCAAGTGCCCGCTACTTAACCTAGATCGTCCAAGTGCCCGCTAGTTAACCTACATAGTCCAAGGTCCGCTAGTTAACCTAGATATTCCAAGTGCCCCTTAGTTAACCTACATAGTCAAAGGGCCCTCTAGTTAACCTAGATAGTCCAAGTGCCCGCTAGGGGACATACATAATCCAAGTGCCCGCTATGTAACCTAGATAGTCTAAGGGCCCGCTAGATAACCTACATAGTACAACTGCCCGATAGGGAACCTACATAGTCCAAGTGCCCGCTAAGGGACGAACATAGTCCAAGTGCCCGCTAGGGAACCTACAAAATCCAAGTGCCTGCTAGGTAACCTAGATAGTCCAAGTGCCCGCTAGTTAACCTACATAGTCCAAGTGCCCGCTGAGGAACCTACATAGTCCAAGTGTCCGAAAGGGAACCTACGTATTCCAAGTGCCCTTTAGGGCACCTAGATAGTCCAAGTAACCATAGGGAACCTATATAGTCCAAGTGCCCTCTAGGGAAGCTACATAGTCAAAGTGCCCGCTAGGGAACCTGCATTGTACAAGTGCCCGCTAGTTAACCTAGATAGTCCAAGTGCCCGCTAGGTAACCTAGATAGTCGAAGGGCCCGCTAGTTAACCTACATAGTCCAAGTGCCCGATAGGGAACCTACATAGTCCAAGTGCCCAATGAGGAACCTACATAGTCCAAGTGCCCGAGAGGGAATCTTCATATTCCAAGTGCCCGTTAGGGAACCCAGATAGTCCAAGTGCCCATAGGGAACCTATATGGTCCAAGTGCCCTCTAGGGAAGCTACATATTCATAGTGCCCGCTAGGGAACCTGCATTGTCCAAGTGCCCGCTAGTTAACCAAGATCGTCCAAGTGTCCGCTAGTAAACCTACATAGTCCAAGTTCCCGTTAGGTAACCTAGATAGGCCAAGTGCCCGCAAGGTAACCTACATAGTCCAAGTGCCCGCTAGGTAACCTAGATATTCCAAGTTCCGGTTTACTAATCTAGATAGTCCAAGTGCCCTCTAGGTAACCTACATAGTCCAAGTGCCCATTCGTTAACCTAGATAGTCCAAGTGCCCGCTAGGTAACCTATACTGTCCAAGTGCCCACTAGGTTACCTATATAGTCCATGTGCACGTTCTTTAACTTAGATAGTCCAAGTCGCGCTAGGTAACCTATATAGTAGTCCAAGTGCCCGCTAGTTAAACTATAGTCCAAGTGCCAGCTAGGTAACCTACATATTCCAAGTTCCCGCTAGGTAACCAAGAATGTCCAAGTGCCCGTTACCTAACCTAGATAGTCCAAGTGCCCGTTAGGTTACCTACATAGTCCAAGTGCCCGCTAATTAACCTACATAGTCCAAGTGCCCGTTAGGTAACCTAGACAGTCCAAGTGCCCGATAGTTTACCTCCATAGTCCAAGTGCCCGCTAATTAACCTATATAGTCCAAGTGCCCGCTAGGGAACCTGCATCATCCAAGTGCCCGCTAGTTAATCTAGATAGTCCAAGTGCCCGCTAGTTAAGCTAGATAGTCCAAGTGGCCGCTAGTTAACCTAGATCGTCCAAGTGCCCGCTAGTTAACCTAGATCGCCCAAGTGCCCGCTAGTTAACCTACATAGTCCAAGGTCTGCTAGTTAACCTAGATATTCCAAGTGCCCGCTAGTTAACCTACATAGTCCAAGGGCCCTCTAGTTAACCTAGATAGTCCAAGTGCCCACTAGGGGAAGTACATAGTCCAAGTGCCCGCTAGGTAACCTAGATAGTCTAAGGGCCCGCTAGTTAACCTACATAGTCCAACTGCCCGATAGGGAACCTACATAGTCCAAGCCCTCGCTAAGGGACGAACATAGTCCAAGTGCCCGCTAGGGAACCTACATAGTCCAAGTGCCCGCTAGGTAACCTAGATAGTCCAAGTGCCCGCTAGTTAACCTACATAGTCCAAGTGCCCGCTGAGGAACCTACATAGTCCAAGTGTCCGAAAGGGAACCTACGTATTCCAAGTGCCCATTAGGGCACCTAGATAGTCCAAGTGCCCATAGGGAACCTATATACTCCAAGTGCCCTCTAGGGAACTTACATAGTCAAAGTGCCCGCTAGGGTACCTGCATTGTACAAGTGCCCTCTAGTTAACCTAGATAGTCCAAGTGCCCGCTAGGTAACCTAGATAGTCCAAGGGCCTGCTAGTTAACCTACATAGTCCAACGGCCCTCTAGTTAACCTAGATAGTCCAAGTGCCCGCTGGAGGACGTACATAGTCCAAGTGCCCGCTAGGTAACCTAGATAGTCTACGGGCCCGCTAGTTAACCTACATAGTCCAACTCCCCGGTAGGGAACCTACATAGTGCAAGTGCCCGCTAAGGGACGAACATAGTCCAAGTGCCCGCTAGGGAACCTGCATAGTCCAAGTGCCCGATAGGTAACCTAGATAGTCCAAGTGCCCGCTAGTAAACCTACATAGTCCAAGTGCCCACTGAGGAACCTGCATAGTCCAAGTGTCCGAAAGGGAACCTACATATTCCAAGTGCCCATTAGGGCACCTAGATAGTCCAAGTGCCCATAGGGAACCTATATCGTCCACGTGCCCTCTAGGGAACCTACATAGTCCAAGTGCCCGAAGGGAATCTTCATATTCCAAGTCCCCGTTAGGGAACCCAGATAGTCCAAGTGCCCATAGGGAACCTACATAATCCAAGTGCCATCTAGGGAAGCTACATATTCATAGTGCCCGCTAGGGAACCTGCATTGTCCAAGTGCCCGCTAGTTAACCTAGATCGTCCAAGTGTCCGCTAGTAAACCTACATAGTCCAAGTTCCCGTTAGGTAAACTAGATAGGCCAAGTGCCCGCTAGTTAACCTACATAGTACAATGGCCCGCTAGTTGACCTAGATAGTTCAAGTGCCCGCTAGTTAACCTAGATAGTCAAAGTGCCCGCTAGTTAACCTAAGTAGTACAAATGTCCGATAGGGATCCTACATAGTCCAAGTGCCCGCTAGGTAACCTAGATATTCCAAGTTCCGGTTTGCTAACCTAGATAGTCCAAGTGCCCGCTAGGTAACCTACATAGTCCAAGTGCCCATTCGTTAACCTATACTGTCCAAGTGCCTGCTAGGTTACCTACATAGTCCAAGTGCACGTTCGTTAACTTAGATAGTCCAAGTCGCGCTATTTAACCTACATAGTCCAAGGGCCACTAGGTAACCTATAGTCCAAGTGCCCTCTAGGGAACCTACATATTCCAAGTTCCCGCTAGTTAACCTAGATAGTCAAAGTGCCCGTTACCTAACCTAGATAGTCCAAGTGCCCGTTAGGTTACCTACATAGTCCACGTGCCCGTTCGTTAACCTAGATAGTATAATTGCCCGCTAGGTAACCTACATAGTCCAAGAGCCGGCAGGTAACTTAGACAGTTCAAGTGCCCGCTAGGTTACCTGCATAGTCCAAGTGCCCGTTAGGTAACCAAGATAGTCCAAGTGCCCGCTAGGTAACCTACATAGTCCAAGTGCCCGCTAGGTAACCTAGATAGTCCAAGTACCCGTTAGCTAACCTAGATAGTCCAAGTGCCCGCTAGGTAACCTCCATAGTCCAATTGCCTTCTAGGTAACCTCCATAGTCCAAGTGCCCACTAATTTACCTATATAGTCCAAGTGCCCGCTAGGGAAACTGCATCGTTCAAGTGCCCGCTAGTTAATCTAGATAGTCCAAGTGCCCGCTAGTTAACCTAGATAGTCCAAGTGCCCGCTACTTAACCTAGATCGTCCAAGTGCCCGCTAGTTAACCTACATAGTCCAAGGTCCGCTAGTTAACCTAGATATTCCAAGTGCCCCTTAGTTAACCTACATAGTCAAAGGGCCCTCTAGTTAACCTAGATAGTCCAAGTGCCCGCTAGGGGACATACATAGTCCAAGTGCCCGCTATGTAACCTAGATAGTCTAAGGGAGCGCTAGATAACCTACATAGTACAACTGCCCGATAGGAAACCTACATAGTCCAAGTGCCCGCCAAGGGACGAATATAGTCCAAGTGCCCGCTAGGGAACCTACAAAATCCAAGTGCCCGCTAGGTAACCTATATAGTCCAAGTGCCCGCTAGTTAACTTACATAGTCCAAGTGCCCGCTGAGGAACCTACATAGTCCAAGTGGCCGAAAGGGAACCTACGTATTCCAAGTGCCCATTAGGGCACATAGATAGTCCAAGTGCCCATAGGGAACATATATCGTCCAAGTGCCCTCTAGGGAACCTACATAGTCAAAGTGCCCGCTAGGGAACCTGCATTGTACAAGTGCCCTCTAGTTAACCTAGATAGTCCAAGTGCCCGCTAGGTAACCTAGATAGTCCAAGGGCCCGATAGTTAACCTACAAAGTCCAAGTGCCCGCTAGTTGACATAGATAGTCCAAGTGCCCGCTAGTTAACCTAGATAGTCAAAGTGCCCGCTAGTTAACCTAAGTAGTACAAATGTCCGATAGGGATCCTACATAGTCCAAGTGCCCGCTAGGTAACCTAGATATTCCAAGTTCCGGTTTGCTAACCTAGATAGTCCAAGTGCCCGCTAGGTAACCTACATAGTCCAAGTGCCCATTCGTTAACCTAGATAGTCCAAGTGCCCGCTAGGTAACCTATACTGTCCAAGTGCCCGCTAGGTTACTTACATAGTCCAAGGTCACGTTCGTTAACTTAGATAGTCCAAGTCGCGGTAGGTAACCAACATAGTCCAAGGTCCGCTAGGTAACCTATATAGTCCAAGTGCCCGCTAGTTAACCTATAGTCCAAGTGCCCTCTAGGTAACCTACATATTCCAAGTTCCCGCTAGGTAACCTATAGTCCAAGTGCCCGTTACCTAACCTAGATAGTCCAAGTGCCCGTTAGGTTACCTATATTGTCCAAGTGCCCGCTAGTTAACCTACATAGTCCAAGTCCGCTAGTTAACCTAGATATTCCAAGTGCCCGCTAGTTAACCTACATAGTCCAAGGGCCCTCTAGTTAACCTAGATAGTCCAAGTGACCGCTAGAAGACGTACATAGTCCAAGTGCCCGCTAGGTAACCTAGATAGTCTAAGGGCCCGCTAGTTAACCTACATAGTCCAACTGCCCGATAGGGAACCTACATAGTCCAAGTGCCCGCTAAGGGACGAACATAGTCCAAGTGCCCGCTAGGGAACCTGCATAGTCCAAGTGCCCGCTAGGTAACCTAGATAGTCCAAGTGCCCGCTAGTTAACCTACATAGTCCAAGTGCCCGATGAGGAACCTACAAAGTCCAAGTGTCCGAAAGGGAACCTACGTATTCCAAGTGCCCATTAGGGCACCTAGATAGTCCAAGTGCCCATAGGGAACCTATATCGTCCAAGTGCCCTCTAGGGAACCTACATAGTCAAAGTGCCCGCTAGGTAACCTGCATTGTACAAGTGCCCTCTAGTTAACCTAGATAGTCCAAGTGCCCGCTAGGTAACCTAGATAGTCCAAGGGCCCGCTAGTTAACCTACATAGTCCAAGTGCCCGATAGGGAACCTACATAGTCCAAGTGCCCAATGAGGAACCTACATAGTAAAAGTGCCCGATAGGGAATCTTCATATTCCAAGTGCCCGTTAGGGAACCCAGATATTCCAAGTGCCCGCTAGGTAACCTCCATAGTCCAAGTGCCCGCTAGGTAACCTCCATAGTCCAAGTGCCCGTTCGTTAACCTAGATAGTTCAAGTGCCCGCTAGGTAACCTAGACAGTCCAAGTGCCTGCTAGGTAACCTACATAGTCCAAGTGCCCGTTTGCTAACCTAGATCGTCAAAGGGCCCGCTAGTTACCCTACATAGTCCAAGGGCCCGCTAGTTAACCTAGATAGTCCAAGTGCCCGCTAGTTAACCTACATTGTCCAAGTCCCTGATGGGTAACCTACATAGTCCAAGTATCCGCTAGGTAACCTACATAGTCCAAATGCCCGCTAGTAACGTACATAGTCCAAGTGCCCGTTAGGTAACCTAGATAGTCCAAATGCCCGCTAGGGATCCCACATAGCCCAAGTGCCCATTAGAGAACTTACATAATCAAAGCCCTGCTAGGGAACCTACATAGTCCAAGTGCCCGTTAGCTAACCTAGATAGTCCAAGTGCCCGCTAGGTAACCTCCATAGTCCAAGTGCCCGCTAGGTAACCTCCATAGTCCAAGTGCCCGTTCGTTAACCTAGATAGTCCAAGTTCCTGTTAGCTAACCTACATAGTCCAAGTGTCCGTTCGTTAACCTAGATAGTTCAAGTGCCCGCTAGGTAACCTAGACAGTCCAAGTGCCTGCTAGGTAACCTACATAGTCTAAGTGCCCGCTAGGGACCTACATAGTCCAAGTGCCCGCTAGGTAACCTACATAGTCCAAGTGCCCACTAAGGGACCTACATAGTCCAAGTGCCCGTTAGGGAACCTACATAGTCCAAGTGCCCTCTAGGGAACCTGCATCGTCCAAGTGCCCGCCAGTTAACATAGAGAGTCCAAGTTCCCGCTAGTTAACCTAGATAGTCCAAGTGCCCGCTAGTTAACCTAGATCGTCCAAGTGCCCGCTAGTTAACCTACATAGTCCAAGGGCCTTCTAGTTAACCTCGATAGTCCAAGTGCCCGCTAGGGGACGTACATAGTCCAACTGCCCGCTGGACAACCTAGATAGTCCAAGTGCCCGCTAGTTAACCTACAAAATCCAAGTGCCCCCTGAGGAACCTACATAGTCCAAGTGTCCGAAAGGGAACCTACGTATTCCAAGTGCCCGTTAGGGCACCTAGATAGTCCAAGTAACCATAGGGAACCTATATAGTCCAAGTGCCCTCTAGGGAACCTACATAGTCAAAGTGCCCGCTAGGGAACCTGCATTGTACAAGTGCCCTCTAGTTAACCTAGATAGTCCAAGTGCCCGCTAGGTAACCTAGATAGTCCAAGGGCCCGCTAGTTAACCTACATAGTCCAAGTGCCCAATGAGGAACCTAAATAGTCCAAGTGCCCGATAGGGAATCTTCATATTCCAAGTGCCCGTTAGGGAACCCAGATTGTCCAAGTGCCCATAAGGAACCTATATAGTCCAAGTTCCCTCTAGGGAAGCTACATATTCATAGTGCCCGCTAGGGAACCTGCATTGTCCAAGTGCCCGCTAGTTAACCTAGATCGTCCAAGTGTCCGCTAGTAAACCTACATAGTCCAAGTTCCCGTTAGGTAACCTAGATAGGCCAAGTGCCCGCTAGTTAACCTACATAGTACAATGGCCCGCTAGTTGACCTAGATAGTCCAAGTGCCCGCTAGTTAACCTAGATAGTCAAAGTGCCCGCTAGTTAACCTAAGTAGTACAAATGTCCGATAGGGATCCTACATAGTCAAAGTGCCCGCTAGGTAACCTAGATATTCCAAGTTCCGGTTTGCTAACCTAGATAGTCCAAGTGCCCGCTAGGTAACCTACGTAGTACAAGTGCCCATTCGTTAACCTAGATAGTCCAAGTGCCTGCTAGTTAACCTATACTGTCCAAGTGCCCGCTAGGTTACTTACATAGTCCAAGTGCACTTTTGTTAACTTAGATAGTCCAAGTCGCGGTAGGTAACCAACATAGTCCAAGGGCCGCTGGGTAACCTATATAGTCCAAGTGCCCGCTAGTTAGCCTATAGTCCAAGTGTCCTCTAGGTAACCTACATATTCCAAGTTTCTGCTAGGTAACCTAGATAGTCCAAGTGCCCGTTACCTAACCTAGATAGTCCAAGTGCCCGTTAGGTTACCTACATAGTCCACGTGCCGGTTCGTTAACCTAGATAGTCCAATTGCCCGCTAGGAAACCTACATAGTCCAAGGGCCGGCGAGGTAACCTTTAGAATCCAAGTGCCCACTAGGTAATCTAGATAGTCCAGGTGCCCGTTAGGTAACCTAGATAGTCCAAGTGCCCGCTAGTTAACCTGCATAGTCCAAGTGCCCGCTGGTTAACTTAAACAGTCCAAGTGCCCGCTAGGTTACCTGCATAGTCCAAGTGCCCGTTAGGTAACCTAGATAGTCCAAGTGCCCGCTAGGTAACCTACATAGCCCAAGTGCCCGCTAGGTAACCTAGATAGTCCAAGTACCCGTTAGCTAACCTAGATAGTCCAAGTGCCCGCTAGGTAACCTCCATAGTCCAAGTGCCCGCTAGGTAACCTCCATAGTCCAAGTGCCCGTTCGTTAACCTAGATAGTCCAAGTTCCTGTTAGCTAACCTACATAGTCCAAGTACCCGTTCGTTAACCTAGATAGTTCAAGTGCCCGCCTGGTAACCTAGACAGTCCAAGTGCCTGCTAGGTAACCTACATAGTCCAAGTGCCCGTTTGCTAACCTAGATCGTCAAAGGGCCCGATAGTTAACCTACATAGTCCAAGGGCCCGCTAGTTAACCTAGATAGTCCAAGTGCCCGCTAGTTAACCTACATTGTCCAAGTCCCTGATGGGGAACCTACATAGTCCAAGTATCCGCTAGGTAACCTACATAGTCCAAATGCCCGCTAGTAACGTACATAGTCCAAGTGCCCGCTAGGTAACCAACATATTCCAAGTTCCCGCTAGGTAACCTAGATAGTCCAATTGCCCGCTAGGTAACCTACATAGTCCAAGAGCCGGCAGGTAACTTAGATAGTTCAAGTGCCCGCTAGGTTACCTGCATAGATAGTTACCTAACCTAGATAGTCCAAGTGCCCGTTAGGTTACCTACATAGTCCACGTGCCCGTTCGTTAACCTAGATAGTACAATTGCCCGCTAGGTAACCTACATAGTCCAAGAGCCGGCAGGTAACTTAGACAGTTCAAGTGCCCGCTAGGTTACCTGCATAGTCCAAGTGCCCATTAGGTAACCTAGATAGTCCAAGTGCCCGCTAGGTAACCTACATAGTCCAAGTGCCCGCTAGGTAACCTAGATAGTCCAAGTACCCGTTAGCTAACCTAGATAGTCCAAGTGCCCGCTAAGTAACCTCCATAGTCCAATTGCCTTCTAGGTAACCTCCATAGTCCAAGTGCCCACTAATTTACCTATATAGTCCAAGTGCCCGCTAGGGAAACTGCATCGTTCAAGTGCCCGCTAGTTAATCTAGATAGTCCAAGTGCCCGCTAGTTAACCTAGATAGTCCAAGTGCCCGCTACTTAACCTAGATCGTCCAAGTGCCCGCTAGTTAACCTACATAGTCCAAGGTCCGCTAGTTAACCTAGATATTCCAAGTGCCCCTTAGTTAACCTACATAGTCAAAGGGCCCTCTAGTTAACCTAGATAGTCCAAGTGCCCGCTAGGGGACATACATAGTCCAAGTGCCCGCTATGTAACCTAGATAGTCTAAGGGCCCGCTAGATAACCTACATAGTCCAACTGCCCGATAGGGAACCTACATAGTCCAAGTGCCCGCTAAGGGAAGAACATAGTCCAAGTGCCCGCTAGGGAACCTACAAAATCCAAGTGCCCGCTAGGTAACCTAGATAGTCCAAGTGCCCGCTAGTTAACCTGCATAGTCCAAGTGCCCGCTGAGGAACCTACATAGTCCAAGTGTCCGAAAGGGAACCTACGTATTCCAAGTGCCCGTTAGGGCACCTAGATAGTCCAAGTAACCATAGGGAACCTATATAGTTCAAGTGCCCTCTAGGGAAGCTACATAGTCAAAGTGCCCGCTAGGGAACCTGCATTGTACAAGTGCCCGCTAGTTAACCTAGATAGTCCACGTGCCCGCTAGGTAACCTAGATAGTCGAAGGGCCCGCTAGTTAACCTACATAGTCCAAGTGCCCAATGAGGAACCTACATAGTCCAAGTGCCCAATGAGGAACCTACATAGTCCAAGTGCCCGATAGGGAATCTTCATATTCCAAGTGCCCGTTAGGGAACCTAGACAGTCCAAGTGCCCATAGGGAACCTATATGGTCCAAGTGCCCTCTAGGGAAGCTACATATTCATAGTGCCCGCTAGGGAACCTGCATTGTCCAAGTGCCCGCTAGTTAACCAAGATCGTCCAAGTGTCCGCTAGTAAACCTACATAGTCCAAGTTCCCGTTAGGTAACCTAGATAGGCCAAGTGCCCGCAAGGTAACCTACATAGTCCAAGTGCCCGCTAGGTAACCTAGATATTCCAAGTTCCGGTTTACTAATCTAGATAGTCCAAGTGCCCTCTAGGTAACCTACATAGTCCAAGTGCCCATTCGTTAACCTAGATAGTCCAAGTGCCCGCTAGGTAACCTATACTGTCCAAGTGCCCGCTAGGTTACCTACATAGTCCATGTGCACGTTCGTTAACTTAGATAGTCCAAGTCGCGCTAGGTAACCTACATAGTCCTAAGGCCCGCTAGGTAACCTATATAGTCCAAGTGCCCGCTACATAAACTATAGTACAAGTGCCCGCTAGGTAACCTAGATATTCCAAGTTCCCGCTAGGTAACCAAGATAGTCCAAGTGCCCGTTACCTAACCTAGATAATCCAAGTGCCCGTTAGGTTACCTACATAGTCCAAGTGCCCGCTAATTAACCTACATAGTTCAAGTGCCCGTTAGGTAACCTAGACAGTCCAAGTGCCCGATAGTTAACCTCCATAGTCCAAGTGTCCGCTAATTAACCTATATAGTCCAAGTGCCCGCTAGGGAACCTGCATCATCCAAGTGCCCGCTAGTTAATCTAGATAGTCCAAGTGCCCGCTAGTTAAGCTAGATAGTCCAAGTGGCCGCTAGTTAACCTAGATCGTCCAAGTGCCCGCTAGTTAACCTAGATCGCCCAAGTGCCCGCTAGTTAACCTACATAGTCCAAGGTCCGCTAGTTAACCTAGATATTCCAAGTGCCCGCTAGTTAACCTACATAGTCAAAGGGCCCTCTAGTTAACCTAGATAGTCCAAGTGCCCACTAGGGGAAGTACATAGTCCAAGTGCCCGCTAGGTAACCTAGATAGTCTAAGGGCCCGCTAGTTAACCTTCATAGTCCAACTGCCCGATAGGGAACCTACATAGTCCAAGCGCTCGCTAAGGGAGGTACATAGTCCAAGTGCCCGCTAGGGAACCTACATAGTCCAAGTGCCCGCTAGGTAAGCTAGATAGTCCAAGTGCCCGCTAGTTAACCTACATAGTCCAAGTGCCCGCTGAGGAACCTACATAGTCCAAGTGTCCGAAAGGGAACCTACGTATTCCAAGTGCCCGTTAGGGCACCTAGATAGTCCAAGTGCCCATAGGGAACCTATATCGTCCACGTGCCCTCTAGGGAACCTACATAGTCAAAGTGCCCGCAAGGGAACCTGCATTGTACAAGTGCCCTCTAGTTAACCTAGATAGTCCAAGTGCCCGCTAGGTAACCTAGATAGTCCAAGGGCCTGCTAGTTAACCTACATAGTCCAACGGCCCTCTAGTTAACCTAGATAGTCCAAGTGCCCGCTGGAGGACGTACATAGTCCAAGTGCCCGCTAGGTAACCTAGATAGTCTACGGGCCCGCTAGTTAACCTACATAGTCCAACTGCCCGATAGGGAACCTACATAGTCCAAGTGCCCGCTAAGGGACGAACATAGTCCAAGTGCCCGCTAGGGAACCTGCATAGTCCAAGTGCCCGATAGGTAACCTAGATAGTCCAAGTGCCGCTAGTATACCTACATAGTCCAAGTGCCCACTGAGGAACCTGCATAGTCCAAGTGTCCGAAAGGGAACCTACGTATTCCAAGTGCCCATTAGGGCACCTAGATAGTCCAAGTGCCCATAGGGAACCTATATCGTCTACGTGCCCTCTAGGGAACCTACATAGTCAAAGTGCCCGCAAGGGAACCTGCATTGTACAAGTGCCCTCTAGTTAACCTAGATAGTCCAAGTGCCCGCTAGGTAACCTAGATAGTCCAAGGGCCCGCTAGTTAACCTACAAAGTCCAAGTGCCCGATAGGGAACCTACATAGTCCAAGTGCCCAATGAGGAACCTACATAGTCCAAGTGCCCGATAGGGAATCTTCATATTCCAAGTGCCCGTTAGGGAACCCAGATAGTCCAAGTGCCCATAGGGAACCTACATAGTCCAAGGGCCTCTAGGGAAGCTACATAGTCATAGTGCCCGCTAGGGAACCTGCATTGTCCAAGTGCCCGCTAGTTAACCTAGATCGTCCAAGTGTCCGCTAGTAAACCTACACAGTCCAAGTTCCCGTTAGGTAACCTAGATAGGCCAAGTGCCCGCTAGTTAACCTACATAGTACAATGGCCCGCTAGTTGACCTAGATAGTTCAAGTGCCCGCTAGTTAACCTAGATAGTCAAAGTGCCCGCTAGTTAACCTAAGTAGTACAAATGTCCGATAGGGATCCTACATAGTCCAAGTGCCCGCTAGGTAACCTAGATATTCCAAGTTCCGGTTTGCTAACCTAGATAGTCCAAGTGCCCGCTAGGTAACCTACATAGTCCAAGTGCCCATTCGTTAACCTAGATAGTCCAAGTGCCCGCTAGGTAACCTATACTGTCCAAGTGCCTGCTAGGTTACCTACATAGTCCAAGTGCACGTTCGTTAACTTAGATAGTCCAAGCCGCGCTAGGTAACCTACATAGTCCAAGGGCCACTAGGTAACCTATAGTCCAAGTGCCCTCTAGGGAACCTACATATTCCAATTTCCCGCTAGGTAACCTAGATAGTCAAAGTGCCCGTTACCTAACCTAGATAGTCCAAGTGCCCGTGAGGTTACCTACATAGTCCACGTGCCCGTTCGTTAACCTAGATAGTACAATTGCCCGCTAGGTAACCTACATAGTCCAAGAGCCGGCAGGTTACTTAGACAGTTCAAGTGCCCGCTAGGTTACCTGCATAGTCCAAGTGCCCGTTAGGTAACCTAGATTGTCCAAGTGCCCGCTAGGTAACCTACATAGTCCAAGTGCCCGCTAGGTAACCTAGATAGTCCAAGTACCCGTTAGCTAACCTAGATAGTCCAAGTGCCCGCTAGGTAACCTCCATAGTCCAATTGCCTTCTAGGTAACTTCCATAGTCCAAGTTCCCACTAATTTACCTATATAGTCCAAGTGCCCGCTAGGGAAACTGCATCGTTCAAGTGCCCGCTAGTTAATCTAGATAGTCCAAGTGCCCCCTAGTTAACCTAGATAGTCCAAGTGCCCGCTACTTAACCTAGATCGTCCAAGTGCCCGCTAGTTAACCTACGTAGTCCAAGGTCCGCTAGTTAACCTAGATATTCCAAGTGCCCCTTAGTTAACCTACATAGTCAAAGGGCCCTCTAGTTAACCTAGATAGTCCAAGTGCCCGCTAGGGGACATACATAGTCCAAGTGCCCGCTATGTAACCTAGATAGTCTAAGGGCCCGCTAGATAACCTACATAGTCCAACTGCCCGATAGGGAACCTACATAGTCCAAGTGCCCGCTAAGGGACGAACATAGTCCAAGTGCCCGCTAGGGAACCTACAAAATCCAAGTGCCCGCTAGGTAACCTAGATAGTCCAAGTGCCCGCTAGTTAACCTACATAGTCCAAGTGCCCGCTGAGGAACCTACATAGTCCAAGTGTCCGAAAGGGAACCTACGTATTCCAAGTGCCCATTAGGGCACCTAGATAGTCCAAGTGCCCATAGGGAACCTATATCGTCCAAGTGCCCTCTAGGGAACCTACATAGTCAAAGTGCCCGCTAGGGAACCTGCATTGTACAAGTGCCCTCTAGTTAACCTAGATAGTCCAAGTGCCCGCTAGGTAACCTAGATAGTCCAAGGGCCCGCTAGTTAACCTACAAAGTCCAAGTGCCCGCTAGTTAACCTAGATAGTCCAAGTGCCCGCTAGTTAACCTACATTGTCCAAGTCCCTGATGGGGAACCTACATAGTCCAAGTATCCGCTAGGTAACCTACATAGTCCAAATGCCCGCTAGTAACGTACATAGTCCAAGTGCCCGCTAGGTAACCTACATATTCCAAGTTCCCGCTAGGTAACCTAGATAGTCCAATTGCCCGCTAGGTAACCTACATAGTCCAAGAGCCGGCAGGTAACTTAGATAGTTCAAGTGCCCGCTAGGTTACCTGCATAGATAGTTACCTAACCTAGATAGTCCAAGTGCCCGTTAGGTTACCTACATAGTCCACGTGCCCGTTCGTTAACCTAGATAGTACAATTGCCCGCTAGGTAACCTACATAGTCCAAGAGCCGGCAGGTAACTTAGACAGTTCAAGTGCCCGCTAGGTTACCTGCATAGTCCAAGTGCCCGTTAGGTAACCTAGATAGTCCAAGTGCCCGCTAGGTAACCTACATAGTCCAAGTGCCCGCTAGGTAACCTAGATAGTCCAAGTACCCGTTAGCTAACCTAGATAGTCCAAGTGCCCGCTAAGTAACCTCCATAGTCCAATTGCCTTCTAGGTAACCTCCATAGTCCAAGTGCCCACTAATTTACCTATATAGTCCAAGTGCCCGCTAGGGAAACTGCATCGTTCAAGTGCCCGCTAGTTAATCTAGATAGTCCAAGTGCCCGCTAGTTAACCTAGATAGTCCAAGTGCCCGCTACTTAACCTAGATCGTCCAAGTGCCCGCTAGTTAACCTACATAGTCCAAGGTCCGCTAGTTAACCTAGATATTCCAAGTGCCCCTTAGTTAACCTACATAGTCAAAGGGCCCTCTAGTTAACCTAGATAGTCCAAGTGCCCGCTAGGGGACATACATAGTCCAAGTGCCCGCTATGTAACCTAGATAGTCTAAGGGCCCGCTAGATAACCTACATAGTCCAACTGCCCGATAGGGAACCTACATAGTCCAAGTGCCCGCTAAGGGAAGAACATAGTCCAAGTGCCCGCTAGGGAACCTACAAAATCCAAGTGCCCGCTAGGTAACCTAGATAGTCCAAGTGCCCGCTAGTTAACCTGCATAGTCCAAGTGCCCGCTGAGGAACCTACATAGTCCAAGTGTCCGAAAGGGAACCTACGTATTCCAAGTGCCCGTTAGGGCACCTAGATAGTCCAAGTAACCATAGGGAACCTATATAGTTCAAGTGCCCTCTAGGGAAGCTACATAGTCAAAGTGCCCGCTAGGAACCTGCATTGTACAAGTGCCCGCTAGTTAACCTAGATAGTCCACGTGCCCGCTAGGTAACCTAGATAGTCGAAGGGCCCGCTAGTTAACCTACATAGTCCAAGTGCCCAATGAGGAACCTACATAGTCCAAGTGCCCAATGAGGAACCTACATAGTCCAAGTGCCCGATAGGGAATCTTCATATTCCAAGTGCCCGTTAGGGAACCTAGATAGTCCAAGTGCCCATAGGGAACCTATATGGTCCAAGTGCCCTCTAGGGAAGCTACATATTCATAGTGCCCGCTAGGGAACCTGCATTGTCCAAGTGCCCGCTAGTTAACCAAGATCGTCCAAGTGTCCGCTAGTAAACCTACATAGTCCAAGTTCCCGTTAGGTAACCTAGATAGGCCAAGTGCCCGCAAGGTAACCTACATAGTCCAAGTGCCCGCTAGGTAACCTAGATATTCCAAGTTCCGGTTTACTAATCTAGATAGTCCAAGTGCCCTCTAGGTAACCTACATAGTCCAAGTGCCCATTCGTTAACCTAGATAGTCCAAGTGCCCGCTAGGTAACCTATACTGTCCAAGTGCCCGCTAGGTTACCTACATAGTCCATGTGCACGTTCGTTAACTTAGATAGTCCAAGTCGCGCTAGGTAACCTACATAGTCCAAAGGCCCGCTAGGTAACCTATATAGTCCAAGTGCCCGCTACATAAACTATAGTACAAGTGCCCGCTAGGTAACCTAGATATTCCAAGTTCCCGCTAGGTAACCAAGATAGTCCAAGTGCCCGTTACCTAACCTAGATAATCCAAGTGCCCGTTAGGTTACCTACATAGTCCAAGTGCCCGCTAATTAACCTACATAGTTCAAGTGCCCGTTAGGTAACCTAGACAGTCCAAGTGCCCGATAGTTAACCTCCATAGTCCAAGTGTCCGCTAATTAACCTATATAGTCCAAGTGCCCGCTAGGGAACCTGCATCATCCAAGTGCCCGCTAGTTAATCTAGATAGTCCAAGTGCCCGCTAGTTAAGCTAGATAGTCCAAGTGGCCGCTAGTTAACCTAGATCGTCCAAGTGCCCGCTAGTTAACCTAGATCGCCCAAGTGCCCGCTAGTTAACCTACATAGTCCAAGGTCCGCTAGTTAACCTAGATATTCCAAGTGCCCGCTAGTTAACCTACATAGTCAAAGGGCCCTCTAGTTAACCTAGATAGTCCAAGTGCCCACTAGGGGAAGTACATAGTCCAAGTGCCCGCTAGGTAACCTAGATAGTCTAAGGGCCCGCTAGTTAACCTTCATAGTCCAACTGCCCGATAGGGAACCTACATAGTCCAAGCGCTCGCTAAGGGACGAACATAGTCCAAGTGCCCGCTAGGGAACCTACATAGTCCAAGTGCCCGCTAGGTAAGCTAGATAGTCCAAGTGCCCGCTAGTTAACCTACATAGTCCAAGTGCCCGCTGAGGAACCTACATAGTCCAAGTGTCCGAAAGGGAACCTACGTATTCCAAGTGCCCATTAGGGCACCTAGATAGTCCAAGTGCCCATAGGGAACCTATATAATCCAAGTGCCCTCTAGGGAACTTACATAGTCAAAGTGCCCGCTAGGGTACCTGCATTGTACAAGTGCCCTCTAGTTAACCTAGATAGTCCAAGTGCCCGCTAGGTAACCTAGATAGTCCAAGGGCCTGCTAGTTAACCTACATAGTCCAACGGCCCTCTAGTTAACCTAGATAGTCCAAGTGCCCGCTAGGGGACGTACATAGTCCAAGTGCCCGCTAGGTAACCTAGATAGTCTACGGGCCCGCTAGTTAACCTACATAGTCCAACTGCCCGATAGGGAACCTACATAGTCCAAGTGCCCGCTAAGGGACGAACATAGTCCAAGTGCCCGCTAGGGAACCTGCATAGTCCAAGTGCCCGATAGGTAACCTAGATAGTCCAAGTGCCGCTAGTATACCTACATAGTCCAATTGCCCACTGAGGAACCTGCATAGTCCAAGTGTCCGAAAGGGAACCTACGTATTCCAAGTGCCCATTAGGGCACCTAGATAGTCCAAGTGCCCATAGGGAACCTATATCGTCCACGTGCCCTCTAGGGAACCTACATAGTCAAAGTGCCCGCAAGGGAACCTGCATTGTACAAGTGCCCTCTAGTTAACCTAGATAGTCCAAGTGCCCGCTAGGTAACCTAGATAGTCCAAGGGCCCGCTAGTTAACCTACAAAGTCCAAGTGCCCGATAGGGAACCTACATAGTCCAAGTGCCCAATGAGGAACCTACATAGTCCAAGTGCCCGATAGGGAATCTTCATATTCCAAGTGCCCGTTAGGGAACCCAGATAGTCCAAGTGCCCATAGGGAACCTACATAGTCCAAGGGCCTCTAGGGAAGCTACATATTCATAGTGCCCGCTAGGGAACCTGCATTGTCCAAGTGCCCGCTAGTTAACCTAGATCGTCCAAGTGTCCGCTAGTAAACCTACATAGTCCAAGTTCCCGTTAGGTAACCTAGATAGGCCAAGTGCCCGCTAGTTAACCTACATAGTACAATGGCCCGCTAGTTGACCTAGATAGTTCAAGTGCCCGCTAGTTAACCTAGATAGTCAAAGTGCCCGCTAGTTAACCTAAGTAGTACAAATGTCCGATAGGGATCCTACATAGTCCAAGTGCCCGCTAGGTAACCTAGATATTCCAAGTTCCGGTTTGCTAACCTAGATAGTCCAAGTGCCCGCTAGGTAACCTACATAGTCCAAGTGCCCATTCGTTAACCTAGATAGTCCAAGTGCCCGCTAGGTAACCTATACTGTCCAAGTGCCTGCTAGGTTACCTACATAGTCCAAGTGCACGTTCGTTAACTTAGATAGTCCAAGCCGCGCTAGGTAACCTACATAGTCCAAGGGCTACTAGGTAACCTATAGTCCAAGTGCCCTCTAGGTAACCTACATATTCCAATTTCCCGCTAGGTAACCTAGATAGTCAAAGTGCCCGTTACCTAACCTAGATAGTCCAAGTGCCCGTGAGGTTACCTACATAGTCCACGTGCCCGTTCGTTAACCTAGATAGTACAATTGCCCGCTAGGTAACCTACATAGTCCAAGAGCCGGCAGGTTACTTAGACAGTTCAAGTGCCCGCTAGGTTACCTGCATAGTCCAAGTGCCCGTTAGGTAACCTAGATTGTCCAAGTGCCCGCTAGGTAACCTACATAGTCCAAGTGCCCGCTAGGTAACCTAGATAGTCCAAGTACCCGTTAGCTAACCTAGATAGTCCAAGTGCCCGCTAGGTAACCTCCATAGTCCAATTGCCTTCTAGGTAACTTCCATAGTCCAAGTTCCCACTAATTTACCTATATAGTCCAAGTGCCCGCTAGGGAAACTGCATCGTTCAAGTGCCCGCTAGTTAATCCAGATAGTCCAAGTGCCCCCTAGTTAACCTAGATAGTCCAAGTGCCCGCTACTTAACCTAGATCGTCCAAGTGCCCGCTAGTTAACCTACATAGTCCAAGGTCCGCTAGTTAACCTAGATATTCCAAGTGCCCCTTAGTTAACCTACATAGTCAAAGGGCCCTCTAGTTAACCTAGATAGTCCAATTGCCCGCTAGGGGACATACATAGTCCAAGTGCCCGCTATGTAACCTAGATAGTCTAAGGGCCCGCTAGATAACCTACATAGTCCAACTGCCGGTAGGGAACCTACATAGTCCAAGTGCCCGCTAAGGGACGAACATAGTCCAAGTGCCCGCTAGGGAACCTACAAAATCCAAGTGCCCGCTAGGTAACCTAGATAGTCCAAGTGCCCGCTAGTTAACCTACATAGTCCAAGTGCCCGCTGAGGAACCTACATAGTCCAAGTGTCCGAAAGGGAACCTACGTATTCCAAGTGCCCATTAGGGCACCTAGATAGTCCAAGTGCCCATAGGGAACATATATCGTCCAAGTGCCCTCTAGGGAACCTACATAGTCAACGTGCCCGCTAGGGAACCTGCATTGTACAAGTGCCCTCTAGTTAACCTAGATAGTCCAAGTGCCCGCTAGGTAACCTAGATAGTCCAAGGGCCCGCTAGTTAACCTACAAAGTCCAAGTGCCCGATAGGGAACCTACATAGTCCAAGTGCCCAATGAGGAACCTACATAGTCCAAGTGCCCGATAGGGAATCTTCATATTCCAAGTGCCCGTTAGGGAACCCAGATAGTCCAAGTGCCCATAGGGAACCTACATAGTCCAAGTTCCCTCTAGGGAAGCTACATATTCATAGTGCCCGCTAGGGAACCTGCATTGTCCATGTGCCCGCTAGTTAACCTAGATCGTCCAAGTGTCCGCTAGTAAACCTACATAGTCCAAGTTCCCGTTAGGTAACCTAGATAGGCCATGTGCCCGCTAGTTAACCTACATAGTACAATGGCCCGCTAGTTGACCTAGATAGTCCAAGTGCCCGCTAGTTAACCTAGATAGTCAAAGTGCCCGCTAGTTAACCTAAGTAGTACAAATGTCCAATAGGGATCCTACATAGTCCAAGTGCCCGCTAGGTAACCTAGATATTCCAAGTTCCGGTTTGCTAACCTAGATAGTCCAAGTGCCCGCTAGGTAACCTACATAGTCCAAGTGCCCATTCGTTAACTTAGATAGTCCAAGTGCCTGCTAGGTAACCTATACTGTGCAAGTGCCCGCTAGGTTACTTACATAGTCCAAGTGCACGTTCGTTAACTTAGATAGTCCAAGTCGCGGTAGGTAACCAACATAGTCCAAGCGCCGCTAGGTAACCTATATAGTCGAAGTGCCCGCTAGTTAACCTATAGTCCAAGTGCCCTCTAGGTAACCTACATATTCCAAGTTCCCGCTAGGTAACCTATAGTCCAAGTGCCCGTTACCTAACCTAGATAGTCCAAGTGCCCGTTAGGTTACCTATATTGTCCAAGTGCCCGCTAGTTAACCTACATAGTCCAAGGTCCGCTAGTTAACCTAGATATTCCAAGTCCCCGCTAGTTAACCTACATAGTCCAAGGGCCCTCTAGTTAACCTAGATAGTCCAAGTGACCGCTAGAAGACGTACATAGTCCAAGTGCCCGCTAGGGAACCTGCATAGTCCAAGTGCCCGCTAGGTAACCTAGATAGTCCAAGTGCCCGCTAGTTAACCTACATAGTCCAAGTGCCCGATGAGGAACCTACATAGTCCAAGTGTCCGAAAGGGAACCTACGTATTCCAAGTGCCCGTTAGGGCACCTAGATAGTCCAAGTGCCCGTTACCTAACCTAGATAGTCCAAGTGCCCATTAGGTTACCTACATAGTCCACGTGCCGGTTCGTTAACCTAGATAGTCCAAGTGCCCGCTAATTAACATACATAGTCCAAGTGCCCGCTAATTAACCTACATAGTCCAAGTGCCCGTTAGGTAACCTAGACAGTCTAAGTGCCCGCTAGGTAACCTCCATAGTCCAAGTGCCTGCTAATTAACCTATATAGTCCAAGTGCCCGCTAGGGAACCTGCATCGTCCAAGTGCCCGCTAGTTAATCTAGATAGTCCAAGTGCCCGCTAGTTAACCTACATAGTCCAAGGGCCCTCTATTTAACCTAGATAGTCCAAGTGCCCGCTAGGGGACGTACATAGTCCAAGTGCCCGCTAGGTAACCTAGATAGTCTACGGGCCCGCTAGTTAACCTACATAGTCCAACTGCCCGATAGGGAACCTACATAGTCCAAGATTCCGCTAAGGGACGAATATAGTCCAGGTGCCCGCTAGGGAACCTACATAGTCCAAGTGCCCGCTAGGTACCCTAGATCGTCCAAGTGCCCGCTAGTTAACCTACATAGTCCAAGTGCCCGCTGAGGAACCTACATAGTCCAAGTGTCCGAAAGGGAACCTACGTATTCCAAGTGCCCATTAGGGCACCTAGATAGTCCAAGTGCCCATAGGGAACCTATATAGTCCAAGTGCCCTCTAGGGAACTTACATAGTCAAAGTGCCCGCTAGGGAACCTGCATTGTACAAGTGCCCTCTAGTTAACCTAGATAGTCCAAGTGACCGCTAGGTAACCTAGATAGTCCAAGGGCCCGCTAGTTAACCTACATAGTCCAAGTGACCAATGAGGAACCTACATAGTCCAAGTGCCCAATGAGGAACCTACATAGTCCAAGTGCCCGATAGGGAATCTTCATATTCCAAGTGCCCGTTAGGGAACCCAGATTGTCCAACTGCCCATAGGGAACCTATATAGTCCAAGTTCCCTCTAGGGAAGCTACATATTCATAGTGCCCGCTAGGGAACCTGCATTGTCCAAGTGCCCGCTAGTTAACCTAGATCGTCCAAGTGTCCGCTAGTAAACCTACATAGTCCAAGTTCCCGTTAGGTAACCTAGATAGGCCAAGTGCCCGCTAGTTAACCTACATAGTACAATGGCCCGCTAGTTGACCTAGATAGTCCAAGTGCCCGCTAGTTAACCTAGATAGTCAAAGTGCCCGCTAGTTAACCTAAGTAGTACAAATGTCCAATAGGTATCCTACATAATCCAAGTGCCCGATAGGTAACCTAGATATTCCAAGTTCCGGTTTGCTAACCTAGATAGTCGCAGTGCCCGCTAGGTAACCTATACTGTCCAAGTGCCCGCTAGGTTACTTACATAGTCCAAGTGCACGTTTGTTAACTTAGATAGTCCAAGTCGCGGTAGGTAACCAACATAGTCTAAGGGCCGCTAGGTAACCTATATAGTCCAAGTGCCCGCTAGTTAACCTATAGTCCAAGTGTCCTCTAGGTAACTTAAACAGTCCAAGTGCCCGCTAGGTTACCTGCATAGTCCAAGTGCCCGTTAGGTAACCTAGATAGTCCAAGTGCCCGCTAGGTAACCTCCATAGTCCAAGTGCCCGCTAGGTAACATCCATAGTCCAAGTGCCCGTTCGTTAACCTAGATAGTCCAAGTTCCTGTTAGCTAACCTACATAGTCCAAGTGCCCGTTCGTTAACCTAGATAGTTCAAGTGCCCGCTAGGTAACCTAGACAGTCCAAGTGCCTGCTAGGTAACCTACATAGTCCAAGTGCCCGTTTGCTAACCTAGATCGTCAAAGGGCCCGCTAGTTAACCTACATAGTCCAAGGGCCCTCTAGTTAACCTAGATAGTCCAATTGCCCGCTAGTTAACCTACATTGTCCAAGTCCCTGATGGGGAACCTACATAGTCCAAGTATCCGCTAGGTAACCTACATAGTCCAAATGCCCACTAGTAACGTACGTAGTCCAAATGCCCGTTAGGTAACCTAGATAGTCCAAATGCCCGCTAGGGAACCTACATAGCCCAAGTGCCCGCTAGGTAACCTACATAGTCCAAATGCCCGCTAGAAACCTACATAGACCAAGTGCAAGAAGGGAACCTACATAATCCAAGTGCCCGCTAGGGAACCTACATAGTCCAAATGCCCGTTAGGTAACCTAGATAGTCCAAATGCCCGCTAGGGTACCCAAATTGTCTAAGTGCCCGCGAGGTAACCTACATTGTCCAAGTGCCCATTCATTAACCTAGATTTTCCAAGTGCCCTCTAGGTAACCTAGACTGTCCAAGTGCCCGCTTGGTTACCTACATAGTCCACGTGCCCGTTCGTTAACCTAGATAGTACAAGAGCCCGCTAGTTAACCTACATAGTCCAAGGGCCCGCTAGTTAACCTAGATAGTCCAAGTGCCCGATAGTTAACCTACATTGTCCAAGTCCCTGATGGGGAACCTACATAGTCCAAGTATCCGCTAGGTAACCTACATAGTCCAAATGCCCGCTAGTAACGTACATAGTCCAAGTGCCCGTTAGGTAACCTAGATAGTCCAAATGCCCGCTAGGGAACCCACATAGTCCAAGTGCCCGTTAGAGAATGTACATAGTCAAAGCCCTGCTAGGGAACCTACATAGTCCAAGTGCCCGCTAGGGAACCTAGATAGTCCAAGTACCCGTTAGCTAACCTAGATAATCCAAATGCCCGCTAGGTAACCTACATAGTCCAAGTGCCCGCTAGGTAACCTCCATAGTCCAAGTGCCCTTTCATTAACCTAGATAGTCCAAGTTCCTGTTAGCTAACCTACATAGTCCAAGGGCCCGTTCGTTAACCTAGATAGTTCAAGTGCCCGCTAGGTAACCTAGACAGTCCAAGTGCCTGCTAGGTAACCTACATAGTCCAAGTGCCCGCTAGGGACCTACATAGTCCAAGTGCCCGTTAGTTAACCTAGATAGTCAAAGTGCCTGCTAGGTAACCTAGATAGTCCAAATGCCCGCTAGGATACCCACATAGTCCATCTGCCCGATAGGGAACCAACATAGTCCAAGTGCCCGCTAAGGGACCTACATAGTCCAAGTGCCCGTTAGGGAACCTACATAGTCCAAGTGCCCTCTAGGGAACCTGCATCGTCCAAGTGCCCGCCAGTTAACATAGATAGACTAAGTTCCCGCTAGTTAACCTAGATAGTCCAAGTGCCCGCTAGTTAACATAGATCGTCCAAGTGCCCGCTAGTTAACCTACATAGTCCAAGGTCCGTTAGTTAACCTAGATAGTCCAAGTGCCCTCTAGTTAACCTACATAGTCCAAGGGCCCTCTAGTTAACCTCGATAGTCCAAGTGCCCGCTAGGGGACGTACATAGTCCAAGTGCCCGCTGGGCAACCTAGATAGTCCAAGTGCCCGCTAGATAACCTACATAGTCCAAGTGCCCGCTGAGGAACCTACATAGTCCAAGTGTCCGAAAGGGAACCTACGTATTCCAAGTGCCCGTTAGGGCACCTAGATAGTCCAAGTGGCCGTTACCTAACCTAGATAGTCCAAGTGCCCATTAGGTTACCTACATAGTCCACGTGCCGGTTCGTTAACCTAGATAGTCCAAGTGCCCGCTAATTAACCTACATAGTCCAAGTGCCCGCTAATTAACCTACATAGTCCAAGTGCCCGTTAGGTAACCTAGACAGTCTAAGTGCCCGCTAGGTAACCTCCATAGTCCAAGTGCCTGCTAATTAACCTATATAGTCCAAGTGCCCGCTAGGGAACCTGCATCGTCCAAGTGCCCGCTAGTTAATCTAGATAGTGCAAGTGCCCGCTAGTTAACCTACATAGTCCAAGGGCCCTCTATTTAACCTAGATAGTGCAAGTGCCCGCTAGGTGACGTACATAGTCCAAGTGCCCGCTGGGTAACCTAGATAGTCTAAGGGCCCGCTAGTTAACCTACATAGTCCAACTGCCCGATAGGGAACCTACATAGTCCAAGATCCCGCTAAGGGACGAAGATAGTCCAGTGCCCGCTAGGGAACCTACATAGTCCAAGTGCCCGCTAGGTAACCTAGATCGTCCAAGTGCCCGCTAGTTAACCTACATAGTCCAAGTGCCCGCTGAGGAACCTACATAGTCCAAGTGTCCGAAAGGGAACCTACGTATTCCAAGTGCCCATTAGGGCACCTAGATAGTCCAAGTGCCCATAGGGAACCTATATAGTCCAAGTGCCCTCTAGGGAACTTACATAGTCAAAGTGCCCGCTAGGGAACCTGCATTGTACAAGTGCCCTCTAGTTAACCTAGATAGTCCAAGTGCCCGCTAGGTAACCTAGATAGTCCAAGGGCCCGCTAGTTAACCTACATAGTCCAAGTGCCCAATGAGGAACCTACATAGTCCAAGTGCCCAATGAGGAACCTACATAGTCCAAGTGCCCGATAGGGAATCTTCATATTCCAAGTGCCCGTTAGGGAACCCAGATTGTCCAACTGCCCATAGGGAACCTATATAGTCCAAGTTCCCTCTAGGGAAGCTACATATTCATAGTGCCCGCTAGGGAACCTGCATTGTCCAAGTGCCCGCTAGTTAACCTAGATCGTCCAAGTGTCCGCTAGTAAACCTACATAGTCCAAGTTCCCGTTAGGTAACCTAGATAGGCCAAGTGCCCGCTAGTTAACCTACATAGTACAATGGCCCGCTAGTTGACCAAGATAGTCCAAGTACCCGCTAGTTAACCTAGATAGTCAAAGTGCCCGCTAGTTAACCTAAGTCGTACAAATGTCCAATAGGGATCCTACATAATCCAAGTGCCCGATAGGTAACCTAGATATTCCAAGTTCCGGTTTGCTAAACTAGATAGTCGCAGTGCCCGCTAGGTAACCTATACTGTCCAAGTGCCCGCTAGGTTACTTACATAGTCCAAGTGCACGTTCGTTAACTTAGATAGTCCAAGTCGCGGTAGGTAACCAACATAGTCTAAGGGCCGCTAGGTAACCTATATAGTCCAAGTGCCCGCTAGTTAACCTATAGTCCAAGTGTCCTCTAGGTAACTTAAACAGTCCAAGTGCCCGCTAGGTTACCTGCATAGTCCAAGTGCCCATTAGGTAACCTCCATAGTCCAAGTGCCCGCTAGGTAACATCCATAGTCCAAGTGCCCGTTCGTTAACCTAGATAGTCCAAGTTCCTGTTAGCTAACCTACATAGTCCAAGTGCCCGTTCGTTAACCTAGATAGTTCAAGTGCCCGCTAGGTAACCTAGACAGTCCAAGTGCCTGCTAGGTAACCTACATAGTCCAAGTGCCCGTTTGCTAACCTAGATCGTCAAAGGGCCCGCTAGTTAACCTACATAATCCAAGGGCCCTCTAGTTAACCTAGATAGTCCAATTGCCCGCTAGTTAACCTACATTGTCCAAGTCCCTGATGGGGAACCTACATAGTCCAAGTATCCGCTAGGTAACCTACATAGTCCAAATGCCCACTAGTAACGTACGTAGTCCAAATGCCCGTTAGGTAACCTAGATAGTCCAAATGCCCGCTAGGGAACCTACATAGCCCAAGTGCCCGCTAGGTAACCTACATAGTCCAAATGCCCGCTAGAAACCTACATAGTCCAAGTGCAAGAAGGGAACCTACATAATCCAAGTGCCCGCTAGGGAACCTACATAGTCCAAATGCCCGTTAGGTAACCTAGATAGTCCAAATGCCCGCTAGGGTACCCAAATAGTCTAAGTGCCCGCGAGGTAACCTACATTGTCCAAGTGCCCATTCATTAACCTAGATTTTCCAAGTGCCCTCTAGGTAACCTAGACTGTCCAAGTGCCCGCTTGGTTACCTACATAGTCCACGTGCCCGTTCGTTAACCTAGATAGTACAAGAGCCCGCTAGTTAACCTACATAGTCCAAGGGCCCGCTAGTTAACCTAGATAGTCCAAGTGCCCGATAGTTAACCTACATTGTCCAAGTCCCTGATGGGGAACCTACATAGTCCAAGTATCCGCTAGGTAACCTACATAGTCCAAATGCCCGCTAGTAACGTACATAGTCCAAGTGCCCGTTAGGTAACCTAGATAGTCCAAATGCCCGCTAGGGAACCCACATAGTCCAAGTGCCCGTTAGAGAACGTACATAGTCAAAGCCCTGCTAGGGAACCTACATAGTCCAAGTGCCCGCTAGGGAACCTAGATAGTCCAAGTACCCGTTAGCTAACCTAGAAAATCCAAGTGCCCGCTAGGTAACCTACATAGTCCAAGTGCCCGCTAGGTAACCTCCATAGTCCAAGTGCCCTTTCATTAACCTAGATAGTCCAAGTTCCTGTTAGCTAACCTACATAGTCCAAGGGCCCGTTCGTTAACCTAGATAGTTCAAGTGCCCGCTAGGTAACCTAGACAGTCCAAGTGCCTGCTAGGTAACCTACATAGTCCAAGTGCCCGCTAGGGACCTACATAGTCCAAGTGCCCTTTAGTTAACCTAGATAGTCAAAGTGCCTGCTAGGTAACCTAGATAGTCCAAATGCCCGCTAGGATACCCACATAGTCCAACTGCCCGATAGGGAACCAACATAGTCCAAGTGCCCGCTAAGGGACCTACATAGTCCAAGTGCCCATTAGGGAACCTACATAGTCCAAGTGCACTCTAGGGAACCTGCATCGTCCAAGTGCCCGCCAGTTAACATAGATAGTCTAAGTTCCCGCTAGTTAACCTAGATTGTCCAAGTGCCCGCTAGTTAACATAGATCGTCCAATTGCCCGCTAGTTAACCTACATAGTCCAAGGTCCGTTAGTTAACCTAGATAGTCCAAGTGCCCTCTAGTTAACCTACATAGTCCAAGGGCCCTCTAGTTAACCTCGATAGTCCAAGTGCCCGCTAGGGGACGTACATTGTCCAAGTGCCCGCAGGGCAACCTAGATAGTCCAAGTGCCCGCTAGATAACCTACATAGTCCAAGTGCCCGCTGAGGAACCTACATAGTCCGAGTGTCCGAAAGGGAACCTACGTATTCCAAGTGCCCGTTAGGGCACCTAGATAGTCCAAGTAACCATAGGGAACCTATATAGTCCATGTGCCCTCTAGGGAAGCTACATAGTCAAATTGCCCGCTAGGGAACCTGCATTGTACAAGTGCCCGCTAGTTAACCTAGATAGTCCAAGTGCCCGCTAGGTAACCTAGATAGTCGAAGGGCCCACTAGTTAACCTACATAGTCCAAGTGCCCGATAGGGAACCTACATAGTCCAAGTGACCAATGAGGAACCTACATAGTCCAAGTGCCCGATAGGGAAACTTCATATTCCAAGTGCCCGTTAGGGAACCCAGATAGTCCAAGTGCCCATAGGGAACCTATATGGTCCAAGTGCCCTCTAGGGAAGCTACATATTCATAGTGCCCGCTAGGGAACCTGCATTGTCCACGTGCCCGCTAGTTAACCAAGATCGTCCAAGTGTCCGCTAGTAAACCTACATAGTCCAAGTTCCCGTTAGGTAACCTAGATAGGCCAAGTGCCCGCAAGGTAACCTACATAGTCCAAGTGCCCGCTAGGTAACCTAGATATTCCAAGTTCCGGTTTACTAATCTAGATAGTCCAAGTTCCCGCTTGGTAACCTACATAGTCCAAGTGCCCATTCGTTAACCTAGATAGTCCAAGTGCCCGCTAGGTAACCTATACTGTCCAAGTGCCCGCTAGGTTACCTACATAGTCCAAGTGCACGTTCGTTAACTTAGATAGTCCAAGTCGCGCTAGGTAACCTACATAATCCAAAGACCCGCTAGGTAACCTATATAGTCCAAGTGCCCGCTAGTTAAACTATAGTCCAAGTGCCCGCTAGGTAACCTACATATTCCAAGTTCCCGCTAGGTAACCAAGATAGTCCAAGTGCCCGTTACCTAACCTAGATAGTCCAAGTGCCCGTTAGGTTACCTACATAATCCACGTGCCGGTTCTTTAACCTAGATAGTCCAAGTGCCCGCTAGGTAACCTACATAGTCCAAGTGCCCGCTAATTAACCTACATAGTCCAAGTGCCCGTTAGGTAACCTAGACAGTCCAAGTGCCCGATAGTTAACCTCCATAGTCCAAGTGCCCGCTAATTAACCTATATAGTCCAAGTGCCCGCTAGGGAACCTGCATCATCCAAGTGCCCTCTAGTTAAACTAGATAGTCCAAGTGCCCGCTAGTTAAGCTAGATAGTCCAAGTGGCCGCTAGTTAACCTAGATCGTCCAAGTGCCCGCTAGTTAACCTAGATCGCCCAAGTGCCCGCTAGTTAACCTACATAGTCCAAGGTCCGCTAGTTAACCTAGATATTCCAAGTGCCCGCTAGTTAACCTACATAGTCCAAGGGCCCTCTAGTTAACATAGAAAGTCCAAGTGTCCACTAGGGGAAGTACATAGTACAAGTGTCCGCTAGGTAACCTAGATAGTCTAAGGGCCCGCTAGTTAACCTACATAGTCCAACTGCCCGATAGGGAACCTACATAGTCCAAGCGCTCGCTAAGGGACGAACATAGTCCAAGTGCCCGCTAGGGAACCTACATAGTCCAAGTGCCCGCTAGGTAACCTAGATAGTCCAAGTGCCCGCTAGTTAACCTACATAGTCCAAGTGCCCGCTGAGGAACCTACATAGTCCAAGTGTTCGAAAGGGAACCTATGTATTCCAAGTGCCCATTAGGGCACCTAGATAGTCCAAGTGCCCATAGGGAACCTATATAGTCCAAGTGCCCTCTAGGGAACCTACATAGTCAAAGTGCCCGCTAGGGTACCTGCATTGTACAAGTGCCCTCTAGTTAACCTAGATAGTCCAAGTGCCCGCTAGGTAACCTAGATAGTCCAAGGGCCTGCTAGTTAACCTACATAGTCCAACGGCCCTCTAGTTAACCTAGATAGTCCAAGTGCCCGCTGGAGGACGTACATAGTCCAAGTGCCCGCTAGGTAACCTAGATAGTCTACGGGCCCGCTAGTTAACCTACATAGTCCAATTACCCGATAGGGAACCTACATAGTCCAAGTGCCCGCTAAGGGACGAACATAGTCCAAGTGCCTGCTAGGGAACCTGCATAGTCCTAGTGCCAGATAGGTAACCTAGATAGTCCAAGTGCCCGCTAGTAAACCTACATAGTCCAAGTGCCCACTGAGGAACCTGCATAGTCCAAGTGTCCGAAAGGGAACCTACGTATTCCAAGTGCCCATTAGGGCACCTAGATAGTCCAAGTGCCCATAGGGAACGTATATCGTCCAAGTGCCCTCTAGGGAACCTAGATAGTCCAAGGGCCCGCTAGTTAACCTACAAAGTCCAAGTGCCCGATAGGGAACCTACATAGTCCAAGTGCCCAATGAGGAAAATACATAGTCCAAGTGCCCGATAGGGAATCTTCATATTCCAAGTGCCCGTTAGGGAACCCAGATAGTCCAAGTGCCCATAGGGAACCTACATAGTCCAAGTGCCCTCTAGGGAAGCTACATATTCATAGTGCCCGCTAGGGAACCTGCATTGTCCAAGTGCCCGCTAGTTAACCTAGATCGTCCAAGTGTCCGCTAGTAAACCTACATAGTCCAAGTTCCCGTTAGGTAACCTAGATAGGCCAAGTGCCCGCTAGTTAACCTACATAGTACAATGGCCCGCTAGTTGACCTAGATAGTTCAAGTGCCCGCTAGTTAACCTAGATAGTCAAAGTGCCCGCTAGTTAACTTAAGTAGTACAAATGTCCGATAGGGATCCTACATAGTCCAAGTGCCCGCTAGGTAACCTAGATATTCCAAGTTCCGGTTTGCTAACCTAGATAGTCCAAGTGCCCGCTAGGTAACCTACATAGTCCAAGTGCCCATTCGTTAACCTAGATAGTCCAAGTGCCCGCTAGGTAACCTATACTGTCCAAGTGCCTGCTAGGTTACCTACATAGTCCAAGTGCACGTTCGTTAACTTAGATAGTCCAAGTCGCGCTAGGTAACCTACATATTCCAAGGGCCACTAGGTAACCTATAGTCCAAGTGCCCTCTAGGTAACCTACATATTCCAAGTTCCCGCTAGGTAACCTAGATAGTCAAAGTGCCCGTTACCTAACCTATATAGTCCAAGTGCCCGTGAGGTTACCTACATAGTCCACGTGCCCGTTCGTTAACCTAGATAGTACAATTGCCCGCTAGGTAACCTACAAAGTCCAAGAGCCGGCAGGTAACTTAGACAGTTCAAGTGCCCGCTAGGTTACCTGCATAGTCCAAGTGCCCGTTAGGTAACCTAGATAGTCCAAGTGCCCGCTAGGTAACCTACATAGTCCAAGTGCCCGCTAGGTAACCTAGATAGTCCAAGTACCCGTTAGCTAACCTAGATAATCCAAGTGCCCGCTAGGTAACCTCCATAGTCCAATTGCCTTCTAGGTAACCTCCATAATCCAAGTGCCCACTAATTTACCTATATAGTCCAAGTGCCCGCTGAGGAAACTGCATCGTTCAAGTGCCCGCTAGTTAATCTAGATAGTCCAAGTGCCCGCTAGTTAACCTAGATAGTCCAAGTGCCCGCTACTTAACCTAGATAGTCCAAGTGCCCGCTAGTTAACCTACATAGTCCAAGTGCCCGCTGAGGAACCTACATAGTCCAAGTGTCCGAAAAGGGAACCTACGTATTCCAAGTGCCCATTAGGGCACCTAGATAGTCCAAGTGCCCATAGGGAACCTATATCGTCCAAGTGCCCTCTAGGGAACCTACATAGTCAAAGTGCCCGCTAGGGAACCTGCATTGTACAAGTGCCCTCTAGTTAACCTAGATAGTCCAAGTGCCCGCTAGGTAACCTAGATAGTCCAAGGGCCCGCTAGTTAACCTACAAAGTCCAAGTGCCCGATAGGGAACCTACATAGTCCAAGTGCCCAATGAGGAACCTACATAGTCCAAGTGCCCGATAGGGAATCTTCATATTCCAAGTGCCCGTTAGGGAACCCAGATTGTCCAAGTGCCCATAGGGAACCTATATAGTCCAAGTTCCCTCTAGGGAAGCTACATATTCATAGTGCCCGCTAGGGAACCTGCATTGTCCAAGTGCCCGCTAGTTAACCTAGATCGTCCTAGTGTCCGCTAGTAAACCTACATAGTCCAAGTTCCCGTTAGGTAACCTAGATAGGCCAAGTGCCCGCTAGTTAACCTACATAGTACCATGGCCCGCTAGTTGACCTAGATAGTCCAAGTGCCCGCTAGTTAACCTAGATAGTCAAAGTGCCCGCTAGTTAACCTAAGTAGTACAAATGTCCAATAGGGATCCTACATAGTCCAAGTGCCCGCTAGGTAACCTAGATATTCCAAGTTCCAGTTTGCTAACCTAGATAGTCCAAGGGCCCGCTAGGTAACCTACATAGTCCAAGTGCCCATTCGTTAACCTAGATAGTCCAAGTGCCCGCTAGGTAACCTATACTGTCCAAGTGCCCGCTAGGTTACTTACATAGTCCAAGTGCACGTTCGTTAACTTAGATAGTCCAAGTCGCGGTAGGTAACCAACATAGTCCAAGGGCCGCTAGGTAACCTATATAGTCCAAGTGCCCGCTAGTTAACCTATAGTCCAAGTGCCCTCTAGGTAACCTACATATTCCAAGTTCCCGCTAGGTAACCTGTAGTCCAAGTGCCCGTTACCTAACCTAGATAGTCCAAGTGCCCGTTAGGTTACCTATATTGTCCAAGTGCCCGCTAGTTAACCTACATAGTCCAAGGTCCGCTAGTTAACCTAGATACTCCAAGTGCCCGCTAGTTAACCTACATAGTCCAAGGGCCCTCTAGTTAACCTAGATAGTCCAAGTGACCGCTAGAAGACGTACATAGTCCAAGTGCCCGCTAGGAAATCTAGATAGTCTAAGGGCCCGCTAGTTAACCTACATAGTCCAACTGCCCGATAGGGAACCTACATAGTCCAAGTGCCCGCTAAGGGACGAACATAGTCCAAGTGCCCGCTAGGTAACCTACATAGTCCAAGGGTCACTAGGTAACCTATAGTCCAAGTGCCCTCTAGGTAACCTACATATTCCAAGTTCCCGCTAGGTAACCTAGATAGTCAATGTGCCCGTTACCTAACCTAGATAGTCCAAGTGCCCGTGAGGTTACCTACATAGTCCACGTGCCCGTTCGTTAACCTAGATAGTACAATTGCCCGCTAGGTAACCTACATAGTCCAAGAGCCGGCAGGTAACTTAGACAGTTCAAGTGCCCGCTAGGTTACCTGCATAGTCCAAGTGCCCGTTAGGTAACCTAGATAGTCCAAGTGCCCGCTAGGTAACCTACATAATCCAAGTGCCCGCTAGGTAACCTAGATAGTCCAAGTACCCGTTAGCTAACCTAGATAGTCCAAGTGCCCGCTAGGTAACCTCCATAGTCCAAGTGCCCGCTAGGTAACCTCCATAGTCCAAGTGCCCACTAATTTACTTATATAGTCCAAGTGCCCGCTGAGGAAACTGCATCATTCAAGTGCCCGCTAGTTAATCTAGATAGTCCAAGTGCCCGCTAGTTAACCTAGATAATCCAAGTGCCCGCTACTTAACCTAGATCGTCCAAGTGCCCGCTAGTTAACCTACATAGTCCAAGGTCCGCTAGTTAACCTAGATATTCCTAGTGCCCCTTAGTTAACCTACATAGTCAAAGGGCCCTCTAGTTAACCTAGATAGTCCAAGTGCCCGCTAGGGGACATACATAGTCCAAGTGCCCGCTATGTAACCTAGATAGTCTAAGGGCCCGCTAGATAACCTATATAGTACAACTGCTCGATTGGGAACCTACATAGTCCAAGTGCCCGCTAAGGGACGAACATAGTTCAAGTGCCCGCTAGGGAACCTACAAAATCCAAGTGCCCGCTAGGTAACCTAGATAGTCCAAGTGCCCGCTAGTTAACCTACATAGTCCAAGTGCCCGCTGAGGAACCTACATAGTCCAAGTGTCCGAAAGGGAACCTACGTATTCCAAGTGCCCATTAGGGCACCTAGATAGTCCAAGTGCCCATAGGGAACCTATATCGTCCAAGTGCCCTCTAGGGAACCTACATAGTCAAAGTGCCCGCTAGGGAACCTGCATTGTACAAGTGCCCTCTAGTTAACCTAGATAGTCCAAGTACCCGCTAGGTAACCTAGATAGTCCAAGGGCCCGCTAGTTAACCTAAAAAGTCCAAGTGCCCGATAGGGAACCTACATAGTCCAAGTGCCCAATGAGGAACCTACATAGTCCAAGTGCCCGATAGGGAATCTTCATATTCCAAGTGCCCGTTAGGGAACCCAGATAGTCCAAGTGCCCATAGGGAACCTACATAGTCCAAGTGCCCTCTAGAGAAGCTACATATTCATAGTGCCCGCTAGGGAACTTGCATTGTCCAAGTGCCCGCTAGTTAACCTAGATCGTCCAAGTGTCCGCTAGTAAACCTACATAGTCCAAGTTCCCGTTAGGTAACCTAGATAGGCCAAGTGCCCGCTAGTTAACCTACATAGTACAATGGCCCGCTAGTTGACATAGATAGTCTAAGTGCCCGCTAGTTAACCTAGATAGTCAAAGTGCCCGCTAGTTAACCTAAGTAGTACAAATGTCCAATAGGGATCCTACATAGTCCAAGTGCCCGCTAGGTAACCTAGATATTCCAAGTTCCGGTTTGCTAACCTAGATAGTCCAAGTGCCCGCTAGGTAACCTACATAGTCCAAGTGCCCATTCGTTAACCTAGATAGTCCAAGTGCCCGCTAGGTAACCTATACTGTCCAAGTGCCCGCTAGGTTACTTACATAGTCCAAGTGCACGTTCGTTAACTTAGATAGTCCAAGTCGCGGTAGGTAACCAACATAGTCCAAGGGCCGCTAGGTAACCTATATAGTCCAAGTGCCCACTAGTTAACCTATAGTCCAAGTGCCCTCTAGGTAACCTACATATTCCAAGTTCCCGCTAGGTAACCTATAGTCCAAGTGCCCGTTACCTAACCTAGATAGTCCAAGTGCCCCTTAGGTTACTTATATTGTCCAAGTGCCCGCTAGTTAACCTACATAGTCCAAGGTCCGCTAGTTAACCTAGATATTCCAAGTGCCCGCTAGTTAACCTACATAGTCCAAGGGCCCTCTAGTTAACCTAGATAGTCCATGTGACCGCTAGAAGACGTACATAGTCCAAGTGCCCGCTAGGTAACCTAGATAGTCTAAGGGCCCGCTAGTTAACCTACATAGTCCAACTGCCCGATAGGGAACCTACATAGTCCAAGTGCCCGCTAAGGGACGAACATAGTCCAAGTGCCCGTTAGGGAACCTGCATAGTCCAAGTGCCCGCTAGGTAACCTAGATAGTCCAAGTGCCCGCTAGTTAACCTACATAGTCCAAGTGCCCGATGAGGAACCTACATAGTCCAAGTGTCCGAAAGGGAACCTACGTATTCCAAGTGCCCATTAGGGCACCTAGATAGTCCAAGAGCCCATAGGGAACCTATATCGTCCAAGTGCCCTCTAGGGAACCTACATAGTCAAAGTGCCCGCTAGGGAACCTGCATTGCACAAGTGCCCTCTAGTTAACCTAGATAGTCCAAGTGCCCGCTAGGTAACCTAGATAGTCCAAGGGCCCGCTAGTTAACCTACATAGTCCAAGTGCCCGATAGGGAACCTACATAGTCCAAGTGACCAATGAGGAACCTACATAGTCCAAGTGCCCGATAGGGAATCTTCATATTCCAAGTGCCCGTTAGGGAACCCAGATATTCCAAGTGCCCGCTAGGTAACCTCCATAGTCCAAGTGCCCGCTAGGTAACCTCCATAGTCCAAGTGCCTGTTCGTTAACCTAGATAGTCCAAGTTCCTGTTAGGTAACCTACATAGTCCAAGTTCCCGTTCGTTAACCTAGATAGTTCAAGTGCCCGCTAGGTAACCTAGACAGTCCAAGTGCCTGCTAGGTAACCTACTTAGTCCAAGTGCCCGTTTGCTAACCTAGATCGTCAAAGGGCCCGCTAGTTAACCTACATAGTCCAAGGGCCCGCTAGTTAACCTATATAGTCCAAGTGCCCGCTAGTCAACCTACATTGTCCAAGTCCCTGATGGGGAACCTACATAGTCCAAGTATCCGCTAGGTAACCTACATAGTCCAAATGCCCGCTAGTAACGTACATAGTCCAAGCGCCCGTTAGGTAACCTAGATAGTCCAAATGCCCGCTAGGGAACACACGTAGCCCAAGTGCCCGCTAGGGAACCTGCATTGTACAAATGCCCTCTAGTTAACCTAGATAGTCCAAGTGCCCGCTAGGTAACCTAGATAGTCCAAGGGCCCGCTAGTTAACCTACATAGTCCAAGTGCCCAATGAGGAACCTACATAGTCCAAGTGCCCGATAGGGAATCTTCATATTCCAAGTGCCCGTTAGGGAACCCAGATTGTCCAAGTGCCCATAGGGAACCTATATAGTCCAAGTTCCCTCTAGGGAAGCTACATATTCATAGTGCCCGCTAGGGAACCTGCATTGTCCAATTGCCCGCTAGTTAACCTAGATCGTCCAAGGGTCCGCTAGTAAACCTACATAGTCCAAGTTCCCGTTAGGTAACCTAGATAGGCCAAGTGCCCGCTAGTTAACCTACATAGTACAATGGCCCGCTAGTTGACCTAGATAGTCCAAGTGCCCGCTAGTTAACCTAGATAGTCAAAGTGCCCGCTAGTTAAACTAAGTAGTACAAATGTCCGATAGGGATCCTACATAGTCCAAGTGTCCGCTAGGTAACCTAGATATTCCAAGTTCCGGTTTGCTAACCTAGATAGTCCAAGTGCCCGCTAGGTAACCTACGTAGTACAAGTGCCCATTGTTAACCTAGATAGTCCAAGTGCCTGCTAGGTAACCTATACTGTCCAAGTGCCCGCTAGGTTACTTACATAGTCCAAGTGCACTTTCGTTAACTTAGATAGTCCAAGTCGCGGTAGGTAACCAACATAGTCCAAGGGCCGCTAGGTAACCTATATAGTCCAAGTGCCCGCTAGTTAGCCTATAGTCCAAGTGCCCTCTAGGTAACCTACATATTCCAAGTTTCCGCTAGGTAACCTAGATAGTCCAAGTGCCCGTTACCTAACCTAGATAGTCCAAGTGCCCGTTAGGTTACCTACATAGTCCACGTGCCCGTTCGTTAACCTAGATAGTCCAATTGCCCGCTAGGTAACCTACATAGTCCAAGGGCCGGCTAGGTAACCTTTAGAATCCAAGTGCCACTAGGTAATCTAGATAGTCCAGGTGCCCGTTAGGTAACCTAGATAGTCCAAGTGCCCGCTAGTTACCCTACATAGTCCAAGTGCCCGCTGGTTAACTTAAACAGTCCAAGTGCCCGCTAGGTTACCTGCAGAGTCCAAGTGCCCGTTAGGTAACCTAGATAGTCCAAGTGCCTGCAAGGTAACCTACATAGTCCAAGTGCCCGCTAGGTAACCTAGATAGTCCAAGTACCCGTTAGCTAACCTAGATAGTCCAAGTGCCCGCTAGGTAACCTCCATAGTCCAAGTGCCCGCTAGGTAACATCCATAGTCCAAGTGCCCGTTCGTTAACCTAGAGAGTCCAAGTTCCTGTTAGCTAACCTACATAGTCCAAGTGCCCGTTCGTTAACCTAGATAGGTCAAGTGCCCGCTAGGTAACCTAGACAGTCCAAGTGCCTGCTAGGTAACCTACATAGTCCAAGTGCCCGTTTGCTAACCTAGATCGTCAAAGGGCCCGCTAGTTAACCTACATAGTCCAAGGGCCCGCTAGTTAACCTAGATAGTCCAAGTGCCCGCTAGTTAACCTACATTGTCCAAGTCCCTGATGGGGAACCTACATAGTCCAAGTGCCCGCTAGGTAACCTACATATTCCAAGTTCCCGCTAGGTAACCAAGATAGTCCAAGTGCCCGTTACCTAACCTAGATAGTCCAAGTGCCCATTAGGTTACCTACATAGTCCACGTGCCGGTTCGTTAACCTAGATAGTCCAAGTGCCCGCTAATTAACCTACATTGTCCAAGTGCCCGCTAAATAACCTACATAGTCCAAGTGCCCGTTAGGTAACCTAGACAGTCCAAGTGCCCGCTAGGTAACCTCCATAGTCCAAGTGCCCGCTAATTAACCTATGTAGTCCAAGTGCCCGCTAGGGAACCTGCATCGTCCAAGTGCCCGCTAGTTAATCTAGATAGTCCAAGTGCCCGCTAGTTAACCTACATAGTCCAAGGGCCCTCTATTTAACCTAGATAGTCCAAGTGCCCGCTAGGGGACGTACATAGTCCAAGTGCCCGCTAGGTAACCTAGATAGTCTAAGGGCCCGCTAGTTAACCTACATAGTTCAACTGCCTGATAGGGAACCTACATAGTCCAAGATCCCGCTAAGGGACGAACATAGTCCAAGTGCCCGCTAGGGAACCTACATAGTCCAAGTGCCCGCTAGGTAACCTAGATCGTCCAAGTGCCCGCTAGTTAACCTACATAGTCCAAGTGCCCGCTGAGGAACCTACATAGTCCAAGTGTCCGAAAGGGAACCTACGTATTCCAAGTGCCCATTAGGGCACCTAGATAGTCCAAGTGCCCATAGGGAACCTATATAGTCCAAGTGCCCTCTAGGGAACTTACATAGTCAAAGTGCCATCTAGGGAACCTGCATTGTACAAGTGCCCTCTAGTTAACCTAGATAGTCCAAGTGCCCGCTAGGTAACCTAGATAGTCGAAGGGCCCGCTAGTTAACCTACATAGTCCAAGTGCCCGATAGGGAACCTACATAGTCCAAGTGCCCAATGAGGAACCTACATAGTCCAAGTGCCCGATAGGGAATCTTCATATTCCAAGTGCCCGTTAGGGAACCCAGATTGTCCAAGTGCCCATAGGGAACCTATATAGTCCAAGTTCCCTCTAGGGAAGCTACATATTCATAGTGCCCGCTAGGGAACCTGCATTGTCCAAGTGCCCGCTAGTTAACCTAGATCGTCCAAGTGTCCGCTAGTAAACCTACATAGTCCAAGTTCCCGTTAGGTAACCTAGATAGGCCAAGTGCCCGCTAGTTAACCTACATAGTACAATGGCTCGCTAGTTGACTTAGTAGTCCAAGTGCCCGCTAGTTAACCTAGATAGTCAAAGTGCCCGCTAGTTAACCTAAGTAGTACAAATGTCCAATAGGGATCCTACATAATCCAAGTGCCCGATAGGTAACCTAGATATTCCAAGTTCCGGTTTGCCAACCTAGATAGTCCAAGTGTCCTCTAGGTAACTTAAACAGTCCAAGTGCCCGCTAGGTTACCTGCATAGTCCAAGTGCCCGTTAGGTAACCTAGATAGTCCAAGTGCCCGCTAGGTAACCTCCATAGTCCAAGTGCCCGCTAGGTAACATCCATAGTCCAAGTGCCCGTTCGTTAACCTAGATAGTCCAAGTTCCTGTTAGCTAACCTACATAGTCCAAGTGCCCGTTCGTTAACCTAGATAGTTCAAGTGCCTGCTAGGTAACCTACATAGTCCAAGTGCCCGTTTGCTAACCTAGATCGTCAAAGGGCCCGCTAGTTAACCTACATAGTCCAAGGGCCCTCTAGTTAACCTAGGTAGTCCAAGTGCCCGCTAGTTAACCTACATTGTCCATGTCCCTAATGGGGAACCTACGTAGTCCAAGTATCCGCTAGGTAACCTACATAGTCCAAATGCCCACTAGTAAAGTACGTAGTCCAAATGCCCGTTAGGTAACCTAGATAGTCCAAATGCCCGCTAGGGAACCTACATAGCCCAAGTGCCCGCTAGGTAACCTACATAGTCCAAATGCCCGCTAGAAACCTACATAGTCCAAGTGCAAGAAGGGAACCTACATAATCCAAGTGCCCACTAGGGAACCTACATAGTCCAAATGCCCGTTAGGTAACCTAGATAGTCCAAATGCCCGCTAGGGTACCCACATAGTCTAAGTGCCCGCGAGGTAACCTACATTGTCCAAGTGCCCATTCATTAACCTAGATTTTCCAAGTGCCCTCTAGGTAACCTAGACTGTCCAAGTGCCCGCTTGGTTACCTACATAGTCCACGTGCCCGTTCGTTTACCTAGATAGTACAAGAGCCCGCTAGTTAACCTACATAGTCCAAGGGCCCGCTAGTTAACCTAGATAGTCCAAGTGCCCGATAGTTAACCTACATTGTCCAAGTCCCTGATGGGGAACCTACATAGTCCAAGTATCCGCTAGGTAACCTACATAGTCCAAATGCCCCCAAGTAACGTACATAGTCCAAGTGCCCGTTAGGTAACCTAGATATTCCAAATGCCCGCTAGGGAACCCACATAGTCCAAGTGCCCGTTAGAGAACTTACATAGTCAAAGCCCTGCTAGGGAACCTACATAGTCCAAGTGCCCGCTAGGTAACCTAGATAGTCCAAGTACCCGTTAGCTAAGCTAGATAGTCCAAGTGCTCGCTAGGTAACCTACATAGTCCAAGTGCCCGCTAGGTAACCTCCATAATCCAAGTGCCCGTTCATTAACCTAGACAGTCCAAGTTCCTGTTAGCTAACCTACATAGTCCAAGGGCCCGTTCGTTAACCTAGATTGTTCAAGTGCCCGCTAGGTAACCTAGACAGTCCAAGTGCCTGCTAGGTAACCTACATAGTCCAAGTGCCCGCTAGGGACCTACATAGTCCAAGTTTCCGTTAGTTAACCTAGATAGTCAAAGTGCCTGCTAGGTAACCTAGATAGTCCAAATGCCCGCTAGGATACCCACATAGTCCAACTGCCCGATAGGGAACCAACATAGTCCAAGTGCCCGCTAAGGGACCTACATAGTCCAAGTGCCCGTTAGGGAACCTACATAGGCCAAGTGCCCTCTAGGGAACCTGCATCGTCCAAGTGCCCGCCAGTTAACATAGATAGTCTAAGTTCCCGCTAGTTAACCTAGATAGTCCAAGTGCCCGCTAGTTAACATAGATCGTCCAAGTGCCCGCTAGTTAACCTACATAGTCCAAGGTCCGTTAGTTAACCTAGATAATCCAAGTGCCCTCTAGTTAACCTACATAGTCCAAGGGCCCTCTAGTTAACCTCGATAGTCCAAGTGCCCGCTAGGGGACGTACATAGTCCAAGTGCCCGCTGGGCAACCTAGATAGTCCAAGTGCCCGCTAGATAACCTACATAGTCCAAGTGCCCGCTGAGGAACTTACATAGTCCAAGTGTCCGAAAGGGAACCTACGTATTCCAAGTGCCCGTTAGGGCACCTAGATAGTCCATGTAACCATAGGGAACCTATATAGTCCAAGTGCCCTCTAGGGAAGCTACATAGTCAAAGTGCCCGCTAGGGAACCTGCATTGTCCAAGTGCCCGCTAGTTAACCAAGATCGTCCAAGTGTCCGCTAGTAAACCTACATAGTCCAAGTTCCCGTTAGGTAACCTAGATAGGCCAAGTGCCCGCAAGGTAACCTACATAGTCCAAGTGCCCGCTAGGTAATCTAGATATTCCAAGTTCCGGTTTACTAATCTAGATAGTCCAAGTGCCCGCTAGGTAACCTACATAGTCCAAGTGCCCATTCGTTAACCTAGATAGTCCAAGTGCCCGCTAGGTAACCTATACTGTCCAAGTGCCCGCAAGGTTACCTACATAGTCCAAGTGCACGTTCGTTAACTTAGATAGTCCAAGTCGCGCTAGGTAATCTACATAGTCCAAAGGCCCGCTAGGTAACCTATATAGTCCAAGTGCCCGCTAGTTAAACTATAGTCCAAGTGCCCGCTAGGTAACCTACATATTCCAAGTTCCCGCTAGGTAACCAAGATAGTCCAAGTGCCCATTACCTAACCTAGATATTCCAAGTGCCCGTTAGGTTACCTACATAGTCCACGTGCCAGTTCTTTAACCTACATAGTCCAAGTGCCCGCTAGGTAACCTACATAGTCCAAGTACCCGCTAATTAACCTATATAGTCCAAGTGCCCGCTAGGGAACCTGCATCATCCAAGTGCCCGCTAGTTAATCTAGATATTCCAAGTGCCCGCTAGTTAACCTACATAGTCCAAGGGCCCTCTAGTTAACCTAGATAGTCCAAGTGCCCACTAGGGGAAGTACATAGTCCAAGTGTCCGCTAGGTAACCTAGATAGTCTAAGGGCCCGCTAGTTAACCTACATAGTCCAACTGCCCGATAGGGAATCTACATAGTCCAAGCGTTCGCTAAGGGACGAACACAGTCCAAGTGCCCGCTAGGGAACCTACATAGTCCAAATGACCGCTAGGTAACCTAGATAGTCCAAGTGCCCGCTAGTTAACCTACATAGTCCAAGTGCCCGCTGAGGAACCTACATAGTCCATGTGTCCGAAAGGGAACCTATGTATTCCAAGTGCCCATTAGGGCACCCAGATAGTCCAAGTGCCCATAGGGAACCTATATAGTCCAAATGCCCTCTAGGGAAATTACATAGTCAAAGTGCCCGCTAGGGAACCTGCATTTTACAAGTGCCCTCTAGTTAACCTAGATAGTCCAAGTGCCCGCTAGGTAACCTAGATAGCCCAAGGGCCTGCTATTTAACCTACATAGTCCAACGGCCCTCTAGTTAACCTAGATAGTCCAATTGCCCGCTGGAGGACGTACATAGTCCAAGTGCCCGCTAGGTAACCTAGATAGTCTACGGGCCCGCTAGTTAACCTACATAGTCCAACTGCCCGATAGGGAATCTACATAGTCCAAGTGCCCGCTAAGGGACGAACATAGTCCAAGTGCCCGCTAGGGAACCTGCATAGTCCAAGTGCCCGATAGGTAACCTAGATAGTCCAAGTGCCCGCTAGTAAACCTACATAGTCCAAGTGCCCACTGAGGAACCTGCATAGTCCAAGTGTCCGAAAGGGAACCTACGTATTACAAGTGCCCATTAGGGCACCTAGATACTCCAAGTGCCCATAGGGAACCTATATAGTCCAAGTGCCCTCTAGGGAACCTACATAGTCAAAGTGCCCGCTAGGGAACCTGCATTGTACAAGTGCCCTCTAGTTAACCTAGATAGTCCAAGTGCCTGCTAGGTAACCTAGAGAGTCCAAGGGCCCGCTTGTTAACCTACAAAGTCCAAGTGCCCGATAGGGAACCTACATAGTCCAAGTGCCCAATGAGGAACCTACATAGTCCAAGTGCCCGATAGGGAATCTTCATATTCCAAGTGCCCGTTAGGGAACCCAGATAGTCCAAGTGCCCATAGGGAACCTACATAGTCCAAGTGCCCTCTAGGGAAGCTACATATTCATAGTGCCCGCTAGGAACCTGCATTGTCCAAGTGCCCGCTATTTAACCTAAATCGTCCAAGTGTCCGCTAGTAAACCTACATAGTCCAAGTTCCCGTTAGGTAACCTAGATAGGCCAAGTGCCCGCTAGTTAACCTACATAGTACAATGGCCCGCTAGTTGACATAGATAGTCCAAGTGCCCGCTAGTTAACCTAGATAGTCAAAGTGCCCGCTAGTTAACCTAAGTAGTACAAATGTCCAATAGGGATCCTACATAGTCCAAGTGCCCGCTAGGTAACCTAGATATTCCAAGTTCCGGTTTGCTAACCTAGATAGTCCAAGTGCCCGCTAGGTAACCTACATAGTCCAAGTGCCCATTCGTTAACCTAGATAGTCCAAATGCCCGCTAGGTAACCTATACTGTCCAAGTGCCCTCTAGGTTACTTACATAGTCCAAGTGCACGTTCGTTAACTTAGATAGTCCAAGTCGCGGTAGGTAACCAACATAGTCCAAGGGCCGCTAGGTAACCTATATAGTCCAAGTGCCCGCTAGTTAACCTATAGTCCAAGTGCCCTCTAGGTAACCTACATATTCCAAGTTCCTGCTAGGTAACCTATAGTCCAAGTGCCCGTTACCTAACCTAGATAGTCCAAGTGCCCGTTAGGTTACCTATATTGTCCAAGTGCCCGCTAGTTAACCTACATAGTCCAAGGTCCGCTAGTTAACCTAGATATTCCAAGTGCCCGCTAGTTAACCTACATAGTCCAAGGGCCCTCTAGTTAACCTAGATAATCCAAGTGACCGCTAGAAGACGTACATAGTCCAAGTGCCCGCTAGGTAACCAGGATAGTCTAAGGGCCCGCTAGTTAACCTACATAGTCCAACTGCCCGATAGGGAACCTACATAGTCCAAGTGCCCGCTAAGGGACTAATATAGTCCAAGTGCCCGCTAGGGAACCTGCATAGTCCAAGTGCCCGCTAGGTAACCTAGATAGTCCAAGTGCCCGCTAGTTAACCTACATAGTCCAAGTGCCCGCTGAGGAACCTACATAGTCCAAGTGTCCGAAAGGGAACCTACGTATTCCAAGTGCCCATTAGGGCACCTAGATATTCCAAGTGCCCATAGGGAACCTATATCGTCCAAGTGCCCTCTAGGGAACCTACATAGTCAAAGTGCCCGCTAGGGAACCTGGATTGCACAAGTGCCCTCTAGTTAACCTAGATAGTCCAAGTGCCCGCTAGGTAACCTAGATAGTCCAAGGGCCCGCTAGTTAACCTACATAGTCCAAGTGCCCAATGAGGAACCTACATAGTCCAAGTGCCCGATACGGAATCTTCATATTCCAAGTGCCCGTTAGGGAACCCAGATAGTCCAAGTGCCCGCTAGGTAACCTCCATAGTCCAAGTGCCCGCTAGGTAACCTCCATAGTCCAAGTGCCCGTTCGTTAACCTAGATAGTCCAAGTTCCTGTTAGCTAACCTACATAGTCCAAGTGCCCGTTCGTTAACCTAGATAGTTCAAGTGCCCGCTAGGTAACCTAGACAGTCCAAGTGCCTGCTAGGTAACCTACATAGTCCAAGTGCCCGTTTGCTAACCTAGATCGTCAAAGGGCCCGCTAGTTAACCTACATAGTCCAATCGCCCGCTAGTTAACCTATATAGTCCAAGTGCCCGCTAGTTAACCTTCATAGTCCAAGACCATGATGGGGAACCTACATAGTCCAAGTATCCGCTGGTAACCTACATAGTCCAAATGCCCGCTAGTAACGTACATAGTCCAAGTGCCCGTTAGGTAACCTAGATAGTCCAAATGCCCGCTAGGGAACCCACTTAGTCCAAGTGCCCGTTAGAGAACTTACATAGTCAAAGCCCTGCTAGGGAACCTATATAGTCCAAGTGCCCGCTAGGGAACCTAGATAGTCCAAGTACCCGTTAGCTAACCTAGATAGTCCAAGTGCCCGCTCGGTAACCCACATAGTCCAAGTGCCCGCTAGGTAACCTCCATAGTCCAAGTGCCCGTTCATTAACCTAGATTGTCCAAGTTCCTGTTAGCTAACCTACATAGTCCAAGGGCCCGTTCGTTAACCTAGATAGTTCAAGTGCCCGCTAGGTAACCTAGACAGTCCAAGTGCCTGCTAGGTAACCTACATAGTCCAAGTGCCCGCTAGGGACCTACATAGTCCAAGTGCCCGTTAGTTAACCTAGATAGTCAAAGTGCCTGCTAGGTAACCTAGATAGTCCAAATGCCCGCTAGGATACCCACATAGTCCAACTGCCCGATAGGGAACCAACATAGTCCAAGTGCCCGCTAAGGGACCTACATAGTCCAAGTGCCCGTCAGGGAACCTACATAGTCCAAGTGCCCTCTAGGGAACCTGCATCGTCCAAGTGCCCGCCAGTTAACATAGATAGTCTAAGTTCCCGCTAGTTAACCTAGATAGTCCAAGTGCCCGCTAGGGGACGTACATAGTCCAAGTGCCCGCTGGGCAACCTAGATAGTCCAAGTGCCCGCTAGATAACCTACATAGTCCAAGTGCCCGCTGAGGAACCTACATAGTCCAAGTGTCCGAAAGGGAACCTACGTATTCCAAGTGCCCGTTAGGGCACCTAGATAGTCCAAGTAACCATAGGGAACCTATATAGTCCAAGTGCCCTCTAGGGAAGCTATATAGTCAAAGTGCCCGCTAGGGAACCTGCATTGTACAAGTGCCCGCTAGTTAACCTAGATAGTCCAAGTGCCCGCTAGGTAACCTAGATAGTCGAAGGGCCCGCTAGTTAACCTACATAGTCCAAGTGCCCGATAGGGAACCTACATAGTCCAAGTGCCCAATGAGGAACCTACATAGTCCAACTGCCCGATAGGGAATCTTCATATTCCAAGTGCCCGTTAGGGAACCCAGATAGTCCAAGTGCCCATAGGGAACCTATATGGTCCAAGTGCCCTCTAGGGAAGCTACATATTCACAGTGCCCGCTAGGGAACCTGCATTGTCCAAGTGCCCGCTAGTTAACCTAGATAGTCCAAGTGCCCGCTAGATAACCTACATAGTCCAAGTGCCCGCTGAGGAACCTACATAGTCCAAGTGTCCGAAAGGGAACCTACGTATTCCAAGTGCCCGTTAGGGCACCTAGATAGTCCAAGTAACCATAGGGAACCTATATAGTCCAAGTGCCCTCTAGGGAAGCTACATAGTCAAAGTGCCCGCTAGGGAACCTGCATTGTCCAAGTGCCCGCTAGTTAACCAAGATCGTCCAAGTGTCCGCTAGTAAACCTACATAGTCCAAGTTCCCGTTAGGTAACCTAGATAGGCCAAGTGCCCGCAAGGTAACCTACATAGTTTAAGTGCCCGCTAGGTAACCTAGATATTCCAAGTTCCGGTTTACTAATCTAGATAGTCCAAGTGCCCGCTAGGTAACCTACATAGTCCAAGTGCCCATTGGTTAACCTAGATAGTCCAAGTGCCCGCTAGGTAACCTATACTGTCCAAGTGCCCGCTAGGTTACCTACATAGTCCAAGTGCACGTTCGTTAACTTAGATAGTCCAAGTCGCGCTAGGTAACCTACATAGTCCAAAGGCCCGCTAGGTAACCTATATAGTCCAAGTGCCCGCTAGTTAAACTATAGTCCAAGTGCCCGCTAGGTAACCTACATATTCCAAGTTCCCGCTACGTAACCAAGATAGTCCAAGTGCCCGTTACCTAACCTAGATAGTCCAAGTGCCCGTTAGGTTACCTACATAGTCCACGTGCCGGTTCTTTAACCTAGATAGTCCAAGTGCCCGCTAGGTAACCTACATAGTCCAAGTGCCCGCTAATTAACCTACATAGTCCAAGTGCCCGTTAGGTAACCTAGACAGTCCAAGTGCCCGATAGTTAACCTCCATAGTCCAAGTGCCCGCTAATTAACCTATATAGTCCAAGTGCCCGCTAGGGAACCTGCATCATCCAAGTGCCCGCTAGTTAATCTAGATAGTCCAAGTGCCCGCTAGTTAAGCTAGATAGTCCAAGTGGCCGCTAGTTAACCTAGATCGTCCAAGTGCCCGCTAGTTAACCTAGATCGCCCAAGTGCCCGCTAGTTAACCTACATAGTCCAAGGTCCGCTAGTTAACCTAGATATTCCAAGTGCCCGCTAGTTAACCTACATAGTCCAAGGGCCCTCTAGTTAACCTAGATAGTCCAAGTGCCCACTAGGGGAAGTACATAGTCCAAGTGTCCGCTAGGTAACCTAGATAGTCTAAGGGCCCGCTAGTTAACCTACATAGTCCAACTGCCCGATAGGGAACCTACATAGTCCAAGCGCTCGCTAAGGGAAGAACACAGTCCAAGTGCCCGCTAGGGAACCTACATAGTCCAAGTGCCCGCTAGGTAACCTAGATAGTCCAAGTGCCCGCTAGTTAACCTACATAGTCCAAGTGCCCGCTGAGGAACCTACATAGTCCAAGTGTCCGAAAGGGAACCTACGTATTCCAAGTGCCCATTAGGGCACTTAGATAGTCCAAGTGCCCATAGAGAACCTACATAGTCCAAGTGCCCTCTAGAGAAATTACATAGTCAAAGTGCCCGCTAGGGAACCTGCATTGTACAAGTGCCCTCTAGTTAACCTAGATAGTCCAAGTGCCCGCTAGGTAACCCAGATACCCAAGGGCCTGCTATTTAACCTACATAGTCCAACGGCCCTCTAGTTAACCTAGATAGTCCAAGTGCCCGCTGGAGGACATACATAGTCCAAGTGCCCGCTAGGTAACCTAGATCGTCCAAGTGCCCACTAGTTAACCTACATAGTCCAAGGTCCGCTAGTTAACCAATATATTCCAAGTGCCCGCTAGTTAACCTACATAGTCCAAGGGCCCTCTATTTAACCTAGATAGTCCAAGTGCCCGATAGGGGACGTACATAGTCCAAGTGCCCGCTAGGTAACCTAGATAGTCTAAGGGCCCGCTAGTTAACCTACATAGTCCAACTGCCTGATAGGGAACCTACATAGTCCAAGTGCCCGATAAGGTACGAACATAGTCCAAGGGCCCGCTAAGGAACCTACATAGTCCAAGTGCCTGCTAGGTAACCTAGATAGTCCAAGTGCCCGCTAGGGAACCTACATAGTCCAAGTGCCCGCTAGGTAAGCTAGATAGTCCAAGTGCCCGCTAGTTAACTTACATAGTCCAAGTGACCGCTGAGGAACCTACATAGTCCAAGTGTCCAAAAGGGAACCTACGTATTCCAACTGCCCATTAGGGCACCTAGATAGTCCAAGTGCCCTCTAGGGAACCTACATCGTCAAAGTGCCCGCTAGGGAACCTGCATTGTACAAGTTCCCTCTAGTTAACCTAGATAGTCCAAGTGCCCGCTAGGTAACCTAGATAGTCCAAGGGCCCGCTAGTTAACCTACATAGTCCAAGTGCCCAATGAGGAACCTACATTGTCCAAGTGCCCGATAGGGAATCTTCATATTCCAAGTGCCCGTTAGGGAACCCAGATTGTCCAAGTGCCCATAGGGAACCTATATAGTCAAAGTTCCCTCTGGGGAAGCTACATATTCATAGTGCCCGCTAGGGAAGCTGCATTGTCCAAGTGTCCGCTAGTAAACCTACATAGTCCAAGTTCCCGTTAGGTAACCTAGATAGGCCAAGTGCCCGCTAGTTAACCTACATAGTACAATGGCCCGCTAGTTGACATAGATAGTCCAAGTGCCCGCTAGTAACCTAGATAGTCAAAGTGCCCGCTAGTTAACCTAAGTAGTACAAATGTCCATTAGGGATCCTACATAGTCCAAGTGCCCGCTAGGTAACCTAGATATTCCAAGTTCCGGTTTGCTAACCTAGATAGTCCAAGTGCCCGCTAGGTAACCTACGTAGTTCAAGTGCCCATTCGTTAACTTAGATAGTCCAAGTCGCGGTAGGTAACCAACATAGTCCAAGGGCCGCTAGGTAACCTATATAGTCCAAGTGCCCGCTAATTAACCTATAGTCCAAGTGCCCTCTAGGTAACCTACATATTCCAAGTTCCCGCTAGGTAACCTAGATAGTCCAAGTGCCCGTTAGGTTAACTACATAGTCCACGTGCCCGTTCGTTAACCTAGATCGTCCAATTGCCCGCTAGGTAACCTACATAGTCCAAGGGCCGGCTAGGTAACCTTTAGAATCCAAGTGCCCGCTAGGTAATCTAGATAGTCCAGGTGCCCGTTAGGTAACCTAGATAGTCCAAGTGCCCGCTAGTTAACCTACATAGTCCAAGTGCCCCCTGGTTAACTTAAACAGTCCAAGTGCCCGCTAGGGGACATACATAGTCCAAGTGCCCGCTATGTAACCTAGATAGTCTAAGGGCCCGCTAGATAACCTACATAGTCCAACTGCCCGATAGGGAACCTACATAGTCCAAGTACCCGCTAAGGGACGAACATAGTCCAAGTGCCCGCTAGGGAACCTACAAAATCCAAGTGCCCGCTAGGTAACCTAGATAGTCCAAGTGCCCGCTAGTTAACCTACAGAGTCCAAGTGCCCGCTGAGGAACCTACATAGTCCAAGTGTCCGAAAGGGAACCTACGTATTCCAAGTGCCCGTTAGGGCACCTAGATAGTCCAAGTAACCATAGGGAACCTATATAGTCCAAGTGCCCTCTAGGGAAGCTACATAGTCAAAGTGCCCGCTAGGGAACCTGCATTGTACAAGTGCCCGCTAGTTAACCTAGATAGTCCAACTGCCCGCTAGGTAACCTAGATAGTCGAAGGGCCCGCTAGTTAACCTACATAGTCCAAGTGCCCGATAGGGAACCTACATAGTCCAAGTGCCCAATGAGGAACCTACATAGTCCAAGTGCCCGATAGGGAATCTTCATATTCCAAGTGCCCGTTAGGGAACCCAGATAGTCCAAGTGCCCATAGGGAACTATATTGTCCAAGTGCCCTCTAGGGAACTACATATTCATAGTGCCCGCTAGGGAACCTGCATTGTCCAAGTGCCCGCTAGTTAACCAAGATCGTCCAAGTGTCCGCTAGTAAACCTACATAGTCCAAGTTCCCGTTAGGTAACCTAGATAGGCTAAGTGCCCGCAAGGCAACCTACATAGTCCAAGTGCCCGCTAGGTAACCTAGATATTCCAAGTTCCGGTTTACTAATCTAGATAGTCCAAGTGCCCGCTAGGTAACCTACATAGTCCAAGTGCCCATTCGTTAACCTAGATAGTCCAAATGCCCGCTAGGTAACCTATACTGTCCAAGTGCCCGCTAGGTTACCTACATAGTCCATGTGCACGTTCGTTAACTTAGATAGTCCAAGTCGCGCTAGGTAACCTACATAGTCCAAAGGCCCGCTAGGTAACCTATATAGTCCAAGTGCCCGCTAGTTAAACTATAGTCCAAGTGCCCGTTAGGTAACCTACTTATTCCAAGTTCCCGCTAGGTAACGAAGATAGTCCAAGTGCCCGTTACCTCACCTAGATAGTCCAAGTGCCCGTTAGGTTACCTACATAGTCCAAGTGCCCGCTAATTAACGTACATAGTCCAAGTGCCCGTTAGGTAACCTAGACAGTCCAATTTCCCGATAGTTAACCTCCATAGTCCAAGTGCCCGCTAATTAACCTATATAGTCCAAGTGCCCGCTAGGGAACCTGCATCATCCAAGTGCCCACTATTTAATCTAGATAGTCCAAGTGCCCGCTAGTTAAGCTAGATAGTCCAAGTGGCCGCTAGTTAACCTAGATCGTCCAAGTGCCCGCTAGTTAACCTACATAGTCCAAGGTCCGCTAGTTAACCTAGATATTCCAAGTGCCCGCTAGTTAACCTACATAGTCCAAGGGCCCTCTAGTTAACCTAGATAGTCCAAGTGCCCACTAGGGGAAGTACATAGTCCAAGTGCCCGCTAGGTAACCTAGATAGTCTAAGGGCCCGCTAGTTAACCTACATAGTCCATCTGCCCGATAGGGAACCTACATAGTCCAAGCGCTCGCTAAGAGACGAACATAGTCCAAGTGCCCGCTAGGGAACCTACATAGTCCAAGTGCCCGCTAGGGTACCTGCATTGTACAAGTGCCCTCTAGTTAACCTAGATAGTCCAAGTGCCCGCTAGGTAACCTAGATAGTCCAAGGGCCTGCTAGTTAACCTACATAGTCCAACGGCCCTCTAGTTAACCTAGATAGTCCAAGTGCCCGCTGGAGGACGTACATAGTCCAAGTGCCCGCTAGGTAACCTAGATAGTCTACGGGCCCGCTAGTTAACCTACATAGTCCAACTGCCCGATAGGGAACCTACATAGTCCAAGTGCCCGCTAAGGGACGAACATAGTCCAAGTGCCCGCTAGGGAACCTGCATAGTCCAAGTGCCCGATAGGTAACCTAGATAGTCCAAGTGCCCGCTAGTAAACCTACATAGTCCAAGTGCCCACTGAGGAACCTGCATAGTCCAAGTGTCCGAAAGGGAACCTACGTATTCCAAGTGCCCATTAGGGCACCTAGATAGTCCAAGTGCCCATAGGGAACCTATATCTTGCAAGTGCCCTCTAGGGAACCTACATAGTCAAAGTGCCCGCTAGGGAACCTGCATTGTACAAGTGCCCTCTAGTTAACCTAGATAGTCCAAGTGCCCGCTAGGTAACCTAGATAGTCCAAGGGCCCGCTAGTTAACCTAAAAAGTCCAAGTGCCCGATAGGGAACTTACATAGTCCAAGTGCCCAATGAGGAACCTACATAGTCCAAGTGCCCGATAGGGAATCTTCATATTCCAAGTGCCCGTTAGGGAACCCAGATAGTCCAAGTGCCCATAGGGAACCTACATAGTCCAAGTGCCCTCTAGGGAAGCTACATATTCATAGTGCCCGCTAGGGAACCTGCATTGTCCAAGTGCCCGCTAGTTAACCAGATCGTCCAAGTGTCCGCTAGTAAACCTACATAGTCCAAGTTCCCGTTAGGTAACCTAGATAGGCCAAGTGCCCGCTAGTTAACCTACATAGTACAATGGCCCGCTAGTTGACCTAGATAGTTCAAGTGCCCGCTAGTTAACCTAGATAGTCAAAGTGCCCGCTACTTAACCTAAGTAGTACAAATGTCCGATAGGGATCCTACATAGTCCAAGTGCCCGCTAGGTAACCTAGATATTCCAAGTTCCGGTTTGCTAACCTAGATAGTCCAAGTACCCGCTAGGTAACCTACATAGTCCAAGTGCCCATTCGTTAACCTAGATAGTCCAAGTGCCCGCTAGGTAACCTATACTGTCCACGTGCCTGCTAGGTTACCTACATAGTCCAAGTGCACGTTCGTTAACTTAGATAGTCCAAGTCGCGCTAGGTAACCTACATAGTCCAAGGGCCACTAGGAAACCAATAGTCCAAGTGCCCTCTAGGTAACCTACATATTCCAAGTTCCCGCTAGGTAACCTAGATAGTCAAAGTGCCCGTTACCTAACCTAGATAGTCCAAGTGCCCGTGAGGTTACCTACATAGTCCACGTGCCCGTTCGTTAACCTAGATAGTACAATTGCCCGCTAGGTAACCTACATAGTCCAAGAGCCGGCAGGTAACTTAGACAGTTCAAGTGCCCGCTAGGTTACCTGCATAGTCCAAGTACCCGTTAGGTAACCTAGATAGTCCAAGTGCCCGCTAGGTAACTTACATAGTCCAAGTGCCCGCTAGGTAACCTAGATAGTCCAAGTACCCGTTAGCTAACCTAGATAGTTCAAGTGCCCGCTAGGTAACCTCCATAGTCCAATTGCCTTCTAGGTAACCTCCATAGTCCAAGTGCCCACTAATTTACCTATATAGTCCAAGTGCCCGCTAGGGAAACTGCATCGTTCAAGTGCCCGCTAGTTAATCTAGATAGTCCAAGTGCCCGCTAGTTAACCTAGATAGTCCAAGTGCCCGCTACTTAACCTAGATCGTCCAAGTGCCCGCTAGTTAACCTACATAGTCCAAGGTCCGCTAGTTAACCTAGATATTCCAAGTGCCCCTTAGTTAACCTACATAGTCAAAGGGCCCTCTAGTTAACCTAGATAGTCCAAGTGCCCGCTAGGGGACATACATAGTCCAAGTGCCCGCTATGTAACCTAGATAGTCTAAGGGCCCGCTAGATAACCTACATAGTCCAACTGCCCGATAGGGAACCTACATAGTCCAAGTGCCCGCTAAGGGACGAACATAGTCCAAGTGCCTGCTAGGGAACCTACAAAATCCATGTGCCCGCTAGGTAACCTAGATAGTCCAAGTGCCCGCTAGTTAACCTACATAGTCCAAGTGCCCGCTGAGGAACCTACATAGTCCAAGTGTCCGAAAGGGAACCTACGTATTCCAAGTGCCCATTAGGGCACCTAGATAGTCCAAGTGCCCATAGGGAACCTATATCGTCCAAGTGCCCTCTAGGGAACCTACATAGTCAAAGTGCCCGCTAGGGAACCTGCATTGTACAAGTGCCCTCTAGTTAACCTAGATAGTCCAAGTGCCCGCTAGGAAACCTAGATAGTCCAAGGGCCCGCTAGTTAACCTACAAAGTCCAAGTGCCCGATAGGGAACTTACATAGTCCAAGTGCCCAATGAGGAACCTACATAGTCCAAGTGCCCGATAGGGAATCTTCATATTCCAAGTGCCCGTTAGGGAACCCAGATAGTCCAAGTGCCCATAGGGAACCTACATAGTCCAAGTGCCCTCTAGGGAAGCTACATATTCATAGTGCCCGCTAGGGAACCTGCATTGTCCAAGTGCCCGCTAGTTAACCTAGATCGTCCAAGTGTCCGCTAGTAAACCTACATAGTCCAAGTTCCCGTTAGGTAACCTAAATAGGCCAAGTGCCCGCTAGTTAACCTACATAGTACAATGGCCCGCTAGTTGACATAGATAGTCCAAGTGCCCGCTAGTTAACCTAGATAGTCCAAGTGCCCGCTACTTAACCTAGATCGTCCAAGTGCCCGATAGTTAACCTACATAGTCCAAGGTCCGCTAGTTAACCTAGATATTCCAAGTGCCCGCTAGTTAACCTACATAGTCCAAGGGCCCTCTAGTTAACCTAGATAGTCCAAGTGCCCGCTGGAGGACATACATAGTCCAAGTGCCCGCTAGGTAACCTAGATAGTCTAAGGGCCCGCTAGTTAACCTACATAGTCCAACTGCCCGATAGGGAACCTACATAGTCCAAGTGCCCGCGAAGGGACGAACATAGTCCAAGTGCCCGCTAGGGAACCTGCATAGTCCAAGTGCCCGCTAGGTAACCTAGATAGTCCAAGTGCCCGCTAGTTAACCTACATAGTCCAAGTGCCCGCTGAGGAACCTACATAGTCCAAGTGTCCAAAAGGGAACCTACGTATTCCAAGTGCCCATTAGGGCACCTAGATAGTCCAAGTGCCCATAGGGAACCTATATCATCCAAGTGCCCTCTAGGGAACCTACATAGTCAAAGTGCCCGCTAGGGAACCTGCATTGCACAAGTGCCCTCTAGTTAACCTAGATAGTCCAAGTGCCCGCTAGGTAACCTAGATAGTCCAAGGGCCCGCTAGTTAACCTACATAGTCCAAGTGCCCCATAGGGAACCTACATAGTCCAAGTGCCCAATGAGGAACCTACATAGTCCAAGTGCCCGATAGGGAATCTTCATATTCCAAGTGCCCGTTAGGGAACCCAGATATTCCAAGTGCCCACTAGGTAACCTCCATAGTCCAAGTGCCCGCTAGGTAACCTCCATAGTCCAAGTGCCCGTTCGTTAACCTAGATAGTCCAAGTTCCTGTTAGCTAACCTACATAGTCCAATTGCCGGTTCATTAACCTAGATAGTTCAAGTGCCCGCTAGGTAACCTAGACAGTCCAAGTGCCTGCTAGGTAACCTACATAGTCCAAGTGCCCGTTTGCTAACCTAGATCGTCAAAGGGCCCGCTAGTTAACCTACATAGTCCAAGGGCCCGCTAGTTAACCTATATAGTCCAAGTGCCCGCTAGTTAACCTACATTGTCCAAGTCCCTGATGGGGAACCTACATAGTCAAAGTATCCGCTAGGTAACCTACATAGTCCAAATGCCCGCTAGTAACGTACATAGTCCAAGTGCCCGTTAGGTAACCTAGATAGTCCAAATGCCCGCTAGGGAACCCACATAGCCCAAGTGCCCATTAGAGAACTTACATAATCAAAGCCCTGCTAGGGAACGTATATAGTCCAAGTGCCCGCTAGGGAACCTAGATAGTCCAAGTACCCGTTAGCTAACCTAGATAGTCCAAGTGCCCGCTAGGTAACCTCCATAGTCCAAGTGCCCGCTAGGTAACCTCCATAGTCCAAGTGCCCGTTCGTTAACCTAGATAGTCCAAGTTCCTGTTAGCTAACCTACATATTCCAAGTGTCCGTTCGTTAACCTAGATAGTTCAAGTGCCCTCTAGGTAACCTAGACAGTCCAAGTGCCTGCTAGGTAACCTACATAGTCTAAGTGCCCGCTAGGGATCTACATAGTCCAAGTGCCCGCTAGGTAACCTACATAGTCCAAGTGCCCGTTAGTTAACCTAGATAGTCAAAGTGCCTGCTAGTTAACCTAGATAGTCCAAGTGCCCGCTAGTTAACCTAGATCGTCCAAGTGCCCGCTAGTTAACCTACATAGTCCAAGGTCCGTTAGTTAACCTAGATCGTCCAAGTGCTCTCTAGATAACCTACATAGACCAAGGGCCCTCTAGTTAACCTCGATAGTCCAAGTGCCCGCTAGGGGACGTACATAGTCCAAGTGCCCGCTGGACAACCTAGATAGTCCAAGTGCCCGCTAGTTAACCTACAAAATCCAAGTGCCCGCTGAGGAACCTACATAGTCCAAGTGTCCGAAAGGGAACCTACGTATTACAAGTGCCCTTTAGGGCACCTAGATAGTCCAAGTAACCATAGGGAACCTATATAGTCCAAGTGCCCTCTAGGGAACCTACATAGTCAAAGTGCCCGCTAGGGAACCTGAATTGTACAAGTGCCCTCTAGTTAACCTAGATAGTCCAAGTGCCCGCTAGGTAACCTAGATAGTCCAAGGGCCCGCTAGTTAACCTACATAGTCCAAGTGCCCAATGAGGAACCTACATAGTCCAAGTGCCCGATAGGGAATCTTCACATTCCAAGTGCCCGTTAGGGAACACAGATTGTCCAAGTGCCCATAGGGAACCTATATAGTCCAAGTTCCCTCTAGGGAAGCTACATATTCATAGTGCCCGCTAGGGAACCTGCATTGTCCAAGTGCCCGCTAGTTAACCTAGATCGTCCAAGGGTCCGCTAGTAAACCTACATAGTCCAAGTTCCCGTTAGGTAACCTAGATAGGCCAAGTGCCCGCTGGTTAACCTACATAGTACAATGGCCCGCTAGTTGACCTAGATAGTCCAAGTGCCCGCTAGTTAACCTAGATAGTCAAAGTGCCCGCTAGTTAACCTAAGTAGTACAAATATCTGATAGGGATCCTACATAGTCCAACTGCCCGCTAGGTAACCTGGATATTCCAAGTTCCTGTTTGCTAACCTAGATAGTCCAAGTGCCCGCTAGGTAACCTACGTAGTACAAGTGCCCATTCGTTAACCTAGATAGTCCAAGTGCCTGCTAGGTAACCAATACTGTCCAAGTGCCCGCTAGGTTACTTACATAGTCCAAGTGCACTTTCGTTAACTTAGATAGTCCAAGTCGCGGTAGGTAACCAACATAGTCCAAGGGCCGCTAGGTAACCTATATAGTCCAAGTGCCCGCTAGTTAGCCTATAGTCCAAGTGCCCTCTTGGTAACCAACATATTCCAAGTTTCCGCTAGGTACCCTAGATAGTCCAAGTGCCCGTTACCTAACCTAGATAGTCCAAGTGCCCGTTAGGTTACCTACATAGTCCACGTGCCAGTTCGTTAACCTAGATAGTCCAATTGCCCGCTAGGTAACCTACATAGTCCAAGGGCCGGCTAGGTAACCTTTAGAATCCAAGTGCCCACTAGGTAATCTAGATAGTCCAGGTGCCCGTTAGGTAACCTAGATAGTCCAAGTGCCCGCTAGTTACCCTACATAGTCCAAGTGCCCGCTGGTTAACTTAAACAGTCCAAGTGCCCGCTAGGTTACCTGCAGAGTCCAAGTGCCCGTTAGGTAACCTAGATAGTCCAAGTGCCCGCAAGGTAACCTACATAGTCCAAGTGCCCGCTAGGTAACCTAGATAGTCCAAGTACCCGTTAGCTAACCTAGATAGTCCAAGTGCCCGCTAGGTAACCTCCATAGTCCAAGTGTCCGCTAGGTAACATCCATAGTCCAAGTGCCCGTTCGTTAACCTAGAGAGTCCAAGTTCCTGTTAGCTAACCTACATAGTCCAAGTGCCCGTTCGTTAACCTAGATAGGTCAAGTGCCCGCTAGGTAACCTAGACAGTCCAAGTGCCTGCTAGGTAACCTACATAGTCCAAGTGCCCGTTTGCTAACCTAGATCGTCAAAGGGCCCGCTAGTTAACCTACATAGTCCAAGGGCCCGCTAGTTAACCTAGATAGTCCAAGTGCCCGCTAGTTAACCTACATTGTCAAAGTCCCTGATGGGGAACCTACATAGTCCAAGTATCCGCTAAGTAACCTACATAGTCCAAATGCCCGCTAGAAACGTACATAGTCCAATTGCCCGCTAGGTAACCTACATATTCCAAGTTCCCGCTAGGTAACCAAGATAGTCCAAGTGCCCGTTACCTAACCTAGATAGTCCAAGTGCCCATTAGGTTACCTACATAGTCCACGTGCCGGTTCGTTAACCTAGATAGTCCAAGTGCCCGCTAATTAACCTACATTGTCCAAGTGCCCGCTAAATAACCTACATAGTCCAAGTGCCCGTTAGGTAACCTAGACAGTCCAAGTGCCCGCTAGGTAACCTCCATAGTCCAAGTGCCCGCTAATTAACCTATGTAGTCCAAGTGCCCGCTAGGGAACCTGCATCGTCCAAGTGCCCGCTAGTTAATCTAGATAGTCCAAGTGCCCGCTAGTTAACCTACATAGTCCAAGGGCCCTCTATTTAACCTAGATAGTCCAAGTGCCCGCTAGGGGACGTACATAGTCCAACTGCCCGCTAGGTAACCTAGATAGTCTAAGGGCCCGCTAGTTAACCTACATAGTACAACTGCCCGATAGGGAACCTACATAGTCCAAGATCCCGCTAAGGGACGAACATAGTCCAAGTGCCCGCTAGGGAACCTACATAGTCCAAGTGCCCGCTAGGTAACCTAGATCGTCCAAGTGCCCGCTAGTTAACCTACATAGTCCAAGTGCCCGCTGAGGAACCTACATAGTCCAAGTGTCCGAAAGGGAACCTACGTATTCCAAGTGCCCATTAGGGCACCTAGATAGTCCAAGTGCCCATAGGGAACCTATATAGTCCAAGTGCCCTCTAGGGAACTTACATAGTCAAAGTGCCCGCTAGGGAACCTGCATTGTACAAGTGCCCTCTAGTTAACCTAGATAGTCCAAGTGCCCGCTAGGTAACCTAGATAGTCCAAGGGCCCGCTAGTTAACCTACAAAGTCCAAGTGCCAGATAGGGAACCTACATAGTCCAAGTGCCCAATGAGGAACCTACATAGTCCAAGTGCCCGATAGGGAATCTTCATATTCCAAGGGCCCGTTAGGGAACCCAGATTGTCCAACTGCCCATAGGGAACCTATATAGTCCAAGTTCCCTCTAGGGAAGCTACATATTCATAGTGCCCGCTAGGGAACCTGCATTGTCCAAGTGCCCGCTAGTTAACCTAGATCGTCCAAGTGTCCGCTAATAAACCTACATAGTCCAAGTTCCCGTTAGGTAACCTAGATAGGCCAAGTGCCCGCTAGTTAACCTACATAGTACAATGGCCCGCTAGTTGACCTAGATAGTCCAAGTGCCCGCTAGTTAAACTATATAGTCAAAGTGCCCGCTAGTTAACCTAAGTAGTACAAATGTCCAATAGGGATCCTACATAATCCAAGTGCCCGATAGGTAACCTAGATATTCCAAGTTCCGGTTTGCTAACCTAGATAGTCCAAGTGCCCACTAGGTAACCTATACTGTCCAAGTGCCCGCTAGGTTACTTACATAGTCCAAGTGCACGTTCGTTAACTTAGATAGTCCAAGTCGCGGTAGGTAACCAACATAGTCTAAGGGCCGCTAGGTAACCTATATAGTCCAAGTGCCCGCTAGTTAACCTATAGTCCAAGTGTCCTCTAGGTAACTTAAACAGTCCAAGTGCCCGATAGGTTACCTGCATAGTCCAAGTGCCCGTTAGGTAACCTAGATAGTCCAAGTGCCCGCTAGGTAACCTCCATAGTCCAAGTGCCCGCTAGGTAACATCCATAGTCCAAGTGCCCGTTCGTTAACCTAGATAGTCCAAGTTCCTGTTAGCTAACCTACATAGTCCAAGTGCCCGTTCGTTAACCTAGATAGTTCAAGTGCCCGCTAGGTAACCTAGACAGTCCAAGTGCCTGCTAGGTAACCTACATAGTCCAAGTGCCCGTTTGCTAACCTAGATTGTCAAAGGGCCCGCTAGTTAACCTACATAGTCCAAGGGCCCTCTAGTTAACCTAGATAGTCCAAGTGCCCGCTAGTTAACCTACATTGTCCAAGTCCCTGATGGGGAACCTACATAGTCCAAGTATCCGCTAGGTAACCTACATAGTCCAAATGCCCACTAGTAACGTACGTAGTCCTAATGCCCGTTAGGTAACCTAGATAGTCCAAATGCCCGCTAGGGAACCTACATAGCCCAAGTGCCCGCTAGGTAACCTACATAGTCCAAATGCCCGCTAGAAACCTACATAGTCCAAGTGCAAGAAGGGAACCTACATAATCCAAGTGCCCGCTAGGGAACCTACATAGTCCAAATGCCCGTTAGGTAACCTAGATAGTCCAAATGCCCGCTAGGGTACCCAAATAGTCTAAGTGCCCGCGAGGTAACCTACATTGTCCAAGTTCCCATTCATTAACCTAGATTTTCCAAGTGCCCTCTAGGTAACCTAGACTGTCCAAGTGCCCGCTTGGTTACCTACATAGTCCACGTGCCCGTTCGTTAACCTAGATAGTCCAAGGGCACGCTAGTTAACCTAGATAGTCCAAGTGCCCGATAGTTAACCTACATTGTCCAAGTCCCTGATGGGGAACCTACATAGTCCAAGTATCCGCTAGGTAACCTACATAGTCCAAATGCCCGCTAGTAACGTACATAGTCCAAGTGCCCGTTAGGTAACCTAGATAGTCCAAATGCCCGCTAGGGAACCCACATAGTCCAAGTGCCCGTTAGAGAACGTACATAGTCAAAGCCCTGCTAGGGAACCTATATAGTCCAAGTGCCCGCTAGGGAACCTAGATAGTCCAAGTACCCGTTAGCTAACCTAGATAATCCAAGTGCCCGCTAGGTAACCTACATAGTCCAAGTGCCCGCTAGGTAACCTCCATAGTACAAGTGCCCTTTCATTAACCTAGATAGTCCAAGTTCCTGTTAGCTAACCTACATAGTCCAAGGGCCCGTTCGTTAACCTAGATAGTTCAAGTGCCCGCTAGGTAACCTAGACAGTCCAAGTGCCTGCTAGGTAACCTACATAGTCCAAGTGCCCGCTAGGGACCTACATAGTCCAAGTGCCCGTTAGTTAACCTAGATAGTCAAAGTGCCTGCTAGGTAACCTAGATAGTCCAAATGCCCGCTAGGATACCCACATAGTCCAACTGCCCGATAGGGAACCAACATAGTCCAAGTGCCCGCTAAGGGACCTACATAGTCCAAGTGCCCGTTAGGGAACCTACATAGTCCAAGTGCCCTCTGGGAAACCTGCATCGTCCAAGTGCCCGCCAGTTAACAAAAATAGTCTAAGTTCCCGCTAGTTAACCTAGATAGTCCAAGTGCCCGCTAGTTAACATAGATCGTCCAATTGCCCGCTAGTTAACCTACATATTCCAAGGTCCGTTAGTTAACCTAGATAGTCCAAGAGCCCTCTAGTTAACCTACATAGTCCAAGGGCCCTCTAGTTAACCTCGATAGTCCAAGTGCCCGCTAGGGGACGTACATAGTCCAAGTGCCCGCTGGGCAACCTAGATAGTCCAAGTGCCCGCTAGATAACCTACATAGTCCAAGTCTCCGCTGAGGAACCTACATAGTCCAAGTGTCCGAAAGGGAACCTACGTATTCCAAGTGCCCGTTAGGGCACCTAGATAGTCCAAGTAACCATAGGGAACCTATATAGTCCAAGTGCCCTCTAGGGAAGCTACATGGTCAAAGTGCCCGCTAGGGAACCTGCATTGTACAAGTGCCCGCTAGTTAACCTAGATAGTCCAAGTGCCCGCTAGGTAACCTAGATAGTCGAAGGGCCCGCTAGTTAACCTACATAGTCCAAGTGCCCGATAGGGAACCTACATAGTCCAAGTGCCCAATGAGGAACCTACATAGTCCAAGTGCCCGATAGGGAATCTTCATATTCCAAGTGCCCGTTAGGGAACCCAGATAGTCCAAGTGCCCATAGGGAACCTATATGGTCCAAGTGCCCTCTAGGGAAGCTACATATTCATAGTGCCCGCTAGGGAACCTGCATTGTCCAAGTGCCCGCTAGTTAACCAAGATCGTCCAAGTGTCCGCTAGTAAACCTACATAGTCCAAGTTCCCGTTAGGTAACCTAGATAGGCCAAGTGCCCGCAAGGTAACCTACATAGTCCAAGTGCCCGCTAGGTACCCTAGATATTCCAAGTTCCGGTTTACTAATCTAGATAGTCCAAGTGCCCGCTAGGTAACCTACATAGTCCAAGTGCCCATTCGTTAACCTAGATAGTCCAAGTGCCCGCTAGGTAACCTATACTGTCCAAGTGCCTGCTAGGTTACCTACATAGTCCAAGTGCACGTTCGTTAACTTAGATAATCCAAGTCGCGCTAGGTAACCTACATAGTCCAAGGGCCACTAGGTAACCTATAGTCCAAGTGCCCTCTAGGTAACCTACATATTCCAAGTTCCCGCTAGGTAACCTAGATAGTCAAAGTGCCCGTTACCTAACCTAGATAGTCCAAGTGCCCGTGAGGTTACCTACATAGTCCACGTGCCCGTTCGTTAACCTAGATAGTACAATTGCCCGCTAGGTAACCTACATAGTCCAAGAGCCATGCAGGTAACTTAGACAGTTCAAGTGCCCGCTAGGTTACCTGCATAGTCCAAGTGCCCGTTAGGTAACCTAGATAGTCCAAGTGCCCGCTAGGTAACCTACATAGTCCAAGTGCCCGCTAGGTAACCTAGATATTCCAAGTACCCGTTAGCTAACCTAGATAGGCCAAGTGCCCGCTAGGTAACCTCCATAGTCCAATTGCCTTCTAGGTAACCTCCATAGTCCAAGTGCCCACTAATTTACTTATATAGTCCAAGTGCCCGCTGAGGAAACTGCATCATACAAGTGCCCGCTAGTTAATCTAGATAGTCCAAGTGCCCGCTAGTTAACCTAGATAGTCCAAGTGCCCGCTACTTAACCTAGATCGTCCAAGTGCCCGCTAGTTAACCTACATAGTCCAAGGTCCGCTAGTTAACCTAGATATTCCAAGTGCCCCTTAGTTAACCTACATAGTCAAAGGGCCCTCTAGTTAACCTAGATAGTCCAAGTGCCCGCTAGGGGACATACATAGTCCAAGTGCCTGCTATATAACCTAGATAGTCTAAGGGCCCGCTAGATAACCTACATAGTACAACTGCTCGATAGGGAACCTACATAGTCAAAGTGCCCGCTAAGGGACGAACATAGTCCAAGTGCCCGCTAGGGAACCTACAAAATCCAATTCCCCCTAGGTAACCTAGATAGTCCAAGTGCCCGCTAGTTAACCTACATAGTCCAAGTGCCCGCTGAGGAACCTACATAGTCCAAGTGTCCGAAAGGGAACCTACGTATTCCAAGTGCCCATTAGGGCACCTAGATAGTCCAAGTGCCCATAGGGAACCTATATCGTCCAAGTGCCCTCTAGGGAACCTACATAGTCAAAGTGCCCGCTAGGGAACCTGCATTGTACAAGTGCCCTCTAGTTAACCTAGATAGTCCAAGTACCCGCTAGGTAACCTAGATAGTCCAAGGGCCCGCTAGTTAACCTACATAGTCCAAGTGCCCGATAGGGAACCTACATAGTCCAAGTGCCCAATGAGGAACCTACATAGTCCAAGTGCCCGATAGGGAATCTTCATATTCCAAGTGCCCGTTAGGGAACCCAGATAGTCCAAGTGCCCATAGGGAACCTACATAGTCCAAGTGCCCTCTAGGGAAGCTACATATTCATAGTGCCCGCTAGGGAACTTGCATTGTCCAAGTGCCCGCTAGTTAACCTAGATCGTCCAAGTGTCCGCTAGTAAACCTACATAGTCCAAGTTCCCGTTAGGTAACCTAGATAAGCCAAGTGCCTGCTAGTTAACCTACATAGTACAATGGCCCGCTAGTTGACATAGATAGTCCAAGTGCCCGCTAGTTAACCTAGATAGTCAAAGTGCCCGCTAGTTAACCTAAGTAGTACAAATGTCCAATAGGGATCCTACATAGTCCAAATGCCCGCTAGGTAACCTAGATATTCCAAGTTCCGGTTTGCTAACCTAGATAGTCCAAGTGCCCGCTAGGTAACCTACATAGTCCAAGTGCCCATTCGTTAACCTAGATAGTCCAAGTGCCCGCTAGGTAACCTATACTGTCCAAGTGCCCGCTAGGTTACTTACATAGTCCAAGTGCACGTTCGTTAACTTAGATAGTCCAAGTCGCGGTAGGTAACCAACATAGTCCAAGGGCCGCTAGGTAACCTATATAGTCCAAGTGCCCGCTAGTTAACCTATAGTCCAAGTGCCCTCTAGGTAACCTACATATTCCAAGTTCCCGCTAGGTAACCAATAGTCCAAGTGCCCGTTACCTAACCTAGATAGTCCAAGTGCCCGTTAGGTTACCTATATTGTCCAAGTGCCCGCTAGTTAACCTACATAGTCCAAGGTCCGCTAGTTAACCTAGATATTCCAAGTGCCCGCTAGTTAACCTACATAGTCCAAGGGCCCTCTAGTTAACCTAGATAGTCCATGTGACCGCTAGAAGACGTACATAGTCCAAGTGCCCGCTAGGTAACCTAGATAGTCTAAGGGCCCGATGGTTAACCTACATAGTCCAACTGCCCGATAGGGAACCTACATAGTCCAAGTGCCCGCTAAGGGACGAACATAGTCCAAGTGCCCGCTAGGGAACCTGCATAGTCCAAGTGCCCGCTAGGTAACCTAGATAGTCCAAGTGCCCGCTAGTTAACCTACATAGTCCAAGTGCCCGATGAGGAACCTACATAGTCCAGTGTCCGAAAGGGAACCTACGTATTCCAAGTGCCCATTAGGGCACCTAGATAGTCCAAGTGCCCATAGGGAACCTATATCGTCCAAGTGCCCTCTAGGGAACCTACATAGTCAAAGTGCCCGCTAGGGAACCTGCATTGCACAAGTGCCCTCTAGTTAACCTAGATAGTCCAAGTGCCCGCTAGGTAACCTAGATAGTCCAAGGGCCCGCTAGTTAACCTACATAGTCCAAGTGCCCGATAGGGAACCTACATAGTCCAAGTGACCAATGAGGAACCTACATAGTCCAAGTGCCCGATAGGGAATCTTCATATTCCAAGTGCCCGTTAGGGAACCCAGATATTCCAAGTGCCCGCTAGGTAACCTCCATAGTCCAAGTGCCCTCTAGGTAACCTCCATAGTCCAAGTGCCTGTTCGTTAACCTAGATAGTCCAAGTTCCTGTTAGCTAACCTACATAGTCCAAGTTCCCGTTCGTTAACCTAGATAGTTCAAGTGCCCGCTAGGTAACCTAGACAGTCCAAGTGCCTGCTAGGTAACCTACATAGTCCAAGTGCCCGTTTGCTAACCTAGATCGTCAAAGGGCCCGCAAGTTAACCTACATAGTCCAAGTGCCCGCTAGTCAACCTACATTGTCCAAGTCCCTGATGGGGAACCTACATAGTCCAAGTATCCGCTAGGTAACCTACAGAGTCCAAATGCCCGCTAGTAACGTACATAGTCCAAGTGCCCGTTAGGTAACCTAGATAGTCCAAATGCCCGCTAGGGAACACACATAGCCCAAGTGCCCATTAGAGAACTTACATAATCAAAGCCCTGCTAGGGAACCTACATAGTCCAAGTGCCCGCTAGGGAACCTAGATAGTCCAAGTACCCGTTAGCTAACCTAGATAGTCCAAGTGCCCGCTAGGTAACCTCCATAGTCCAAGTGCCTGCTAGGTAACCTCCATAGTCCAAGTGCCCGTTCGTTAACCTAGATAGTCCAAGTTCCTGTTAGCTAACCTACATAGTCCAAGTGTCCGTTCGTTAACCTACATAGTTCAAGTGCCCGCTAGGTAACCTAGACAGTCCAAGTGCCTGCTAGGTAACCTACATAGTCTAAGTGCCCGCTAGGGACCTACATAGTCCAAGTGCCCGCTAGGTAACCTACATAGTCCAAGTGCCCGTTAGTTAACCTAGATAGTTAAAGTGCCTGCTAGGTAACCTAGATAGTCCAAATGCCCGCTAGGGTACCCACATAGTCCAACTGCCCGATAGGGAACCAACATAGTCCAAGTGCCCGCTAAGGGACCGACATAGTCCAAGTGACCGCTAGGGAACCTACATAGTCCAAATGCCCGTTAGGGTACCCACAGAGTCCAACTGCCCGATAGGGAACCAACATAGTCCAAGTGCCCGCTAAGGGACCTACATAGTCCAAGTGCCCGTTAGGGAACCTACATAGGCCAAGTGCCCTCTAGGGAACCTGCATCGTCCAAGTGCCCGCTAGTTAACATAGATCGTCCAAGTGCCCGCTAGTTAACCTACATAGTCCAAGGTCCGTTAGTTAACCTAGATAGTCCAAGTGCCCTCTAGATACCTACATAGTCCAAGGGCCCTCTAGTTAACCTCGATAGTCCAAGTGCCCGCTAGGGGACGTACATAGTCCAAGTGCCCGCTGGACAACCTAGATAGTCCAGGTGCCCGCTAGTTAACCTACAAAATCCAAGTACCCGCTGAGGAAACTACATAGTCCAAGTGTCTGAAATGGAACCTACGTATTCCAAGTGCCCGTTAGGGCACCTAGATAGTCCAAGTAACCATAGGGAACCTATATAGTCCAAGTGCCCTCTAGGGAACCTACATAGTCAAAGTGCCCGCTAGGGAACCTGCATTGTACAAGTGCCCTCTAGTTAACCTAGATAGTCCAAGTGCCCGCTAGGTAACCTAGATAGTCCAAGGGCCCGCTAGTTAACCTACATAGTCCAAGTGCCCAATGAGGAACCAACATAGTCCAAGTGCCCGATAGGGAATCTTCATATTCCAAGTGCCCGTTAGGGAACCCAGATTGTCCAAGTGCCCATAGGGAACCTACATAGTCCAAGTGCCCTGTAGGGAAGCTACATATTCATAGTGCCCGCTAGGGAACCTGCATTGTCCAAGTGCCCGCTAGTTAACCTAGATTGTCCAAGGGTCCGCTAGTAAACCTACATAGTCCAAGTTCCCGTTAGGTAACCTAGATAGGCCAAGTGCCCGCTAGTTAACCTACATAGTACAATGGCCCGCTAGTTGACCTAGATAGTCCAAGTGCCCGCTAGTTAACCTAGATAGTCAAAGTGCCCGCTAGTTAAACTAAGTAGTACAAATGTCCGATAGAGATCCTACATAGTCCAAGTGTCCGCTAGGTAACCTAGATATTCCAAGTTCCGGTTTGCTAACCTAGATAGTCCAAGTGCCCGCTAGGTAACCTACGTAGTACAAGTGCCCATTCGTTAACCTAGATAGTCCAAGTGCCTGCTAGGTAACCTATACTGTCCAAGTGCCCGCTAGGTTACTTACATAGTCCAAGTGCACTTTCGTTAACTTAGATAGTCCAAGTCGCGGTAGGTAACCAACATAGTCCAAGGGCCGCTAGGTAACCTATATAGTCCAAGTGCCCGCTAGTTAGCCTATAGTCCACGTGCCCTCTAGGTAACCTACATATTCCAAGTTTCCGCTAGGTAACCTAGATAGTCCAAGTGCCCGTTACCTAACCTAGATAGTCCAAGTGCCCGTTAGGTTACCTACATAGTCTACGTGCCCGTTCGTTAACCTAGATAGTCCAATTGCCCGCTAGGTAACCTACATAGTCCAAGGGCCGGCTAGGTAACCTTTAGAATCCAAGTGCCACTAGGTAATCTAGATAGTCCAGGTGCCCGTTAGGTAACCTAGATATTCCAAGTGCCCGCTAGTTACCCTACATAGTCCAAGTACCCGCTGGTTAACTTAAACAGTCCAAGTGCCCGCTAGGTTACCTGCAGAGTCCAAGTGCCCGTTAGGTAACCTAGATAGTCCAAGTGCCCGCAAGGTAACCTACATAGTCCAAGTGCCCGCTAGGTAACCTAGATAGTCCAAGTACCCGTTAGCTAACCTAGATAGTCCAAGTGCCCGCTAGGTAACCTCCATAGTCCAAGTGCCCGCTAGGTAACATCCATAGTCCAAGTGCCCGTTCGTTAACCTAGAGAGTCCAAGTTCCTGTTAGCTAACCTACATAGTCCATGTGCCCGTTCGTTAACCTAGATAGTTCAAGTGCCCGCTAGGTAACCTAGACAGTCCAAGTGCCTGCTAGGTAATCTACATAGTCCAAGTGCCCGTTTGCTAACCTAGATCGTCAAAGGGCCCGCTAGTTAACCTACATAGTCCAAGGGCCCGCTAGTTAACCTAGATAGTCCAAGTGCCCGCTAGTTAACCTACATTGTCCAAGTCCCTGATGGGGAACCTACATAGTCCAAGTATCCGCTAGGTAACCTACATAGTCCAAATGCCCGCTAGAAACGTACATAGTCCAAGTGCCCGCTAGGTAACCTACATATTCCAAGTTCACGCTAGGTAACCTAGATAGTCCAAGTGCCCGTTACCTAACCTAGATAGTCCAAGTGCCCATTAGGTTACCTACATAGTCCACGTGCCGGTTCGTTAACCTAGATAGTCCAAGTACCCGCTAATTAACCTACATTGTCCAAGTGCCCGCTAAATAACCTACATAGTCCAAGTGCCCGTTAGGTAACCTAGACAGTCCAAGTGCCCGCTAGGTAACCTCCATAGTCCAAGTGCCCGCTAATTAACCTATATAGTCCAAATGCCCGCTAGGGAACCTGCATCGTCCAAGTGCCCGCTAGTTAATCTAGATAGTCCAACTGCCCGCTAGTTAACCTACATAGTCCAAGGGCCCTCTATTTAACCTAGATAGTCCAAGTGCCCGCTAGGGGACGTACATAGTCCAAGTACCCGCTAGGTAACCTAGATAGTCTAAGGGCCCGCTAGTTAACCTACATAGTCCAACTGCCCGATAGGGAACCTACATAGTCCAAGATCCCGCTAAGGGACGAACATAGTCCAAGTGCCCGCTAGGGAACCTACATAGTCCAAGTGCCCGCTAGGTAACCTAGATCGTCCAAGTGCCCGCTAGTTAACCTACATAGTCCAAGTGCCCGCTGAGGAACCTACATAGTCCAAGTGTCCGAAAGGGAACCTACGTATTCCAAGTGCCCATTAGGGCACCTAGATAGTCCAAGTGCCCATAGGGAACCTATATAGTCCAAGTGCCCTCTAGGGAACTTACATAGTCAAAGTGCCAGCTAGGGAACCTGCATTGTACAAGTGCCCTCTAGTTAACCTAGATAGTCCAAGTGCCCGCTAGGTAACCTAGATAGTCGAAGGGCCCGCTAGTTAACCTACATAGTCCAAGTGCTCAATAGGGAACCTACAAAGTCCAAGTGCCCAATGAGGAACCTACATAGTCCAAGTGCCCGATAGGGAATCTTCATATTCCAAGTGCCCGTTAGGGAACCCAGATTGTCCAAGTGCCCATAGGGAACCTATATAGTCCAAGTTCCCTCTAGGGAAGGTACATATTCATAGTGCCCGCTAGGGAACCTGCATTGTCCAAGTGCCCGCTAGTTAACCTAGATCGTCCAAGTGTCCGCTAGTAAACCTACATAGTCCAAGTTCCCGTTAGGTAACCTAGATAGGCCAAGTGCCCGCTAGTTAACCTACATAGTACAATGGCTCGCTAGTTGACTTAGTAGTCCAAGTGCCCGCTAGTTAACCTAGATAGTCAAAGTGCCCGCTAGTTAACCTAAGTAGTACAAATGTCCAATAGGGATCCTACATAATCCAAGTGCCCGATAGGTAACCTAGATATTCCAAGTTCCGGTTTGCTAACCTAGATAGTCCAAGTGCCCGCTAGGTAACCTATACTGTCCAAGTGCCCGCTAGGTTACTTACATAGTCCAAGTGTACGTTCGTTAACTTAGATAGTCCAAGTCGCGGTAGGTAGCCAACATAGTCTAAGGGCCGCTAGGTAACCTATATAGTCCAAGTGCCCGCTAGTTAACCTATAGTCCAAGTGTCCTCTAGGTAACTTAAACAGTCCAAGTGCCCGCTAGGTTACCTGCATAGTCCAAGTGCCCGTTAGGTAACCTAGATAGTCCAAGTGCCCGCTAGGTAACCTCCATAGTCCAAGTGCCCGCTAGGTAACATCCATAGTCCAAGTGCCCGTTCGTTAACCTAGATAGTCCAAGTTCCTGTTAGCTAACCTACATAGTCCAAGTGCCCGTTCGTTAACCTAGATAGTTCAAGTGCCCGCTAGGTAACCTAGACAGTCCAAGTGCCTGCTAGGTAACCTACATAGTCCAAGTGCCCGTTTGCTAACCTAGATCGTCAAAGGGCCCGCTAGTTAACCTACATAGTCCAAGGGCCCTTTAGTTAACCTAGATAGTCCAAGTGCCCGCTAGTTAACCTACATTGTCCATGTCCCTGATGGGGAACCTACATAGTCCAAGTATCCGCTAGGTAACCTACATAGTCCAAATGCCCACTAGTAACGTACGTAGTCCAAATGCCCGTTAGGTAACCTAGATAGTCCAAATGCCCGCTAGGGAACCTACATACCCCAAGTGCCCGCTAGGTAACCTACATAGTCCAAATGCCCGCTAGAAACCTACATAGTCCAAGTGCAAGAAGGGAACCTACATAATCCAAGTGCCCGCTAGGGAACCTACATAGTCCAAATGCCCGTTAGGTACCCTAGATAGTCCAAATGCCCGCTAGGGTACCCACATAGTCTAAGTGCCCGCGAGGTAACCTATATTGTCCAAGTGCCCATTCATTAAACTAGATTTTCCAAGTGCCCTCTAGGTAACCTAGACTGTCCAAGTGCCCGCTTGGTTACCTACATAGTCCACGTGCCCGTTCGTTTACCTAGATAGTACAAGAGCCGGCTAGTTAACCTACATAGTCCAAGGGCCCGCTAGTTAACCTAGATAGTCCAAGTGCCCGATAGTTAACCTACATTGTCCAAGTCCCTGATGGGGAACCTACATAGTCCAAGTATCCGCTAGGTAACCTACATAGTCCAAATGCCCCCTAGTAACGTACATAGTCCAAGTGCCCGTTAGGTAACCTAGATAGTCCAAATGCCCGCTAGGGAACCCACATAGTCCAAGTGCCCGTTAGAGAACTTACATAGTCAAAGCCCTGCTAGGGAACCTACATAGTCCAAGTGCCTGCTAGGGAACCTAGATAGTCCAAGTACCCGTTAGCTAACCTAGGTAGTCCAAGTGCCCGCTAGGTAACCTACATAGTCCAAGTGCCCGCTAGGTAACCTCCATAATCCAAGTGCCCGTTCATTAACCTAGACAGTCCAAGTTCCTGTTAGCTAACCTACATAGTCCAAGGGCCCGTTCGTTAACCTAGATAGTTCAAGTGCCCGCTAGGTAACCTAGACAGTCCAAGTGCCTGCTAGGTAACCTACATAGTCCAAGTGCCCGCTAGGGACCTACATAGTCCAAGTTCCCGTTAGTTAACCTAGATAGTCAAAGTGCCTGCTAGGTAACCTAGATAGTCCAAATGCCCGCTAGGATACCCACATAGTCCAACTGCCCGATAGGGAACCAACATAGTCCAAGTGCCCGCTAAGGGACCTACATAGTCCAAGTGCCCGTTAGGGAACCTACATAGGCCAAGTGCCCTCTAGGGAACCTGCATCGTCCAAGTGCCCGCCAGTTAACATAGATAGTCTAAGTTCCCGCTAGTTAACCTAGATAGTCCAAGTGCCCGCTAGTTAACATAGATCGTCCAAGTGCCCGCTAGTTAACCTACATAGTCCAAGGTCCGTTAGTTAACCTAGATAATCCAAGTGCCCTCTAGTTAACCTACATAGTCCAAGGGCCCTCTAGTTAACCTCGATAGTCCAAGTGCCCGCTAGGGGACGTACATAGTCCAAGTGCCCGCTGGGCAACCTAGATAGTCCAAGTGCCCGCTAGATAACCTACATAGTCCAAGTGCCCGCTGAGGAACCTACATAGTCCAAGTGTCCGAAAGGGAACCTACGTATTCCAAGTGCCCGTTAGGGCACCTAGATAGTCCAAGTAACCATAGGGAACCTATATAGTCCAAGTGCCCTCTAGGGAAGCTACATAGTCAAAGTGCCCGCTAGGGAACCTGCATTGTATAAGTGCCCGCTAGTTAACCTAGATAGTCCAAGTGCCCGCTAGGTAACCTAGATAGTCGAAGGGCCCGATAGTTAACCTACATAGTCCAAGTGCCCGATAGGGAACCTACATAGTCCAAGTGCCTAATGAGGAACCTACATAGTCCAAGTGCCCGATAGGGAATCTTCATATTCCAAGTGCCCGTTAGGGAACCCAGATAGTCCAAGTGCCCATAGGGAACCTATATGGTCCAAGTGCCCTCTAGGGAAGCTACATATTCATAGTGCCCGCTAGGGAACCTGCATTGTCCAAGTGCCCGCTAGTTAACCAAGATCGTCCCAGTGTCCGCTAGTAAACCTACATAGTCCAAGTAACCGTTAGGTAACGTAGATAGGCCAAGTGCCCGCAAGGTAACCTACATAGTCCAAGTGCCCGCTAGGTAACCTAGATATTCCAAGTTCCGGTTTACTAATCTAGATAGTCCAAGTGCCCGCTAGGTAACCTACATAGTCCAAGTGCCCATTCGTTAACCTAGATAGTCCAAGTGCCCGCTAGGTAACCTATACTGTCCAAGTGCCCGCAAGGTTACCTACATAGTCCAAGTGCACGTTCGTTAACTTAGATAGTCCAAGTCGCGCTAGGTAATCTACATAGTCCAAAGGCCCGCTAGGTAACCTATATAGTCCAAGTGCCCGCTAGTTAAACTATAGTCCAAGTGCCCGCTAGGTAACCTACATATTCCAAGTTCCCGCTAGGTAACCAAGATAGTCCAAGTGCCCGTTACCTAACCTAGATAGTCCAAGTGCCCGTTAGGTTACCTACATAGTCCACGTGCCGGTTCTTTAACCTACATAGTCCAAGTGCCCGCTAGGTAACCTACATAGTCCCAAGTACCCGCTAATTAACCTATATAGTCCAAGTGCCCGCTAGGGAACCTGCATCATCCAAGTGCCCGCTAGTTAATCTAGATATTCCAAGTGCCCGCTAGTTAACCTACATAGTCCAAGGGCCCTCTAGTTAACCTAGATAGTCCAAGTGTCCACTAGGGGAAGTACATAGTCCAAGTGTCCGCTAGGTAACCTAGATAGTCTAAGGGCCCGCTAGTTAACCTACATAGTCCAACTGCCCGATAGGGAATCTACATAGTCCAAGCGCTCGCTAAGGGACGAACACAGTCCAAGTGCCCGCTAGGGAACCTACATAGTCCAAATGCCCGCTAGGTAACCTAGATAGTCCAAGTGCCCGCTATTAACCCTACATAGTCCAAGTGCCCGCTGAGGAACCTACATAGTCCAAGTGTCCGAAAGGGAACCTACATATTCCAAGTGCCCATTAGGGCACCTAGATAGTCCAAGTGCCCATAGGGAACCTATATAGTCCAAGTGCCCTCTAGGGAACTTACATAGTCAAAGTGCCCGCTAGGGAACCTGCATTTTACAAGTGCCCTTTAGTTAACCTAGATAGTCCAAGTGCCCGCTAGGTAACCTAGATAGCCCAAGGGCCTGCTATTTAACCTACATAGTCCAACGGCCCTCTAGTTAACCTAGATAGTCCCAAGTGCCCGCTGGAGGACGTACATAGTCCAAGTGCCCGCTAGGTAACCTAGATAGTCTACGGGCCCGCTAGTTAACCTACATAGTCCAACTGCCCGATAGGGAATCTACATAGTCCAAGTGCCCGCTAAGGGACGAACATAGTCCAAGTGCCTGCTAGGGAACCTGCATAGTCCAAGTGCCCGATAGGTAACCTAGATAGTCCAAGTGCCCGCTAGTAAACCTACATAGTCCAAGTGCCCACTGAGGAACCTGCATAGTCCAAGTGTCCGAAAGGGAACCTACGTATTACAAGTGCCCATTAGGGCACCTAGATAGTCCAAGTGCCCATAGGGGAACTTATATAGTCCAAGTGCCCTCTAGGGAACCTACATAGTCAAAGTGCCCGCTAGGGAACCTGCATTGTACAAGTGCCCTCTAGTTAACCTAGATAGTCCAAGTGCCTGCTAGGTAACCTAGAGAGTCCAAGGGCCCGCTTGTTAACCTACAAAGTCCAAGTGCCCGATAGGGAACCTACATAGTCCAAGTGCCCAATGAGGAACCTACATAGTCCAAGTGCCCGATAGGGAATCTTCATATTCCAAGTGCCCGTTAGGGAACCCAGATAGTCCAAGTGCCCATAGGGAACCTACATAGTCCAAGTGCCCTCTAGGGAAGCTAACATATTCATAGTGCCCGCTAGGAACCTGCATTGTCCAAGTGCCCGCTATTTAACCTAAATCGTCCAAGTGTCCGCTAGTAAACCTAGATAGTCCAAGTTCCCGTTAGGTAACCTAGATAGGCCAAGTGCCCGCTAGTTAACCTACATAATACAATGGCCCGCTAGTTGACATAGATAGTCCAAGTGCCCGCTAGTTAACCTAGATAGTCAAAGTGCCCGCTAGTTAACCTAAGTAGTACAAATGTCCAATAGGGACCTACATAGTCCAAGTGGCCCGCTAGGTAACCTAGATATTCCAAGTTCCGGTTTGCTAACCTAGATAGTCCAAGTGCCCGCTAGGTAACCTACATAGTCCAAGTGCCCATTCGTTAACCTAGATAGTCCAAGTGCCCGCTAGGTAACCTATACGGTCCAAGTGCCCGCTAGGTTACTTACATAGTCCAAGTGCACGTTCGTTAACTTAGATAGTCCAAGTCGCGGTAGGTAACCAACATAGTCCAAGGGCCGCTAGGTAACCTATATAGTCCAAGTGCCCGCTAGTTAACCTATAGTCCAAGTGCCCTCTAGGTAACCTACATATTCCAAGTTCCCGCTAGGTAACCTATAGTCCAAGTGCCCGTTACCTAACCTAGAAGGTCCAAGTGCCCGTTAGGTTACCTATATTGTCCATGTGCCCGCTAGTTAACCTACATAGTCCAAGGCCCGCTAGTTAACCTAGATATTCCAAGTGCCCGCTAGTTAACCTACATAGTCCAAGGGCCCTCTAGTTAACCTAGATAGTCCAAGTGACCGCTAGAAGACGTACATAGTCCAAGTGCCCGCTAGGTAACCTAGATAGTCTAAGGGCCCGCTAGTTAACCTACATAGTCCAACTGCCCGATAGGGAACCTACATAGTCCAAGTGCCCGCTAAGGGACGAACATAGTCCAAGTGCCCGTTAGGGAACCTGCATAGTCCAAGTGCCCGCTAGGTAACCTAGATAGTCCAAGTGCCCGCTAGTTAACCTACATAGTCCAAGTGCCCGCTGAGGAACCTACATAGTCCAAGTGTCCGAAAGGGAACCTACGTATTCCAAGTGCCCATTAGGGCACCTAGATAGTCCAAGTGCCCATAGGGAACCTATATCTTCCAAGTGCCCTCTAGGGAACCTACATAGTCAAAGTGCCCGCTAGGGAACCTGCATTGCACAAGTGCCCTCTAGTTAACCTAGATAGTCCAAGTGCCCGCTAGGTAACCTAGATAGTCCAAGGGCCCGCTAGTTAACCTAAATAGTCCAAGTGCCCAATGAGGAACCTACATAGTCCAAGTGCCCGTTAGGGAATCTTCATATTCCAAGTGCCCGTTAGGGAACCCAGATAGTCCAAGTGCCCGCTAGGTAACCTCCATAGTCCAAGTGCCCGCTAGGTAACCTCCATAGTCCAAGTGCCCGTTCGTTAACCTAGATAGTCCAAGTTCCTGGTAGCTAACCTACATAGTCCAAGTGCCCGTTCGTTAACCTAGATAGTTCAAGTGCCCGCTAGGTAAACTAGACAGTCCAAGTGCCTGCTAGGTAACCTACATAGTCCAAGTGCCCGTTTGCTAACCTAGATCGTCAAAGGGCCCGCTAGTTAACCTACATAGTCCAAGGGCCCGCTAGTTAACCTATATAGTCCAAGTGCCCGCTAGTTAACCCTCATTGTCCAAGTCCCTGATGGGGAACCTACATAGTCCAAGTATCCGCTAGGTAACCTACATACTCCAAATGCCCGCTAGTAACGTACATAGTCCAAGTGCCCGTTAGGTAACCTAGATAGTCCAAATGCCCGCTAGGGAACCCACATAGCCCAAGTGCCCATTAGAGAACTTACATAATCAAAGCCCTGCTAGGGAACCTCCATAGTCCAAGTGCCCGCTAGGTAACCTCCATAGTCCAAGTGCCCGTTCGTTAACCTAGATAGTCTAAGTTCCTGTTAGCTAACCTACATAGTCCAAGTGTCCGTTCGTTAACCTAGATAGTTCAAGTGCCCGCTAGGTAACCTAGACAGTCCAAGTGCCTGCTAGGTAACCTACATAGTCTAAGTGCCCGCTAGGGACCTACATAGTCCAAGTGCCCGCTAGGTAACCTACATAGTCCAAGTGCCCGTTAGTTAACCTAGATAGTAAAAGTGCCTGCTAGGTAACCTAGATAGTCCAAATGCCTGCTAGGGTACACACATAGTCCAACTGCCCGATAGGGAACCAACATAGTCCAAGTGCCCGCTAAGGGACCGACATAGTCCAAGTGACCGCTAGGGAACCTACATAGTCCAAATGCCCGTTAGGGTACCCACAGAGTCCAACTGCCCGAAAGGGAACCAACATAGTCCAAGTGCCCGCTAAGGGACCTACATAGTCCAAGTGCCCGTTAGGGAACCTACATAGTCCAATTGCCCTCTAGGGAACCTGCATCGTCCAAGTGCCCGCCAGTTAACATAGAGAGTCTAAGTTCCCGCTAGTTAACCTAGATAGTCCAAGTGCCCGCTAGTTAACCTAGATCGTCCAAGTGCCCGCTAGTTAACCTACATAGTCCAAGGTCCGTTAGTTAACCTAGAGAGTCCAAGTGCCTTCTAGATAACCTACATAGTCCAAGGGCCCTCTAGTTAACCTTGATAGTCCAAGTGCCCGCTAGGGGACGTACATAGTCCAAGTGCCCGCTGGACAACCTAGATAGTCCAAGTGCCCGCTAGTTAACCTACATAGTCCAAGTGTCCGCTTGTTAACCTACATAGTCCAAGTGTCCGAAAGGGAACCTACGTATTCCAAGTGCCCGTTAGGGCACCTAGATAGTCCAAGTAACCATAGGGAACCTATATAGTCCAAGTGCCCTCTAGGGAAGCTACATAGTCAAAGTGCCCGCTAGGGAACCTGCATTGTACAAGTGCCCGCTAGTTAACCTAGATAGTCCAAGTGCCCGCTAGGTAACCTAGATAGTCGAAGGGCCCGCTAGTTAACCTACATAGTCCAAGTGCCCGATAGGGAACCTACATAGTCCAAGTGCCCAATGAGGAACCTACATAGTCCAAGTGCCCGATAGGGAATCTTCATATTCCAAGTGCCCGTTAGGGAACCCAGATAGTCCAAGTGCCCATAGGGAACCTATATGGTCCAAGTGCCCTCTAGGGAAGCTACATATTCATAGTGCCCGCTAGGGAACCTGCATTGTCCAAGTGCCCGCTAGTTAACCAAGATTGTCCAAGTGTCCGCTAGTAAACCTACATAGTCCAAGTTCCCGTTAGGTAACCTAGATAGGCCAAGTGCCCGCAAGGTAACCTACATAGTCCAAATGCCCGCTAGGTAACCTAGATAGTCCAAGTGCCCCTTAGGTAACCTAGATAGTCCTAATGCCCGCTAGGTAACCTTCATAGCCCAAGTGCCCGCTAGGTAACCTAGATAGTCTAAGGGACCGCTAGATAACCTACATAGTCCAACTGCCCGATAGGGAACCTACATAGTCCAAGTGCCCGCTAAGGGACGAACATAGTCCAAGTGCCCGCTAGGGAACCTACATATTCATAGTGCCCGCTAGGGAACCTGCATTGTCCAAGTGCCCGCTAGTTAACCTAGATCGTCCAAGGGTCCGCTAGTAAACCTACATAGTCCAAGTTCCCGTTAGGTAACCTAGATAGGCCAAGTGCCCGTTACCTAACCTAGATAGTCCAAGTGCCCATAAGGTTACCTACATAGTCCACGTGCCGGTTAGTTAACCTAGATAGTACAAGTGCCCGCTAGGTAACCTACATAGTCCAAGTGCCCGCTAATTAACCTACATAGTCCAAGTGCCCGTTAGGTAACCTAGACAGTCAAGTGCCCGCTAGGTAACCTCCATAGTCCAAGTGGCCGCTAATAAACCTATATAGTCTAAGTGCCCGCTAGGGAACCTGCATCGTCCAAGTGCCGGCTAGTTAATCTAGATAGTCCAAGTGCCCACTAGTTAAGCTAGATAGTACAAGTGGCCGCTAGTTAACCTAGATCGTCCAAGTGCCCACTAGTTAACCTACATAGTCCAAGGTCCGCTAGTTAACCTAGATATTCCAAGTGCCCGCTAGTTAACCTACATAGTCCAAGGGCCCTCTATTTAACCTAGATAGTCCAAGTGCCCGATAGGGGACGTACATAGTCCAAGTGCCCGCTAGGTAACCTAGATAGTCTAAGGGCCCGCTAGTTAACCTATATAGTCCAACTGCCTGATAGGGAACCTACATAGTCCAAGTGCCCGATAAGGTACGAACATAGTCCAAGGCCCGCTAAGGAACCTACATAGTCCAAGTGCCTGCTAGGTAACCTAGATAGTCCAAGTGCCCGCTAGGGAACCTACATAGTCCAAGTGCCCGCTAGGTAAGCTAGATAGTCCAAGTGCCCGCTAGTTAACCTACATAGTCCAAGTGCCCGCTGAGGAACCTACATAGTCCAAGGGTCCAAAAGGGAACCTACGTATTCCAACTGCCCATTAGGGCACCTAGATAGTCCAAGTGCCCTCTAGGGAACCTACATAGTCAAAGTGCCCGCTAGGGAACCTGCATTGTACAAGTGCCCTCTAGTTAACCTAGATAGTCCAAGTGCCCGCTAGGTAACCTAGATAGTCCAAGGGCCCGCTAGTTAACCTACATAGTCCAAGTTCCCAATGAGGAACCTACATTGTCCAAGTGCCCGATAGGGAATCTTCATATTCCAAGTGCCCGTTAGGGAACCCAGATTGTCCAAGTGCCCATAGGGAACCTATATAGTCCAAGTTCCCTCTGGGAAGCTACATATTCATAGTGCCCGCTAGGGAAGCTGCATTGTCCAAGTGTCCGCTAGTAAACCTACATAGTCCAAGTTCCCGTTAGGAAACCTAGATAGGCCAAGTGCCCGCTAGTTAACCTACATAATACAATGGCCCGCTAGTTGACATAGATAGTCCAAGTGCCCGCTAGTACCCTAGATAGTCAAAGTGCCCGCTAGTTAACCTAAGTAGTACAAATGTCCAATAGGGATCCTACATAGTCCAAGTGCCCGCTAGGTAACCTAGATATTCCAAGTTCCGGTTTGCTAACCTAGATAGTCCAAGTGCCCGCTAGGTAACCTACGTAGTTCAAGTGCCCATTCGTTAACTTAGATAGTCCAAGTCGCGGTAGGTAACCAACATAGTCCAAGGGCCGCTAGGTAACCTATATAGTCCAAGTGCCCGCTAATTAACCTATAGTCCAAGTGCCCTCTAGGTAACCTACATATTCCAAGTTCCCGCTAGGTAACCTAGATAGTCCAAGTGCCCGTTACCTAACCTAGATAGTCCAAGTGCCCGTTAGGTTAACTACATAGTCCACGTGCCCGTTCGTTAACCTAGATCGTCCAAGTGCCCGCTAGGTAACCTACATAGTCCAAGGGCCGGCTAGGTATCCTTTAGAATCCAAGTGCCCGCTAGGTAATCTAGATAGTCCAGGTGCCCGTTAGGTAACCTAGATAGTCCAAGTGCCCGCTAGTTAACCTACATAGTCAAAGTGCCCCCTGGTTAACTTAAACAGTCCAAGTGCCCGCTAGGGGACATACATAGTCCAAGTGCCCGCTATGTAACCTAGATAGTCTAAGGGCCCGCTAGATAACCTACATAGTCCAACTGCCCGATAGGGAACCTACATAGTCCAAGTGCCCGCTAAGGGACGAACATAGTCCAAGTGCCCGCTAGGGAACCTACAAAATCCAAGTGCCCGCTAGGTAACCTAGATAGTCCAAGTGCCCGCTAGTTAACCTACATAGTCCAAGTGCCCGCTGAGGAACCTACATAGTCCAAGTGTCCGAAAGGGAACCTACGTATTCCAAGTGCCCGTTAGGGCACCTAGATAGTCCAAGTAACCATAGGGAACCTATATAGTCCAAGTGCCCTCTAGGGAACCTACATAGTCAAAGTGCCCGCTAGGGAAACTGCATTGTACAAGTGCCCTCTAGTTAACCTACATAGTCCAAGTGCCCGCTAGTTAACCTACATAGTCCAAGTGCCCGCTGAGGAACCTACATATTCCAAGTGTCCGAAAGGGAACCTACGTATTCCAAGTGCCCATTAGGGCACCTAGATAGTCCAAGTGCCCGCTAGGTAACCTAGATAGTCCAAGGGCCTGCTAGTTAACCTACATAGTCCAACGGCCCTCTAGTTAACCTAGATAGTCCAAGTGCCTGCTGGAGGACGTACATAGTCCAAGTGCCCGCTAGGTAACCTAGATAGTCTACGGGCCCGCTAGTTAACCTACATAGTCCAACTGCCCGATAGGGAACCTACATAGTCCAAGTGCCCGCTAAGGGACGAACATAGTCCAAGTGCCCGCTAGGGAACCTGCATAGTCCAAGTGCCCGATAGGTAACCTAGATAGTCCAAGTGCCCGCTAGTAAACCTACATAGTCCAAGTGCCCACTGAGGAACCAGCATAGTCCAAGTGTCCGAAAGGGAACCTACGTATTCCAAGTGCCCATTAGGGCACCTAGATAGTCCAAGTGCCCATAGGGAACCTATATCGTCCAAGTGCCCTCTAGGGAACCTACATAGTCAAAGTGCCCGCTAGGGAACCTGCATTGTACAAGTGCCCTCTAGTTAACCTAAATAGTCCAAGTGCCCGCTAGGTAACCTAGATAGTCCAAGGGCCCGCTTGTTAACCTACAAAGTCCAAGTGCCCGATAGGGAACCTACATAGTCCAAGTGCCCAATGAGGAACCTACATAGTCCAAGTGCCCGATAGGGAATCTTCATATTCCAAGTGCCCGTTAGGGAACCCAGATAGTCCAAGTGCCCATAGGGAACCTACATAGTCCAAGTGCCCTCTAGGGAAGCTACATATTCATAGTGCCCACTAGGGAACCTGCATTGTCCAAGTGCCCGCTAGTTAACCTAGATCGTCCAAGTGTCCGCTAGTAAACCTACATACTCCAAGTTCCCATTAGGTAACCTAGATAGGCCAAGTGCCCGCTAGTTAACCTACATAGTACAATGGCCCGCTAGTTGACCTAGATAGTTCAAGTGCCCGCTAGTTAACCTAGATAGTCAAAGTGCCCGCTAGTTAACCTAAGTAGTACAAATGTCCGATAGGGATCCTACATAGTCCAAGTGCGCGCTAGGTAACCTAGATATTCCAAGTTCCGCTTTGCTAACCTAGATAGTCCAAGTGTCCGCTAGGTAACCTACATAGTCCAAGTGCCCATTCGTTAACCTAGATAGTCCAAGTGCCCGCTAGGTAACCTATACTGTCCACGTGCCTGCTAGGTTACCTACATAGTCCAAGTGCACGTTCGTTAACTTAGATAGTCCAAGTCGCGCTAGGTAACCTACATAGTCCAAGGGCCACTAGGAAACCTATAGTCCAAGTGCCCTCTAGGTAACCTACATATTCCAAGTTCCCGCTAGGTAACCTAGATAGTCAAAGTGCCCGTTACCTAACCTAGATAGTCCAAGTGCCCGTGAGGTTACCTACATAGTCCACGTGCCCATTCGTTAACCTAGATAGTACAATTGCCCGCTAGGTAACCTACATAGTCCAAGAGCCGGCAGGTAACTTAGACAGTTCAAGTGCCCGCTAGGTTACCTGCATAGTCCAAGTACCCGTTAGGTAACCTAGATAGTCCAAGTGCCCGCTAGTTAACCTACATAGTCCAAGTGCCCGCTAGGTAACCTAGATAGTCCAAGTACCCGTTAGCTAACCTAGATAGTCCAAGTGCCCGCTAGGTAACCTCCATAGTCCAATTGCCTTCTAGGTAACCTCCATAGTCCAAGTGCCCACTAATTTACCTATATAGTCCAAGTGCCCGCTAGGGAAACTGCATCGTTCAAGTGCCCGCTAGTTAATCTAGATAGTCCAAGTGCCCGCTAGTTAACCTAGATAGTCCAAGTGCCCGCTACTTAACCTAGATCGTCCAAGTGCCCGCTAGTTAACCTACATAGTCCAAGGTCCGCTAGTTAACCTACATATTCCAAGTGCCCGCTAGTTAACCTACATAGTCCAAGGGCCCTCTAGTTAACCTAGATAGTCCAAGTGCCCGCTGGAGGACATACATAGTCCAAGTGCCCGCTAGGTAACCTAGATAGTCTAAGGGCCCGCTAGTTAACCTACATAGTCCAACTGCCCGATAGGGAACCTACATAGTCCAAGTGCCCGCGAAGGGACGAACATAGTCCAAGTGCCCGCTAGGTAACCTAGATAGTCCAAGTGCCCGCTAGTTAACCTACATAGTCCAAGTGCCCGCTGAGGAACCTACATAGTCCAAGTGTCCAAAAGGGAACCTACGTATTCCAAGTGCCCATTAGGGCACCTAGATAGTCCAAGTGCCCATAGGGAACCTATATCATCCAAGTGCCCTCTAGGGAACCTACATAGTCAAAGTGCCCGCTAGGGAACCTGCATTGCACAAGTGCCCTCTAGTTAACCTAGATAGTCCAAGGGCCCGCTAGTTAACCTACATAGTCCAAGTGCCCCATAGGGAACCTACATAGTCCAAGTGCCCAATGAGGAACCTACATAGTCCAAGTGCCCGATAGGGAATCTTCATATTCCAAGTGCCCGTTAGGGAACCCAGATATTCCAAGTGCCCACTAGGTAACCTCCATAGTCCAAGTGCCCGCTAGGTAACCTCCATAGTCCAAGTGCCCGTTCGTTAACCTAGATAGTCCAAGTTCCTGTTAGCTAACCTACATAGTCCAATTGCCGGTTCATTAACCTAGATAGTTCAAGTGCCCGCTAGGTAACCTAGACAGTCCAAGTGCCTGCTAGGTAACCTACATAGTCCAAGTGCCCGTTTGCTAACCTAGATCGTCAAAGGGCCCGCTAGTTAACCTACATAGTCCAAGGGCCCGCTAGTTAACCTAGATAGTCCAAGTGCCCGCTAGTTAACCTACATTGTCCAAGTCCCTGATGGGGAACCTACATAGTCCAAGTATCCGCTAGGTAACCTACATAGTCCAAATGCCCGCTAGTAACGTACATAGTCCAAGTGCCCGTTAGGTAACCTAGATAGTCCAAATGCCCGCTAGGGAACCCACATAGCCCAAGTGCCCATTAGAGAACTTACATAATCAAAGCCCTGCTAGGGAACGTATATAGTCCAAGTGCCCGCTAGGGAACCTAGATAGTCCAAGTACCCGTTAGCTAACCTAGATAGTCCAAGTGCCCGCTAGGTAACCTCCATAGTCCAAGTGCCCGCTAGGTAACCTCCATAGTCCAAGTGCCCGTTCGTTAACCTAGATAGTCCAAGTTCCTGTTAGCTAACCTACATAGTCCAAGTGTCCGTTCGTTAACCTAGATAGTTCAAGTGCCCGCTAGGTAACCTAGACAGTCCAAGTGCCTGCTAGGTAACCTACATAGTCTAAGTGCCCGCTAGGGACCTACATAGTCCAAGTGCCCGCTAGGTAACCTACATAGTCCAAGTGCCCTTTAGTTAACCTAGATAGTCAAAGTGCCTGCTAGGTAACCTAGATAGTCCAAATGCCCGCTAGGGTACCCACATAGTCCAACTGCCCGATAGGGAACCAACATAGTCCAAGTGCCCGCTAAGGGACCGACATAGTCCAAGTGACCGCTTGGGAACCTACATAGTCCAAATGCCCGTTAGGGTACCCACAGAGTCCAACTGCCCGATAGGGAACCAACATAGTCCAAGTGCCCGCTAAGGGACCTACATAGTCCAAGTGCCCGATAGGGAACCTACATAGTCCAAGTGCCCTCTAGGGAACCTGCATCGTCCAAGTGCCCGCCAATTAATATAGAGAGTCTAAGTTCCCGCTAGTTAACCTAGATAGTCCAAGTGCCCGCTAGTTAACCTAGATCGTCTAAGTGCCCGCTAGTTAACCTACATAGTCCAAGGTCCGTTAGTTAACCTAGATCGTCCAAGTGCTCTCTAGATAACCTACATAGACCAAGGGCCCTCTAGTTAACCTCGATAGTCCAAGTGCCCGCTAGGGGACGTACATAGTCCAAGTGCCCGCTGGACAACCTAGATAGTCCAAGTGCCCGCTAGTTAACCTACAAAATCCAAGTGCCCGCTGAGGAACCTACATAGTCCAAGTGTTCGAAAGGGAACCTACGTATTACAAGTGCCCGTTAGGGCACCTAGATAGTCCAAGTAACCATAGGGAACCTATATAGTCCAAGTGCCCTCTAGGGAACCTACATAGTCAAAGTGCCCGCTAGGGAACCTGCATTGTACAAGTGCCCTCTAGTTAACCTAGATAGTCCAAGTGCCCGCTAGGTAACCTAGATAGTCCAAGGGCCCGCTAGTTAACCTACATAGTCCAAGTGCCCAATGAGGAACCTACATAGTCCAAGTGCCCGATAGTGAATCTTCATATTCCAAGTGCCCGTTAGGGAACCCAGATTGTCCAAGTGCCCATTAGGGAACCCAGATTGTCCAAGTGCCCATAGGGAACCTATATAGTCCAAGTTCCCTCTAGGGAAGCTACATATTCATAGTGCCCGCTAGGGAACCTGCATTGTCCAAGTGCCCGCTAGTTAACCTAGATCGTCCAAGAGTCCGCTAGTAAACCTACATAGTCCAAGTTCCCGTTAGGTAACCTAGATAGGCCAAGTGCCCGCTAGTTAACCTACATAGTACAATGGCCCGCTAGTTGACCTAGATAGTCCAAGGGCCCGCTAGTTAACCTAGATAGTCAAAGTGCCCGCTAGTTAACCTAAGTAGTACAAATGTCTGATAGGGATCCTACATAGTCCAAGTGCCCGCTAGGTAACCTGGATATTCCAAGTTCCTGTTTGCTAACCTAGATAGTCCAAGTGCCCGCTAGGTAACCTACGCAGTACAAGTGCCCATTCGTTAACCTAGATAGTCCAAGTGCCTGCTAGGTAACCTATACTGTCCAAGTGCCCGCTAGGTTACTTACATAGTCCAAGTGCACTTTCGTTAACTTAGATAGTCCAAGTCGCGGTAGGTAACCAACATAGTCCAAGGGCCGCTAGGTAACCTATATAGTCCAAGTGCCCGCTAGTTAGCCTATAGTCCAAGTGCCCTCTAGGTAACCTACATATTCCAAGATTCCGCTTGGTACCCTAGATAGTCCAAGTGCCCGTTACCTAACCTAGTTAGTCCAAGTGCCCGTTAGGTTACCTACATAGTCCACGTGCCAGTTCGTTAACCTAGATAGTCCAATTGCCCGCTAGGTAACCTACATAGTCCAAGGGCCGGCTAGGTAACCTTTAGAATCCAAGTGCCCACTAGGTAATCTAGATAGTCCAGGTGCTCGTTAGGTAACCTAGATAGTCCAAGTGCCCGCTAGTTAACCTACATAGTCCAAGTGCCCGCTGGTTAACTTAAACAGTCCAAGTGCCCGCTAGGTTACCTGCATAGTCCAAGTGCCCGTTAGGTAACCTAGATAGTCCAAGGGCCCGCTAGGTAACCTACATAGTCCAAGTGCCCGCTAGGTAACCTAGATAGTCCAAGTACCCGTTAGCTAACCTAGATAGTCCAAGTGCCCGCTAGGTAACCTCCATAGTCCAAGTGCCCGCTAGGTAACCTCCATAGTCCAAGTGCCCGTTCGTTAACCTAGATAGTCCAAGTTCCTGTTAGCTAACCTACACAGTCCAAGTGCCCGTTCGTTAACCTAGATAGTTCAAGTGCCCGCTAGGTAACCTAGACTGTCCAAGTGCCTGCTAGGTAACCTACATAGTCCAAGTGCCCGTTTGCTAACCTAGATCGTCAAAGGGCCCGCTAGTTAACCTACATAGTCCAAGGGCCCGCTAGTTAACCTAGATAGTCCAAGTGCCCGCTAGTTAACCTACATTGTCCAAGTCCCTGATGGGGAACCTACATAGTCCAAGTATCCGCTAGGTAACCTACATAGTCCAAATGCCCGCTAGTAACGTACATAGTCCAAGTGCCCGCTAGGTAACCTACATATTCCAAGTTCCCGCTAGGTAACCTACATATTCCAAGTTCCCGCTAGGTAACCTAGATATTCCAAGTGCCCGTTACCTAACCTAGATAGTCCAAGTGCCCATTAGGTTACCTACATAGTCCACGTGCCGGTTCGTTAACCTAGATAGTCCAAGTGCCTGCTAATTAACCTACATAGTCCAAGTGCCCGCTAATTAACCTGAATAGTCCAAGTGCCCATTAGGTAACCTAGACAGTCCAAGTGCCCACTAGGTAACCTCCATAGTCCAAGTGCCCGCTACTTAATCTAGATAGTCCAAGTGCCCGCTAGTTAACCTACATAGTCCAAGGGCCCTCTATTTAACCTAGATAGTCCAAGTGCCCGCTAGGGGACGTACATAGTCCAAGTGCCCGCTAGGTAACCTAGATAGTCTAAGGGCCCGCTAGTTAACCTACATAGTCCAACTGCCCGATAGGGAACCTACATAGTCCAAGCGCTCGCTAAGGGACGAACACAGTCCAAGTGCCCGCTAGGGAACCTACATAGTCCAAGTGCCCGCTAGGTAACCTAGATCGTCCAAGTGCCCGCTAGTTAACCTACATAGTCCAAGTGCCCGCTGAGGAACCTACATAGTCCAAGTGTCCGAAAGGAAACCTACGTATTCCAAGTGCCCATTAGGGCACCTAGATAGTCCAAGTGACCATAGGGAACCTATATCATCCAAGTGCCCTCTAGAGAACTTACATAGTCATAGTGACCGCTAGGGAACCTGCATTGTACAAGTGCCCTCTAGTTAACCTAGATAGTCCAAGTGCCCGCTAGGTAACCTAGATAGTCCAAGGGCCCGCTAGTTAACCTACATATTCCAAGTGCCCGATAGGGAACCTACATAGTCCAAGTGCCCAATGAGGAACCTACATAGTCCAAGTGCCCGATAGGGAATCTTCATATTCCAAGTGCCCGTTAGGGAACCCAGATTGTCCAACTGCCCATAGGGAACCTACATAGTCCAAGTTCCCTCTAGGGAAGCTACATATTCATAGTGCCCGCTAGGGAACCTGCATTGTCCAAGTGCCCGCTAGTTAACCTAGATCGTCCAAGTGTCCGCTAGTAAACCTACATAGTCCAAGTTCCCGTTAGGCAACCTAGATAGGCCAAGTGCCCGCTAGTTAACCTACATAGTACAATGGCCCGCTAGTTGACCTAGATAGTCCAAGTGCCCGCTAGTTAACCTAGATAGTCAAAGTGCCCGCTAGTTAACCTAAGTAGTACAAATGTCCAATAGGGATCCTACATAATCCAAGTGCCCGATAGGTAACCTAGATATTCCAAGTTCCGGTTTGCTAACCTAGATAGTCCAAGTGCCCGCTAGGTAACCTATACTGTCCAAGTGCCCGCTAGGTTACTTACATAGTCCAAGTGCACGTTCGTTAACTTAGATAGTCCAAGTCGCGGTAGGTAACCAACATAGTCTAAGGGCCGCTAGGTAACCTATATAGTCCAAGTGCCCGCTAGTTAACCTATAGTCCAAGTGTCCTCTAGGTAACTTAAACAGTCCAAGTGCCCGCTAGGTTACCTGCATAGCCCAAGTGCCCGTTAGGTAACCTAGATAGTCCAAGTGCCCGCTAGGTAACCTCCATAGTCCAAGTGCCCGCTATGTAACATCCATAGTCCAAGTGCCCATTCGTTAACCTAGATAGTCCAAGTTCCTGTTAGCTAACCTACATAGTCCAAGTGCCCGTTCGTTAACCTAGATAGTTCAAGTGCCCGCTAGGTAACCTAGACAGTCCAAGTGCCTGCTAGGTAACCTACATAGTCCAAGTGCCCGTTTGCTAACCTAGATCGTCAAAGGGCCCGCTAGTTAACCTACATAGTCCAAGGGCCCTCTAGTTAACCTAGATAGTCCAAGTGCCCGCTAGTTAACCTACATTGTCCAAGTCCCTGATGGGGAACCTACATAGTCCAAGTATCCGCTAGGTAACCTACATAGTCCAAATGCCCACTAGTAACGTACGTAGTCCAAATGCCCGTTAGGTAACCTAGATAGTCCAAATGCCCGCTAGGGAACCTACATAGCCCAAGTGCCCGCTAGGTAACCTACATAGTCCAAATGCCCGCTAGAAACCTACATAGTCCAAGTGCAAGAAGGGAACCTACATAATCCAAGTGCCCGCTAGGGAACCTACATAGTCCAAATGCCCGTTAGGTAACCTAGATAGTCCAAATGCCCGCTAGGGTACCCAAATAGTCTAAGTGCCCGCGAGGTAACCTACATTGTCCAAGTGCCCATTCATTAACCTAGATTTTCCAAGTGCCCTCTAGGTAACCTAGACTGTCCAAGTGCCCGCTTGGTTACCTACATAGTCCACGTGCCCGTTCGTTAACCTAGATAGTACAAGAGCCCGCTAGTTAACCTACATAGTCCAAGGGCCCGCTAGTTAACCTAGATAGTCCAAGTGCCCGCTAGTTAACCTACATTGTCCAAGTCCCTGATGGGGAACCTACATAGTCCAAGTATCCGCTAGGTAACCTACATAGTCCAAATGACCGCTAGTAACGTACGTAGTCCAAGTGCCCGTTAGGTAACCTAGATAGTCCAAATGCCCGCTAGGGAACCCACATAGTCCAAGTGCCCCTTAGAGAACGTACATAGTCAAAGCCCTGCTAGGGAACCTACATAGTCCAAGTGCCCGCTAGGGAACCTAGATAGTCCAAGTACCCGTTAGCTAACCTAGATAATCCAAGTGCCCGCTAGGTAACCTACATAGTCCAAGTGCCCGCTAGGTAACCTCCATAGTCCAAGTGCCCTTTCATTAACCTAGATAGTCCAAGTTCCTGTTAGCTAACCTACATAGTCCAAGGGCCCGTTCGTTAACCTAGATAGTTCAACGGCCCGCTAGGTAAGCTAGACAGTCCAAGTGCCTGCTAGGTAACCTACATAGTCCAAGTGCCCGCTAGGGACCTACATAGTCCAAGTGCCCGTTAGTTATCCTAGATAGTCAAAGTGCCTGCTAGGTAACCTAGATAGTCCAAATGCCCACTAGGATACCCACATAGTCCAACTGCCCGATAGGGAACCAACATAGTCCAAGTGCCCGCTAAGGGACCTACATAGTCCAAGTGCCCGTTAGGGAACCTACATAGTCCAAGTGCCCTCTAGGGAACCTGCATCGTCCAAGTGCCCGCCAGTTAACATAGATAGTCTAAGTTCCCGCTAGTTAACCTAGATAGTCCAAGTGCCCGCTAGTTAACATAGATCGTCCAATTGCCCGCTAGTTAACCTACATAGTCCAAGGTCCGTTAGTTAACCTAGATAGTCCAAGTGCCCTCTAGTTAACCTACATAGTCCAAGGGCCCTCTAGTTAACCTCGATAGTCCAAGTGCCCGCTAGGGGACGTACATAGTCCAAGTGCCCGCTGGGCAACCTAGATAGTCCAAGTGCCCGCTAGATAACCTACATAGTCCAAGTGCCCGCTGAGGAACCTACATAGTCCAAGTGTCCGAAAGGGAACCTACGTATTCCAAGTGCCCGTTAGGGCACCTAGATAGTCCAAGTAACCATAGGGAACCTATATAGTCCAAGTGCCCTCTAGGGAACCTACATAGTCAAAGTGCCCGCTAGGGAAACTGCATTGTACAAGTGCCCGCTAGTTAACCTAGATAGTCCAAGTGCCCGCTAGGTAACCTAGATAGTCGAAGGGCCCGCTAGTTAACCTACATAGTCCAAGTGCCCGATAGGGAACCTACATAGTCCAAGTGCCCAATGAGGAACCTACATAGTCCAAGTGCCCGATAGGGAATCTTCATATTCCAAGTGCCCGTTAGGGAACCCAGATAGTCCAAGTGCCCATAGGGAACCTATATGGTCCAAGTGCCCTCTAGGGAAGCTACATATTCATAGTGCCCGCTAGGGAACCTGCATTGTCCAAGTGCCTGCTAGTTAACCAAGATCGTCCAAGTGTCCGCTAGTAAACCTACATAGTCCAAGTTCCCGTTAGGTAACCTAGATAGGCCAAGTGCCCGCAAGGTAACCTACATAATCCAAGTGCCCGCTAGGTTACCTAGATATTCCAAGTTCCGGTTTACTAATCTAGATAGTCCAAGTGCCCGATGGTAACCTACATAGTCCAAGTGCCCATTCGTTAACCTAGATAGTCCAAGTGCCCGCTAGGTAACCTATACTGTCCAAGTGCCCGCTAGGTTACCTATATAGTCCAAGTGCACGTTCGTTAACTTAGATAGTCCAAGTCGCGCTAGGTAACCTACATAGTCCAAAGGCCCGCTAGTTAAACTATAGTCCAAGTGCCCGCTAGGTAACCTACATATTCCAAGTTCCCGCTAGGTAACCAAGATAGTTCAAGTGCCCGTTACCTAACCTAGATAGTCCAAGTGCCCGTTAGGTTACCTACATAGTCCACGTGCCGGTTCTTTAACCTAGATAGTCCAAGTGCCCGCTAGGTAACCTACATAGTCCAAGTGCCCGCTAATTAACCTACATAGTCCAAGTGCCCGTTAGGTAACCTAGACAGTCCAAGTGCCCGATAGTTAACCTCCATAGTCCAAGTGCCCGCTAATTAACCTATATAGTCCAAGTGCCCGCTAGGGAACCTGCATCATCCAAGTGCCCGCTAGTTAATCTACATAGTCCAAGTGCCCGCTAGTTAAGCTAGATAGTCCAAGTGGCCGCTAGTTAACCTAGATCGTCCAAGTGCCCGCTAGTTAACCTAGATCGCCCAAGTGCCCGCTAGTTAACCTACATAGTCCAAGGTCCGCTAGTTAACCTAGATTTTCCAAGTGCCCGCTAGTTAACCTACATAGTCCAAGGGCCCTCTTGTTAACCTAGATAGTCCAAGTGCCCACTAGGGGAAGTACATAGTCCAAGTGTCCGCTAGGTAACCTAGATAGTCTAAGGGCCCACTAGTTAACCTACAGAGTCCAACTGGCCGATAGGGAACCTACATAGTCCAAGCGCTCGCTAAGGGACGAACACAGTCCAAGTGCCCGCTAGGGAACCTACAGAGTCCAAGTGCCCGCTAGGTAACCTAGATAGTCCAAGTGCCCGCTAGTTAACCTACATAGTCCAAGTGCCCGCTGAGGAACCTACATAATCCAAGTGTCCGAAAGGGAACCTACGTATTCCAAGTGCCCATTAGGGCACCTAGATAGTCCAAGTGCCCATAGGGAACCTATATAGTCCAAGTGCCCTCTAGGGAACTTACATAGTCAAAGTGCCCGCTAGGGAACCTGCATTGTACAAGTGCCCTCTAGTTAACCTAGATAGTCCAAGTGCCCGCTAGGTAACCTAGATAACCTAAGGGCCTGCTATTTAACCTACATAGTCCAACGGCCCTCTAGTTAACCTAGATAGTCCAAGTGCCCGCTGGAGGACGTACATAGTCCAAGTGCCCGCTCGGTAACCTAGATAGTCTACGGGCCCGCTAGTTAACCTACATAGTCCAACTGCCCGATAGGGCACCTACATAGTCCAAGTGCCCGCTAAGGGACGAACATAGTCCAAGTGCCCACTAGGGAACCTGCATAGTCCAAGTGCCCGATAGGTAACCTAGATAGTCCAAGTGCCCGCTAGTAAACCTACATAGTCCAAGTGCCCACTGAGGAACCTGCATAGTCCAAGTGTCCGAAAGGGAACCTACGTATTCCAAGTGCCCATTAGGGCACCTAGATAGTCCAAATGCCCATAGGGAACCTATATAGTCCAAGTGCCCTCTAGGGAACCTACATAGTCAAAGTGCCCGCTAGGGAACCTGCATTGTACAAGTGCCCTCTAGTTAACCTAGATAGTCCAAGTGCCCGCTAGGTAACCTAGATAGTCCAAGGGCCCGCTAGTTAACCTACAAAGTCCAAGTGCCCGATAGAGAACCTACATAGTTCAAGTGCCCAATGAGGAACCTACATAGTCCAAGTGCCCGATAGGGAATCTTCATAATCCAAGTGCCCGTTAGGGAACCCAGATAGTCCAAGTGCCCATAGGGAACCTACATAGTCCAAGTGCCCTCTAGGGAAGCTACATATTCATAGTGCTGGCTAGAAACCTGCATTGTCCAAGTGCCCGCTAGTTAACCTAGATCGTCCAAGTGTCCGCTAGTAAACCTACATAGTCCAAGTTCCCGTTAGGTAACCTAGATAGGCCAAGTGCCCGCTAGTTAACCTACATAGTACAATGGCCCGCTAGTTGACATAGATAGTCCAAGTGCCCGCTAGTTAACCTAAGTAGTACAAATGTCCAATAGGGATCCTACATAGTCCAAGTGCCCGCTAGGTAACCTAGATATTCCAAGTTCCGGTTTGCTATCCTAGATAGTCCAAGTGCCCGCTAGGTAACCTACATAGTCCAAGTGCCCATTCGTTAACCTAGATAGTCCAAGTGCCCGCTAGGTAACCTATACTGTCCAAGTGCCCGCTAGGTTACTTACATAGTCCAAGTGCACGTTCGTTAACTTAGATAGTCCAAGTCGCGGTAGGTAACCAACATAGTCCAAGGGCCGCTAGGTAACCTATATAGTCCAAGTGCCCGCTAGTTAACCTATAGTCCAAGTGCCCTCTAGGTAACCTACATATTCCAAGTTCCCGCTAGGTAACCTATAGTCCAAGTGCCCGTTACCTAACCTAGATAGTCCAAGTGCCCGTTAGGTTACCTATATTGTCCAAGTGCCCGCTAGTTAACCTACATAGTCCAAGATCCACTAGTTAACCTAGATATTCCAAGTGCCCGCTAGTTAACCTACATAGTCCAAGGGCCCTCTAGTTAACCTAGATAGTCCAAGTGACCGCTAGAAGACGTACATAGTCCAAGTGCCCGCTAGGTAACCTAGATAGTCTAAGGGCCCGCTAGTTAACCTACATAGTCCAACTGCCCGATAGGGAACCTACATAGTCCAAGTGCCCGCTTAGGGACGAACATAGTCCAAGTGCCCGCTAGGGAACCTGCATAGTCCAAGTGCCCGCTAGGTAACCTAGATAGTCCAAGTGCCCGCTAGTTAACCTACATAGTCCAAGTGCCCGCTGAGGAACCTACATAGTCCAAGTGTCCGAAAGGGAACCTACGTATTCCAAGTGCCCATTAGGGCACCTAGATAGTCCAAGTGCCCATAGGGAACCTATATCGTCCAAGTGCCCTCTAGGGAACCTACATAGTCAAAGTGCCCGCTAGGGAACCTGCATTGTACAAGTGCCCTCTAGTTAACCTAGATAGTCCAAGTGCCCTCTAGTTAACCTAGATAGTCCAAGGGCCCGCTAGTTAACCTACAAAGTCCAAGTGCCCGATAGAGAACCTACATAGTTCAAGTGCACAATGAGGAACCTACATAGTCCAAGTGCCCGATAGGGAATCTTCATAATCCAAGTGCCCGTTAGGGAACCCAGATAGTCCAAGTGCCCATAGGGAACCTACATAGTCCAAGTGCCCTCTAGGGAAGCTACATATTCATAGTGCTGGCTAGAAACCTGCATTGTCCAAGTGCCCGCTAGTTAACCTAGATCGTCCAAGTGTCCGCTAGTAAACCTACATAGTCCAAGTTCCCGTTAGGTAACCTAGATAGGCCAAGTGCCCGCTAGTTAACCTACATAGTACAATGGCCCGCTAGTTGACATAGATAGTCCAAGTGCCCGCTAGTTAACCTAAGTAGTACAAATGTCCAATAGGGATCCTACATAGTCCAAGTGCCCGCTAGGTAACCTAGATATTCCAAGTTCCGGTTTGCTATCCTAGATAGTCCAAGTGCCCGCTAGGTAACCTACATAGTCCAAGTGCCCATTCGTTAACCTAGATAGTCCAAGTGCCCGCTAGGTAACCTATACTGTCCAAGTGCCCGCTAGGTTACTTACATAGTCCAAGTGCACGTTCGTTAACTTAGATAGTCCAAGTCGCGGTAGGTAACCAACATAGTCCAAGGGCCGCTAGGTAATCTATATAGTCCAAGTGCCCGCTAGTTAACCTATAGTCCAAGTGCCCTCTAGGTAACCTACATATTCCAAGTTCCCGCTAGGTAACCTATAGTCCAAGTGCCCGTTACCTAACCTAGATAGTCTAAGTGCCCGTTAGGTTACCATATTGTCCAAGTGCCCGCTAGTTAACCTACATAGTCCAAGATCCACTAGTTAACCTAGATATTCCAAGTGCCCGCTAGTTAACCTACATAGTCCAAGGGCCCTCTAGTTAACCTAGATAGTCCAAGTGACCGCTAGAAGACGTACATAGTCCAAGTGCCCGCTAGGTAACCTAGATAGTCTAAGGGCCCGCTAGTTAACCTACATAGTCCAACTGCCCGATAGGGAACCTACATAGTCCAAGTGCCCGCTAAGGGACGAACATAGTCCAAGTGCCCGCTAGGGAACCTGCATAGTCCAAGTGCCCGCTAGGTAACCTAGATAGTCCAAGTGCCCGCTAGTTAACCTACATAGTCCAAGTGCCCGCTGAGGAACCTACATAGTCCAAGTGTCCGAAAGGGAACCTACGTATTCCAAGTGCCCATTAGGGCACCTAGATAGTCCAAGTGCCCATAGGGAACCTATATCGTCCAAGTGCCCTCTAGGGAACCTACATAGTCAAAGTGCCCGCTAGGGAACCTGCATTGCACAAGCACCCGCTAGTTAACCTAGATAGTCCAAGGGCCCGCTAGTTAACCTACATAGTCCAAGTGCCCGATAGGGAACCTACATAGTCCAAGTGCCCAATGAGGAACCTACATAGTCCAAGTGCCCGATAGGGAATCTTCATATTCCAAGTGCCCGTTAGGGAACCCAGATAGTCCAAGTGCCCATAGGGAACCTACATAGTCCAAGTGCCCTCTAGGGAAGCTACATATTCATAGTGCCCGCTAGAGAACCTGCATTGTCCAAGTGCCCGCTAGTTAACCTAGATCGTCCAAGTGTCCGCTAGTAAACCTACATAGTCCAAGTTCCCGTTAGGTAACCTAGATAGGCCAAGTGCCCGCTAGTTAACCTACATAGTACAATGGCCCGCTAGTTGACCTAGATAGTCCAAATGCCCGCTACTTAACCTAGATAGTCAAAGTGCACGCTAGTTAACCTAAGTAGTACAAATGTCCGATAGGGATCCTACATAGTCCAAGTGCCCGCTAGGTAACCTAGATATCCCAAGTTCCGGTTTGCTAACCTAGATAGTCCAAGTGCCCGCTAGGTAACCTACATAGTCCAAGTGCCCATTCGTTAACCTAGATAGTCCAAGTGCCCCCTAGGTAACCTATACTGTCCAAGTACCCGCCAGGTTACCTACATAGTCCAAGTGCACATTCGTTAACTTAGATAGTCCAAGTCGCCCTAGGTAACCTACATAGTCCAAGGGCCACTAGGTAACCTATAGTCCAAGTGCCCTCTAGGTAACCTATATATTCCAAGTTCCCGCTAGGTAACCTAGATAGTCCAAGTGCCCGTTACCTAACCTAGATAGTCCAAGTGCCCGTTAGGTTACCTACATAGTCCACGTGCCCGTTCGTTAACCTAGATAGTCCAATTGCCCGCTAGGTAACCTACATAGTCCATGATCTGGCAGTTAACTTAGACAGATCAAGTGCCCGCTAGGTTACCTGCATAGTCCAAGTGCCCGTTAGCTAACGTAGATAGTCCAAGTGCCCGCTAGGTAACCTCCATAGTCCAAGTGCCCCCTAGTTAACCTCCATAGTCCAAGTGCCCACTAATTTACCTATATAGTCCAAATGCCCGCTAGGGAACCTCCATCGTCCAAGTGCCCGCTAGTTAACCTACATAGTCCAAGGTCCGCTAGTAAACCTAGATATTCCAAGTGCCCGCTAGTTAACCTACATAGTCAAAGGACCCTCTAGTTAACCTAGATAGTCCATGTGCCCGCTAGAGGACGTACATTGTCCAAGTGCCCGCTAGGTAACCTAGATAGTCTAAGGGCCCTCTAGTTAACCTACATAGTCCAACTGCCCGATAGGGAACCTACATAGTCCAAGCGCTCGCTAAGAGACGAACATAGTCCAAGTGCCCGCTAGGGAACCTACATAGTCCAAGGGCCCTCTAGTTAACCTAGATAGTCCAAGTGACCGCTAGAAGACGTACATAGTCCAAGTGCCCGCTAGGTAACCTAGATAGTCTAAGGGCCCGCTAGTTAACCTACATAGTCCAACTGCCCGATAGGGAACCTACATAGTCCAAGTGCCCGCTAAGGGACGAACATAGTCCAAGTGCCCTCTAGGGAACCTGCATAGTCCAAGTGCCCGCTAGGTAACCTAGATAGTCCAAGTGCCCGCTAGTTAACCTACATAGTCCAAGTGCCCGCTGAGGAACCTACATAGTCCAAGTGTCAGAAAGGGAACCTACGTATTCCAAGTGCCCATTAGGGCACCTAGATAGTCCAAGTGCCCATAGGGAACCTATATTGTCCAAGTGCCCTCTAGGGAACCTACATAGTCAAAGTGCCCGCTAGGGAACCTGCATTGTACAAGTGCCCTCTAGTTAACCTAGGTAGTCCAAGTGCCCGCTAGGTAACCTAGATAGTCCAAGGGCCCGCTAGTTAACCTACATAGTCCAAGTGCCCGATAGGGAACCTAAATAGTCCAAGTGCCCAATGAGGAACCTACATAGTCCAAGTGCCCGATAGGGAATCTTCTTATTCCAAGTGCCCGTTAGGGAACCCAGATAGTCCAAGTGCCCATAGGGAACCTACATAGTCCAAGTGCCCTCTAGGGAAGCTACATATTCATTGTCCTCGCTAGGGAACCTGCATTGTCCAAGTGCCCGCTAGTTAACGTAGATCGTCCAAGTGTCCGCTAGTAAACCTACATAGTCCAAGTTCCCGTTAGGTAACCTAGATAGGCCAAGTGCCCGCTAGTTAACCTACATAGTACAATGGCCCGCTAGTTGACCTAGATAGTCCAAGTGCACGCTAGTTAACCTAGATAGTCAAAGTGCCCGCTAGTTAACCTAAGTAGTACAAATGTCCGATAGGGATCCTACATAGTCCAAGTGCCCGCTAGGTAAACTAGATATTCCAAGTTCCGGTTTGCTAACCTAGATAGTCCAAGTGCCCGCTAGGTAACCTACATAGTCCAAGTGCCCATTCGTTAACCTAGATAGTCCAAGTGCCCGCTAGGTAACCTATACTGTCCAAGTGCCCGCTAGGTTACTTACATAGTCCAAGTGCACGTTCGTTAACTTAGATAGTCCATGTCGCGCTAGGTAACCTACATAGTCCAAGGGCCGCTACGTAACCTATATAGTCCAAGTGCCCGCTAGTTAGCCTATAGTCCAAGTGCCCTCTAGGTAACCTACATATTCCAAGTTCCCGCTAGGTAACCTAGATAGTCCAAGTGCCCGTTACCTAACCTAGATAGTCCAAGTGCCAGTTAGGTTACCTACAGAGTCCACGTGCCCGTTCGTTAACCTATATCGTCCAAGTGCACGCTAGTTAACCTACATAGTCCAAGGTCCGCTAGTTAACCTAGATATTCCAAGTGCCCGCTAGTTAACCTACCTAGTCCAACAGCCCTCTAGTTAACCTAGATAGTCCAAGTGCCCGCTGAAGGACATACATAGTCCAAGTGCCCGCTAGGTAACCTAGATAGCCTACGGGCCCGCTAGTTAACCTACATAGTCCAACTGCCCGATAGGGAACCTACATAGTCCAAGTGCCCGCTAAGGGACGAACATAGTCCAAGTGCCCGCTAGGGAACCTGCATAGTCCAAGTGCCTGCTAGGTAACCTTGATAGTCCAAGTGCCCGCTAGTTAACCTACATAGTCCAAGTGCCCACTGAGGAACCTACATACTCCAAGTGTCCGAAAGGGAACCTACGTATTCCAAGTGCCCATTAGGGCACCTAGATAGTCCAAGTGCCCGTAGGGAACCTATATCGTCCAAGTGCCCTCTAGGGAACCTACATAGTCAAAGTGCCCGCTAGGGAACCTGCATTGTACAAGTGCCCTCTAGTTAACCTAGATAGTCCAAGTGCCCACTAGGTACCCTAGATAGTCCAAGGGCCCGCTAGTTAACCTACAAAGTCCAAGTGCCCGATAGGGAACCTACATAGTCCAAGTGCCCAATGAGGAACCTACATAATCCAAGTTCCCGATAGGGAATCTTCATATTCCAAGTGCCCGTTAGGGAACCCAGATAGTCCAAGTGCCCATAGGGAACCTACATAGTCCAAGTGCCCGCTAAGGGACGAACATAGTCCAAGTGCCCGCTAGGGAACCTGCATAGTCCACGTGCCCGCTAGGTAACCTAGATAGTCCAAGTGCCCGATAGTTAACCTACATAGTCCAATTGCCCACTGAGGAACCTACATACTCCAAGTGTCCGAAAGGGAACCTACGTATTCCAAGTGCCCATTAGGGCACCTAGATAGTCCAAGTGCCCATAGGGAACCTATATCGTCCAAGTGCCCTCTAGGGAACCTACATAGTCAAAGTGCCCGCTAGGGAACCTGCATTGTACAAGTGCCCTCTAGTTAACCTAGATAGTCCAAGTGCCCGCTAGGTAACCTAGATAGTCCAAGGGCCCGCTAGTTAACCTACATAGTCCAAGTGCCCGATAGGGAACCTACATATTCCAAGTGCCCAATGAGGAACCTACATAGTCCAAGTGCCCGATAGGGAATCTTCATATTCCAAGTGCCTGTTAGGGATCCCAGATAGTCCAAGTGCCCATAGGGAACCTACATAGTCCAAGTGCCCTCTAGGGAAGCTACATATTCATAGTGCCCGCTAAGGAACCTGCATTGTCCATGTTCCCGCTTGTTAACCTAGATCGTCCAAGTGTCCGCTAGTAAACCTACATAGTCCAAGTTCCCGTTAGGTAACCTAGATAGTCCAAGTGCCCACTAGTTAACCTAGATAGTCAAAGTGCCCGCTAGTTAACCTAAGTAGTACAAATGTCTGATAGGGATCCTACATAGTCCAAGTGCCCGCTAGGTAACCTAGATATTCCAAGTTCCGGTTTGCTAACCTAGATAGTCCAAGTGTCCGCTAGGTAACCTACATAGTCCAAGTGCCCATTCCTTAACCTAGATAGTCCAAGTGCCCGCTAGGTAACCTATACTGTCCAAGTGCCTGCTAGGTTACCTACATAGTCCAAGTGCACGTTCGTTAACTTAGATAGTCCAAGTCGCGCTAGGTAACCTACATAGTCCAAGGGCCACTAGGTAACCTATAGTCCAAGTGCCCTCTATGTAACCTACATATTCCAAGTTCCCGCTAGGTAACCTAGATAATCCAAGTGCCCGTTACCTAACCTAGATAGTCCAAGTGCCAGTTAGGTTAACTAGATAGTCCACGTGCCCGTTCGTTAACCTAGATAGTCCAATTGCCCGCTAGGTAACCTACATAGTCCAAGAGCCGGCAGGTAACTTAGACAGCTCATGTGCCCGCTAGGTTACCTGCATAGTCCAAGTGCCCGTTAGGTAACCTAGATAGTCCAAGTGCCCGCTAGGTAACCTACATAGTCCAAGTGCCCGCTAGGTAACCTAGATAGTCCAAGTACCCGTTAGCTAACCTAGATAGTCCAAGTGCCCGCTAGGTAACCTCCATAGTCCAATTGCCCCCTAGGTAACCTCCATAGTCCAAGTGCCCACTAATTTACCTATATAGTCCAAGTGCCCGCTAAGGGACGAACATAGTCCATGTGCCCGCTAGGGGACCTGCATAGTCCAAGTGCCCGCTAGGTAACCTAGATAGTCCAAGTGCCCGCTACTTAACCTACATAGTCCAAGTGCCCGCTGAGGAACCTACATAGTCCAAGTGTCCGAAAGGGAACCTACGTATTCCAAGTGCCCATTAGGGCACCTAGATAGTCCAAGTGCCCATAGGGAACCTATATCGTCCAAGTGCCCTCTAGGGAACCTACATAGTCAAAGTGCCCGCTAGGGAACCTGCATTGTACAAGTGCCCTCTAGTTAACCTAGGTAGTCCAAGTGCCCGCTAGGTAACCTAGATAGTCCAAGGGCCCGCTAGTTAACCTACATAGTCCAAGTGCCCGATAGGGAACCTAAATAGTCCAAGTGCCCAATGAGGAACCTACATAGTCCAAGTGCCCGATAGGGAATATTCATATTCCAAGTGCCCGTTAGGGAACCCAGATAGTCCAAGTGCCCATAGGGAACCTACATAGTCCAAGTGCCCTCTAGGGAAGCTACATATTCATTGTCCTCGCTAGGGAACCTGCATTGTCCAAGTGCCCGCTACTTAACGTAGATCGTCCAAGTGTCCGCTAGTAAACCTACATAGTCCAAGTTCCCGTTAGGTAACCTAGATAGGCCAAGTGCCCGCTAGTTAACCTACATAGTACAATGGCCCGCTAGTTGACCTAGATAGTCCAAGTGCACGCTAGTTAACCTAGATAGTCAAAGTGCCCGCTAGTTAACCTAAGTAGTACAAATGTCCGATAGGGATCCTACATAGTCCAAGTGCCCGCTAGGTAACCTAGATATTCCAAGTTCCGGTTTGCTAACCTAGATAGTCCAAGTGCCCGCTAGGTAACCTACATAGTCCAAGTGCCCATTCGTTAACCTAGATAGTCCAAGTGCCCGCTAGGTAACCTATACTGTCCAAGTGCCCGCTAGGTTACTTACATAGTCCAAGTGCACGTTCGTTAACTTAGATAGTCCATGTCGCGCTAGGTAACCTACGTAGTCCAAGGGCCGCTACGTAACCTATATAGTCCAAGTGCCCGCTAGTTAACCTATAGTCCAAGTGCCCTCTAGGTAACCTACATATTCCAAGTTACCGCTAGGTAACCTAGATAGTCCAAGTGCCCGTTACCTAACCTAGATAGTCCAAGTGCCAGTTAGGTTACCTACATAGTCCACGTGCCCGTTCGTTAACCTATATCGTCCAAGTGCCCGCTAGTTAACCTACATAGTCCAAGGTCCGCTAGTTAACCTAGATATTCCAAGTGCCCGCTAGTTAACCTACCTAGTCCAACGGCCCTCTAGTTAACCTAGATAGTCCAAGTGCCCGCTAGAGGACATACATAGTCCAAGTGCCCTCTAGGTAACCTAGATAGCCTACGGGACCGCTAGTTAACCTACATAGTCCAACTGCCCGATAGGGAACCTACATAGTCCAAGTGCCCGCTAAGGGACGAACATAGTCCAAGTGCCCGCTAGGGAACCTGCATAGTCCAAGTGCCCGCTAGGTAACCTAGATAGTCCAAGTGCCCGCTAGTTAACCTACATAGTCCAAGTGCCCACTGAGGAACCTACATACTCCAAGTGTCCGAAAGGGAACCTACGTATTCCAAGTACCCATTAGGGCACCTAGATAGTCCAAGTGCCCATAGGGAACCTATATCTTCCAAGTGCCCTCTAGGGAACCTACATAGTCAAAGTGCCCGCTAGGGAACCTGCATTGTACAAGTGCCCTCTAGTTAACCTAGATAGTCCAAGTGCCCACTAGGTACCCTAGATAGTCCAAGGGCCCGCTAGTTAACCTACAAAGTCCAAGTGCCCGATAGGGAACCTACATAGTCCAAGTGCCCAATGAGGAACCTACATAGTCCAAGTGCCCGATAGGGAATCTTCATATTCCAAGTGCCCGTTAGGGAACCCAGATAGTCCAAGTGCCCATAGGGAACCTACATAGTCCAAGTGCCCGCTAAGGGACGAACATAGTCGAAGTGCCCGCTAGGGAACCTGCATAGTCCACGTGCCCGCTAGGTAACCTAGATAGTCCAAGTGCCCGATAGTTAACCTACATAGTCCAAGTGCCCACTGAGGAACCTACATACTCCAAGTGTCCGAAAGGGAACCTACGTATTCCAAGTGCCCATTAGGGCACCTAGATAGTCCAAGTGCCCATAGGGAACCTATATCGTCCAAGTGCCCTCTAGGGAACCTACATAGTCAAAGTGCCCGCTAGGGAACCTGCATTGTACAAGTGCCCTCTAGTTAACCTAGATAGTCCAAGTGCCCGCTAGGTAACCTAGATAGTCAAAGGGCCCGCTAGTTAACCTACATAGTCCAAGTGCCCGATAGGGAACCTACATAGTCCAAGTGCCCAATAAGGAACCTACATAGTCCAAGTGCCCGATAGGGAATCTTCATATTCCAAGTGCCTGTTAGGGAACCCAGATAGTCCAAGTGCCCATAGGGAACCTACATAGTCCAAGTGCCCTCTAGGGAAGCTACATATTCATCATGCCCGCTAAGGAACCTGCATTGTCCAAGTGCCCGCTAGTTAACCTAGATCGTCCAAGTGTCCGCTAGTAAACCTACATAGTCCAAGTTCCCGTTAGGTAACCTAGATAGTCCAAGTACCCATTAGTTAACCTAGATAGTCAAAGTGCCCGCTAGTTAACCTAAGTAGTACAAATGTCTGATAGGGATCCTACATTGTCCAAGTGCCCGCTAGGTAACCTAGATATTCCAAGTTCCCGTTTGCTAACCTAGATAGTCCAAGTGTCCGCTAGGTAACCTACATAGTCCAAGTGCCCATTCCTTAACCTAGATAGTCCAAGTGCCCGCTAGGTAACCTATACTGTCCAAGTGCCTGCTAGCTTACCTACATAGTCCAAGTGCACGTTCGTTAACTTAGATAGTCCAAGTCGCGCTAGGTAACCTACATAGTCCATGGGCCACTAGGTAACCTATAGTCCAAGTGCCCCCTAGGTAACCTACATATTCCAAGTTCCCGCTAGGTAACCTAGATAGTCCAAGAGCCCGCTAGGTAATCTACATAGTCCAAGTGCCCGCTAGGTAACCTAGATAGTCCAAGTACCCGTTAGCTAACCTAGATAGTCCAATTGCCCCCTAGGTAACCTCCATAGTCCAAGTGCCCACTAATTTACCTATATAGTCCAAGTGCCCGCTAGGGAAACTGCATCGTTCAAGTGCCCGCTAGTTAATCTAGATAGTCCAAGTGCCTGATAGTTAACCTAGATCGTCCAAGTGCCCGCTAGTTGACCTACATAGTCCAAGGTCCGCTAGTTAACCTAGATATTCCAAGTGCCCGCTAGTTAACCTACATAGTCAAAGGGCCCTCTAGTTAACTTAGATAGTCCAAGTGCCCGCTAGGGGACGTACATAGTCCAAGTGCCCGCTAGGTAACCTAGATAGTCTAAGGGCCCGCTAGTTAACCTTCATAGTCCAACTGCCCGATAGGGAACCTACATAGTTAAAGTGCCCGCTAAGGGACGAACATAGTCCAAGTGCCCGCTAGGGAACCTGCATAGTCCAAGTGCCCGCTAGGTAACCTACATAGTCCAAGTGCCCGCTGAGGAACCTACATAGTCCAAGTGTCCGAAAGGGAACCTACGTATTCCAAGTGCCCATTAGGGCACGTAGATAGTCCAAGGGCCCATAGGGAACCTATATTGTCCAAGTGCCCTCTAGGGAACCTACATAGTCAAAGTGCCCGCTAGGGAACCTGCATTGTACAAGTGCCCTCTAGTTAACCTAGATAGTCCAAGTGCCCGCTAGGTAACCTAGATAGTCCAAGGGCCCGCTAGTTAACCTACAAAGTCCAAGTGCCCGATAGGGAACCTACATAGTCCAAGTGCCCAATGAGGAACCTACATAGTCCTAGTGCCCGATAGGGAATCTTCATATTCCAAGTGCCCGTTAGGGAACCCAGATAGTCCAAGTGCCCATAGGGAACCTACATAGTCCAAGTGCCCTCTAGGGAAGCTACATATTCATAGTGCCCGCTAGGGAACCTGCATTGTCCAAGTGCCCGCTAGTTAACCTAGATCGTCCAAGTGTCCGCTAGTAAACCTACATAGTCCAAGTTCCCGTTAGGTAACCTAGATAGGCCAAGTGCCCGCTAGTTAACCTACATAGTACAATGGCCCGCTAGTTGACCTAGATAGTCCAAGTGCCCGCTAGTTAACCTAGATAGTCAAAGTGCCCGCTAGTTAATCTAAGTAGTACAAATGTCCGATAGGGATCCTACATAGTCCAAGTGCCCGCTAGGTAACCTAGATATTCCAAGTTCCGGTTTGCTAACCTAGATAGTCCAAGTGCCCGCTAGGTAACCTAGATAGTCCAAGTGCCCATTCGTTAACCTAGATAGTCCAAGTGCCCGCTAGGTAACCTATACTGTCCAAGTGCCCGCTAGGTTACCTACATAGTCCAAGTGCACGTTCGTTAACTTAGATAGTCCAAGTCGCGCTAGGTAACCTACATAGTCCAAGGGCCACTAGGTAACCTATAGTCCAAGTGCCCTCTAGGTAACCTACATATTCCAAGTTCCCGCTAGGTAACCTAGATAGTCCAAGTGCCCGTTACCTAACCTAGATAGTCCAAGTGCCCGTTAGGTTACCTACATAGTCCACATGCCCGTTCGTTAACCTGGATAGTCCAATTGCCCGCTAGGTAACCTACATAGTCCAAGAGCCGGGAGTTAACTTACACAGTTCAAGTGCCCGCTAGGTTACCTGCATAGTCCAAGTGCCCGTTAGCTAACGTAGATAGTCAAAGTGCCCGCTAGGTAACCTCCATAGTTCAAGTGCCCCCTAGGTAACCTCCATAGTCCAAGTGCCCACTAATTTACCTATATAGTCCAAGTGCCCACAGGGAACGTCCATCGTTCAAGTGCCCGCTAGTTAATCTAGATAGTCCAAGTGCCTGCTAGTTAACCTAGATAGTCCAAGTGGCCGCTAGTTAACCTAGATCGTCCAAGTGCCCGCTACTTAACCTACATAGTCCAAGGTCCGCTAGTTAACCTAGATATTCCAAGTGCCCGCTAGTTAACCTACATAGTCCAAGGGCCCTCTAGTTAACCTAGATAGTCCAAGTGCCCGCTAGGGGACGTACATAGTCCAAGTGCCCGCTAGGTAACCTAGATAGTCTAAGGGCCCGCTAGATAACCTACATAGTCCAACTGCCCGATTAGGAATCTACATAGTCCAAGTGCCCGCTAGGTAACCTAGATCGTCCAAGTACCCGTTAGCTAACCTAGATAGTCCAAGTGCCCGCTAGGTAACCTCCATAGTCCAAGTGCCCACTAATTTACCTATATACTCCAAGTGCCCGCTAGGGAACCTGCATCGTTCAAGTGCCCGCTAGTTAACCTAGATAGTCCAAGTGGCCGCTAGTTAACCTAGATCGTCCAAGTGCCTTTTAGGTAACCTACATAGTCCAAGTGCCCGTTTGCTAACCTAGATCGTCAAAGGGCCCGCTAGTTAACCTACATAGTCCAAGGGCCCTCTAGTTAACCTATATATTCCAAGTGCCCGCTAGGGGACGTACATAGTCCAAGTGCCCGCTAGGTAACCTAGATAGTCTAAGGGCCCGCTAGATAACCTACATAGTCCAACTGCCCGATAGGGAACCTACATAGTCCAAGTGCCCGCTAAGGGACGAACATAGTCCAAGTGCCCGCTAGGGAACCTACATATTCCAAGTGCCCGCTAGGTAACCTAGATAATCCAAGTGCCCGCTAGTTAACCTACATAGTACAAGTGCCGCTGAGGAACCTACATAGTCCAAGTGTCCGAAAGGGAACCTACGTATTCCAAGTGCCCATTAGGGCACCTAGATAGTCCAAGTGCCCATAGGGAACCTATATAGTCCAAGTGCCCTCTAGGGAACCTACATAGTAAAAGTGCCCTCTAGGGAACCTTCATTGTACAAGTGCCCTCTAGTTGACCTAGATAATCCAAGTGCCCGCTAGTTAACCTACATAGTCCAAGTGCCCGATAGGGAACCTACATAGTCAAAGTGCCCAATGAGGAACCTACATAGTCCAAGTGCCCGATAGGGAATCTTCATATTCCAAGTGCCCTTTAGGGAACCCAGATAGTCCAAGTGCCCATAGGGAACCTACATAGTCCAAGTGCCCTCTAGGGTAGCTACATATTCATAGTGCCCTCTAGGGAACCTGCATTGTCCAAGTGCCCGCTAGTTAACCTAAATCGTCCAAGTGTCCGCTAGTAAACCTACATAGTCCAAGTTCCCGTTAGGTAACCTAGATAGGCCAAGTGCCCGCTAGTTAACCGACAAAGTACAATGGCCCGCTAGTTGACCTAGATAGTCCAAGTGCCCGCTAGTTAACCTAGATAGTCAAAGTGCCCGCTAGTTAACCTAAGTAGTACAAATGTCCGATAGGGATCTTACATAGTCCAAGATCCCGCTAGGTTACCTAGATATTCCAAGTTCCGGTTTGCTAACCTAGATAGTCCAAGTGCCCGCTAGGTAACCTACATAGTCCAAGTGCACATTCGTTAACCTAGATAGTCCAAGTGCCCGCTAGGTAACCTATACTGCCCAAGTGTCCGCTAGGTTACTTACATAGTCCAAGTGCACGTTCGTTAACTTAGATAGTCCAAGTCGCGGTAGGTAACCAAAATAGTCCAAGGGCCGCTAGGTAACATATATAGTCCAAGTGCCCGCTAGTTAACCTATAGTCCAAGTGCCCTCTAGGTAACCTACATATTCCAAGTTCCCGCTAGGTAACCTATAGTCCAAGTGCCCGTTACCTAACCTAGATAGTCCAAGTGCCCGTTAGGTTACCTACATAGTCCATTTGCCCGTTCGTTAACCTAGATAGTCCAAATGCCCGCTAGGTAACCTACATAGTCAAAGGGCCGGCTAGGTAACCGTTAGAATCCAAGTGCCCGCTAGGTAATCTTGATAGTCCAAGTGCCCGTTAGGTAACCTAGATAGTCCAAGTGCCCGCTAGTAAACCTACATAGTCCAAGTGCCCGCTGGTTAACTTAAACAGTCCAAGTACCCGCTAGGTTACCTGCATAGTCCAAGTGCCCGTTAGGTAACCTAGATAGTCCATGTGCCCGCTAGGTAACCTACATAGTCCAAGTGCCCGCTAGGTAACCTAGATAGTCCAAGTACCCGTTAGCTAACCTAGATAGTCCAAGTGCCCGCTAGGTAACCTCCATAGTCCAAGTGCCCTCTAGGTAACCTCCATAGTCCAAGTGCCCGTTCGTTAACCTAGATAGTCCAAGTTCCTGTTAGCTAACCTACATAGTCCAAGTGCCCGTTCGTTAACCTAGAGAGTTCAAGTGCCCGCTAGGTAACCTAGACAGTCCAAGTGCCTGTTAGGTAACCTACATAGTCCAAGTGCCCGTTTGCTAACCTAGATCGTCAAAGGGCCTGCTAGTTAACCTACATAGTCCAAGGGCCCGCTAGTTAACCTAGATAGTCCAAGTGCCCGCTAGTTAACCTACATTTTCCAAGTCCCTGATGGGGAACCTACATAGTCCAAGTATCCGCAAGGTAACCTACATAGTCCAAATGCCCGCTAGTAACGTACATAGTCCAAGTGCCCGTTAGGTAACCTAGATAGTCCAAATGCCCGCTAGGGAACCCACATAGTCCAAGTGCCCGTTAGAGAACTTACATAGTCAAATCCCTGCTAGGGAACCTACATAGTCCAAGTGCCCGCTAGGGAACCTAGATAGTCCAAGTGCCCGCTAGGTAACCTAGATAGTCCAAGTGCCCGCTAGTTAACCTATATAGTCCAAGTGCCCGCTGAGGAACCTACATAGACCAAGTGTCCGAAAGGGAACCTACGTATTCCAAGTGCCCATTAGGGCACCTAGATAGTCCAAGTGCCCATAGGGAACCTATATCGTCCAAGTGCCCTCTAGGGAACCTACATAGTCAAAGTGCCCGCTAGGGAACCTGCATTGTACAAGTGCCCTCTAGATAACCTAGATAGTCCAAGTGCCCGCTAGGTAACCTAGATAGTCCAAGGGCCCGCTAGTTAACTTACATAGTCCAAGTGCATAATAGGGAACCTACACAGTCCAAGTGCCCAATGAGGAACCTACATAGTCCAAGTGCCCGATAGGGAATCTTCATATTGCAAGTGCCCGTTAGGGAACCCAGATAGTCCAAGTGCCCATAGGGAACCTACATAGTCCAAGTGCCCTCTAGGGAAGCTACATATTCATAGTGCCCGCTAGGGAACCTGCATTGTCCAAGTGCCCACTAGTTAACCTAGATAGTCATAGTGCCCGCTAATTAACCTAAGTAGTACAAATGTCCGATAGGGATCTTACATAGTCCAAATGCCCGCTAGGTAACCTAGATATTCCATGTTCCGGTTTGCTAACCTAGATAGTCCTAGTGCCCGCTAGGTAACCTACATAGTCCAAGTGCCCATTCGTTAACCTAGATAGTCCAAGTGCCCGCTAGGTAACCTATACTGTCCAAGTGCCCGCTAGGTTACCTACATAGTCCAAGTGCACGTTCGTTAACTTAGATAGTCCAAGTCGCGCTAGGTAACCTACATAGTCCAAGGGCCACTAGGTAACCTATAGTCCAAGTGCCCTTCTGGTAACCTACATATTCCAAGTTCCCGCTAGGTAACCTAGATAGTCAAAGTGCCCGTTACCTAACCTAGATAGTCCAAGTGCCCGTTAGGTTACCTACATAGTCCACGTGCCCGTTCGTTAACCTAGATAGTCCAATTGCCCGCTAGGTAACCTACATAGTCCATGAGCCGGCAGTTAACTTAGACAGATCAAGTGCCCGCTAGGTTACCTGCATAGTCCAAGTGCCCGTTAGCTAACGTAGATAGTCCAAGTGCCCCCTAGGTAACCTCCATAGTCCAAGTGCCCACTAATTTACCTATATAGTCGAAATGCCCGCTAGGGAACCTAGATAGTGCAAATGCCCGCTAGGGAACCCACATAGTCCAAGTGCCCGTTAGAGAACTTACATAGTCAAAGCCCTGCTAGGGAACCTACATACTCCAAATGTCCGCTAGGGAACCTAGATAGTCCAAGTACCCGTTAACTAACCTAGATAGTCCAAGTGCCCGCTTGTTAACCTACATAGTCCAAGTGTCCGAAAGGGAACCTACGTATTCCAAGTGCCCATTAGGGCACCTAGATAGTCCAAGTGCCCATAGGGAATTTATATCGTCCAAGTGCCCTGTAGGGAACCTACATAGTCAAAGTGCCCGCTAGGGAACCTGCATTGTACAAGTGCCCTCTAGATAACCTAGATAGTCCAAGTGCCCGCTAGGTAACCTAGATAGTCCAAGGGCCCGCTAGTTAACCTACATAGTCCAACTGCCCGATAGGGAACCTACATAGTCCAAGTGCCCGCTAAGGGACGAACATAGTCCAAGTGCCCGCTAGGGGACCTGCATAGTCCAAGTGCCCGCTAGGTAACCTAGATAGTCCAAGTGCCCGCTAGTTAACCTACGTAGTCCAAGTGCCCGCTGAGGAACCTACATAGTCCAAGTGTCCGAAAGGGAACCTACGTATTCCAAGTGCCCATTAGGGCACCTAGATAGTCCAAGGGCCCATAGGGAACCTATATCGTCCAAGTGCCCTCTAGGGAACCTACATAGTCAAAGTGCCCGCTAGGGAACCTGCATTGTACAAGTGCCCTCTAGTTAACCTAGATAGTCCAAGTGCCCGCTAGGTAACCTAGATAGTCCAAGGGCCCGCTAGTTAACCTACATAGTCCAAGTGCCCGATAGGGAACCTACATAGTCCAAGTGCCCAATGAGGAACCTACATAGTCCAAGTGCCCGATAGGGAATCTTCATATACCAAGTGCCCGTTAGGGAACCCAGATAGTCCAAGTGCCCATAGGGAACCTACATAGTCCAAGTGCCCTCTAGGGAAGCTACATATTCATAGTGCCCGCTAGGGAACCTGCATTGTCCAAGTGCCTGCTAGTTAACCTAGATCGTCCAAGTGTCCGCTAGTAAACCTACATAGTCCAAGTTCCCGTTAGGTAACCTAGATAGGCCAAGTGCCCGCTAGTTAACCTACATAGTACAATGGCCCGCTAGTTGACCTAGATAGTCCATGTGCCCGCTAGTTAACCTTGATAGTCAAAGTGCCCGCTAGTTAACCTAAGTAGTACAAATGTCTGATAGGGATCCTACATAGTCCAAGTACCCGCTAGGGAAGCTACATATTCATAGTGCCCGCTAGGGAACCTGCATTGTCCAAGTGCCCACTAGTTAACCTAGATAGTCAAAGTGCCCGCTAATTATCCTAAGTAGTACAAATGTCTGATAGGGATCCTACATAGTCCAAGTGCCCGCTAGGTAACCTAGATATTCCAAGTTCCGGTTTGCTAACCTAGATAGTCCTAGTGCCCGCTAGGTAACCTACATAGTCCAAGTGCCCATTCGTTAACCTAGATAGTCCAAGTGCCCGCTAGGTAACCTATACTGTCCAAGTGCCCGCTAGGTTACCTACATAGTCCAAGTGCACGTTCGTTAACTTAGATAGTCCAAGTCGCGCTAGGTAACCTACATAGTAAGGGCCACTAGGTAACCTATAGTCCAAGTGCCCTTCTGGTAACCTACATATTCCAAGTTCCCGCTAGGTAACCTAGATAGTCACAGTGCCCGTTACCTAACCTAGATAGTCCAAGTGCCCGTTAGGTTACCTACATAGTCCAAGTGCCCGTTCGTTAACCTAGATAGTCCAATTGCCCGCTAGGTAACCTACATTGTCCAAGAGCCGGCTAGGTAACCTTTAGAATCCAAGTGCCCGCTAGGTAATCTAGATAGTCTAAGTGCCCGTTAGGTAACCTAGATAGTCCAAGTGCCCGCTCGTTAACCTACATAATCCAAGTGCCCGTTAGGTAACTTAGACAGTTCAAGTGCCCGCTAGGTTACCTGCATAGTCCAAGTGCCCGTTAGATAACCTAGATAGTCCAAGTGCCCGCTAGGTAACCTAGATAGTCCAAGTACACGTTAGCTAACCTAGATAGTCCAAGTGCCCGCTAGGTAACCTCCATAGTCCAAGTGCCCGCTAGGTAACCTCCATAGTCCAAGTGCCCGTTCGTTAACCTAGATAGTCCAAGTTCCTGTTTGCTAACCTACATAGTCAGAGTGCCCGTTCGTTAACCTAGATAGTTCAAGTGCCCGCTAGGTAACCTAGACAGTCCAAGTGCCTGCTAGGTAACCTACATAGTCCAAGTGCCCGTTTGCTAACCTTGACCGTCAAAGGGCCCGCTAGTTAACCTACATAGTCCAAGGGCCCGCTAGTTATTCTAGATAGTCCAAGTGTCCACTAGTTAACCTACATTGTCCAAGTCCCTGATGGGGAACCTACATTGTCCAAGTATCCGCTAGGTAACCTACATAGTCCAAATGCCCGCTAGTAACGTACATAGTCCAAGTGCCCGTTAGGTAACCTAGATAGTCCAAATGCCCGCTAGGGAACCCACATAGTCCAAGTGCCCGTTAGAGAACTTACCTAGTCAAAGCCCTGCTAGGGAACCTACATAGTCCAAATGCCCGCTAGGGAACCTAGATAGTCCAAGTACCCGTTAGCTAACCTAGATAGTCCAAGTGCCCGCTTGTTAACCTGCATAGTCCAAGTGTCCGAAAGGGAACCTACGTATTCCAAGTGCCCATTAGGGCACCTAGATAATCCAAGTGCCCATAGGGAACCTATATCGTCCAAGTGCCCTGTAGGGAACCTACATAGTCAAAGTGCCCGCTAGGGAACCTGCATTGTACAAGTGCCCTCTAGTTAACCTAGATAGTCCAAGTGCCCGCTAGGTAACCTAGAAGTCCAAGGGCCCGCTAGTTAACCTACATAGTCCAAGTGCCCGATAGGGAATCTTCATATTCCAAGTGCCCGTTAGGGAACCCAGATAGTCCAAGTGCCCATAGGGAACCTACATAGTCCAAGTGCCCTCTAGGGAAGCTACATATTCATAGTGCCCGCTAGGGAACCTGCATTGTCCAAGTGCCCGCTAGTTAACCTAGATCGTCCAAGTGTCCGCTAGTAAACCTACATAGTTCAAGTTCCCGTTAGGTAACCTAGATAGGCCAAGTGCCCGCTAGTTAACCTACATAGTACAATGGCCCGCTGGTTGACCTAGATAGTCCAAGTACCCCCTAGTTAACCTAGATAGTCAAAGTGCCCGCTAGTTAACCTAAGTAGTACAAATGTCTGATAGGGATCCTACATAGTCCAAGTGCCCGCTAGGTAACCTAGATATTCCATGTTCCGGTTTGCTAACCTAGATAGTCCAAGTGCCCGCTAGGTAACCTACATAGTCCAAGTGCCCATTCGTTAACCTAGATAGTCCAAGTGCCCGCTAGGTAACCTATACTGTCCAAGTGCCCGCTAGGTTACCTACATAGTCCAAGTGCACGTTCGTTAACTTAGATAGTCCAAGTGGCGCTAGGTAACCTACATAGTCCAAGGGCCACTAGGTAACCTATAGTCCATGTGCCCTCTAGGTAACCTACATATTCCAAGTTCCTGCTAGGTAACCTAGATAGTCAAAGTGCCCGTTACCTAACCTAGATAGTCCAAGTGCCCGTTAGGTTACCTACATAGTCCACGTGCCCGTTCGTTAACCTAGATAGTCCAATTGCCCGCTAGGTAACCTACATAGTCCAAGAGCCGGCAGGTAACTTAGACAGTTCAAGTGCCCGCTAGGTTACCTGCATAGTCCAAGTGCCAGTTAGCTAACATAGATAGTCCAAGTGCCCGCTAGGTAACCTCCATAGTCCAAGTGCCCCCTAGGTAACCTCCATAGTCCAAGTGCCCACTAATTTACCTATATAGTCCAAGTGCCCGCTAGGGAACCTGCATCGTCCAAGTGCCCGCTAGTTAACCTACATAGTCCAAGTGCCCGCTAGGTAACCTAGATAGTCTAAGGGCCCTCTAGTTAATCTACATAGTCCAACTGCCCGATAGGGAACCTACATCGTCCAAGTGCCCGCTAAGGGACGAACATAGTCCAAGTGCCCGCTAGGGAACCTGCATAGTCCAAGTGCCCGCTAGGTAACCTAGATAGTCCAAGGGCCCGCTAGTTAACCTACATAGTCCAAGGGCCCTCTAGTTAACCTAGATAGTCTATGTGCCCGCTAGAGGACGTACATAGTCCTAATGCCCGCTAGGTAACTTAGATAGTCTAAGGGCCCTCTAGTTAACCTACATAGTCCAACTGCCCGATAGGGAACCTACATAGTCCAAGTGCCCGCTAAGGGACGAACATAGTCCAAGTGCCCGCTAGGGAACCTGCATAGTCCAAGTGCCCGCTAGGTAATCTAGATAGTCCAAAAACCCGCTTGTTAACCTACATTGTCCAAGTCCCTGATGGGGAACCTACATAGTCCAAGTATCCGCTAGGTAACCTACATAGTCCAAATGCCCGCTAGTAACGTTCATAATCCAAGTGCCCGTTAGGTAACCTAGATAGTCCAAATGCACGCTAGGGAACCCACATAGTCCAAGTGCCCGTTAGAGAACTTACATAGTCAAAGCCCTGCTAGGGAACCTACATAGTCCAAGTGCCCGCTAGGGAACCTAGATAGTCCAAGTGCCCGCTATGTAACCTAGATAGTCCAAGTGCCCTCTAGTTAACCTATATAATCCAAGTGCCCGCTGAGGAACCTATATAGACCAAGTGTCCGAAGGGGAACCTACGTATTCCAAGTGCCCATTAGGGCACCTAGATAGTCCAAGTGCCCATAGGGAACCTATATCGTCCAAGTGCCCTCTAGGGAACCTATATAGTCAAAGTGCCCGCTAGGGAACCTGCATTGTACAAGTGCCCTCTAGTTAACCTAGATAGTCCAAGTGCCCGCTAGGTAACCTACATAGTCCAAGTGCCCATTCGTTAACCTAGATAGTCCAAGTGCCCGCTAGGTAACCTATATTGTCCAAGTGCCCGCTAGGTTACCTACATAGTCCAAGTGCACGTTCGTTAACTTAGATAGTCCAAGTCGCGCTATGTAACCTACATATTCCAAGGGCCACTAGGTAACCTATAGTCCAAGTGCCCTCTAGGTAACCTACATATTCCAAGTTCCCGCTAGGTAACCTAGATAGTCAAAGTGCCCGTTACCGTTACCTAACCTAGAAAGTCCAAGTGCCCGTTAGGTTACCTACATAGTCCACGTGCCCGTTCGTTAACCTAGATAGTCCAATTGCCCGCTAGGTAACCTACATAGTCCAAGAGCCGGCTAGGTAACCTTTAGAATCCAAGTGCCCGCTAGGTAATCTAGATAGTCTAAGTGCCCGTTAGGTAACCTAGATAGTCCAAGTGCCCGCTAGTTAACCTACATAATCCAAGTGCCCGCTAGGTAACTTAGACAGTTCAAGTGCCCGCTAGGTTACCTGCATAGTCCAAGTGCCCGTTAGATAACCTAGATAGTCCAAGTGCCCGCTAGGTAACCTAGATAGTCCAAGTACACGTTAGCTAACCTAGATAGTCCAAGTGCCCGCTAGGTAACCTCCATAGTCCAAGTGCCCGCTAGGTAACCTCCATAGTCCAAGTGCCCGTTCGTTAACCTAGATAGTCCAATTGCCCGCTAGGTAACCTACATAGTCCAAGAGCCGGCTAGGTAACTTTTAGAATCCAAGTGCCCGCTAGGTAATCTAGATAGTCTAAGTGCCCGTTAGGTAACCTAGATAGTCCAAGTGCCCGCTAGTTAACCTACATAATCCAAGTGCCCGCTAGGTAACTTAGACAGTTCAAGTGCCCGCTAGGTTACCTGCATAGTCCAAGTGCCCGTTAGATAACCTAGAAAGTCCAAGTGCCCGCTAGGTAATCTAGATAGTCCAAGTACACGTTAGCTAACCTAGATAGTCCAAGTGCCCGCTAGGGAACCCACATAGTCCAAGTGCCCGTTAGAGAACTTACATACTCAAAGCCCTGCTAGGGAACCTACATAGTCCAAATGCCCGCTAGGGAACCTAGATAGTCCAAGTACCCGTTAGCTAACCTAGATAGTCCAAGTGCCCGCTTGTTAACCTACATAGTCCAAGTGTCCGAAAGGGAACCTACGTATTCCAAGTGCCCATTAGGGCACCTAGATAGTCCAGGTGCCCATAAGGAACCTATATCATCCAAGTGCCCTCTAGGGAACCTACATAGTCAAAGTGCCCGCTAGGGAACCTGCATTGTACAAGTGCCCTCTAGTTAACCTAGATAGTCCAAGTGCCCGCTAGGTAACCTAGATAGTCCAAGGGCCCGCTAGTTAACCTACATAGTCCAAGTGCCCGATAGGGAACCTACATAGTCCAAGTGCCCAATGAGGAACCTATATAGTCCAAGTGCCCGATAGGGAATCTTCATATTCCAAGTGCCCGTTAGGGAACCCAGATAGTCCAAGTGCCCATAGGGAACCTACATAGTCCAAGTGCCCTCTAGGGAAGCTACATATTCATAGTGCCCGCTAGGGAACCTGCATTGTCCAAGTGCCCGCTAGTTAACCTAGATCGTCCAAGTGTCCGCTAGTAAACCTACATAGTCCAAGTTCCCGTTAGGTAACCTAGATAGGCCAAGTGCCCGCTAGTTAACCTACATAGTACAATGGCCCTCTAGTTGACCTAGATAGTCCAAGGGCCGCTAGCTAACCTAGATAGTCAAAGTGCCCGCTAGTTAACCTAAGTAGTACAAATATCTGATAGGGATCCTACATAGTCCAAATGCCCGCTAGGTAACCTAGATATTCCATGTTCCGGTTTGCTAACCTAGATAGTCCAAGTGCCCGCTAGGTAACCTACATAGTCCAAGTGCCCATTTGTTAACCTAGATAGTCCAAGTGCCCGCTAGTTAACCTACATAGTCCAAGTGCCCACTAGGTAACTTAGACAGTTCAAGTGCCCGCTAGGTTACCTGCATATTCCAAGTGCCCGTTAGGTAACCTTCATAGTCCAAGTGCCCGCTAGGTAACCTACATAGTCCAAGTGCCCGCTAGGTAACCTAGATTGTCCAAGTAATCGTTAGCTAACCTAGATAGTCCAAGTGCCCTCTAGGTAACCTCCATAGTCCAAGAGCCCGCTAGGTAACCTCCATAGTCCAAGTGCCCGTTCGTTAACCTAGATAGTCCAAGTTCCTGTTAGCTAACCTACATAGTCCAAGTGCACATTCGTTAACCTAGATAGTTCAAGTGCCCGCTAGGTAACCTACATAGTCCAAGTGCCCGTTTGCTAACCTAGATCGTCAAAGGGCCCGCTAGTTAACCTACATAGTTCAAGGGCCCGCTAGTTAGCCTAGATAGTCCAAGTGCCCGCTAGTTAACCTACATTGTCCAAGTCCATGATGGGGAACCTACATAGTCCAAGTATCCGCTAGGTAACCTACATTGTCCAAATGCCCGCTAGTAACGTACATAGTCCAAGTGCCCGTTAGGTAACCTAGATAGTCCAAATGCCCGCTAGGGAACCTACATAGTCCAAATGCCCGCTAGAAACCTACATAGTCCAAGTGCCAGAAGGGAACGTACATAATCCAAGTGCCCGCTAGGGAACCTACATAGTCCAAATGCCCGTTAGGTAACCTAGATAGTCCAAATGCCCGCTAGGATACCCACATAGTCCAAGTGTCCGCGAGGTAACCTACATAGTCCAAGTGCCCATTCATTCACCTAGATTGTCCAAGTGCCCGCTAGGTAACCTAGTCTGTGCAAGTGCCCGCTTGGTTACCTACATAGTCCAAGTGCCCGTTCTTTAACCTAGATAGTACAAGTGCCCGCTAGTTGACCTACATAGTCCAAGTTCCCGTTAGGTAACCTAGATAGTCCAAGTGCTCGCTAGGTAACTTACATAGTCCAAGTACCCACTAGGTAACCTAGATATTCCAAGTTCCTTTTAGCTAACCTAGATAGTCCAAGTGCCCGCTAGGTAACCTACATAGTCCAACTGCCCATTCGTTAACCTAGATAGTCCAAGTGCCCGCTAGATAACCTAGACTGTCCAAGTGCCCGCTAGGTTACCTACATAGTCCAAGTACCCGTTCGTTAACCTAGATAATCCAATTGCCCGCTAGGTAACCTACATAGTCCCAGCGCCCGCTAGGTAACCTAGATAGTCCAAGTGCCCCTTAGGTAACCTAGATAGTCCAAATGCCCGCTAGGTAACCTACATAGTCCAATTGCCCGCTAGAAAACCTAGATAGTCCAAGTGCCCGCTAGGTAACCTAGATAGTCCAAGTGCCCGCTAGGTAACCTACAAAGTCCAAGTGCCTGCTAGGTAATCTATATAGTCCAAATGCCCGCTAGGGCACCCACATAGTACAAGTGCCCGCTAATTTACCCATACTGTCCAAGTATCCGTTAGCCCACCTAGATAGTCCAAGGGTCAACTAGTTAACCTACATAGCCCAGGGCCCGCAAGTTAACCTAGATAGTCCTATTGCACGTTAGTTAACCTAGATAGTCCAAGTGCCCACTAGGGGACGCACATAGTCCAAGTGGCTGCTAGGTAACCTAGATAGTCCAGTGCCTGCTAAGATATGTACATAGTCCAAGTGCCCGCTAGGTAACCTAGATAGTCTAAGTGCCCGCTAGTTAACCTAGATAGTCCACGTGCCCGCTAGTAAACCTAGATACTCCAAGTGCCCGCTAGTTAACCTAGATCGTCCAAGTGCCCGCTAGTTAACCTACATAGTCCAAAGGCCCGCTAGTTAACCTACATAGTCTAAGTGCCCGCTAGGTAACCTAGATAGTCCAAGTTCCTGTTAGCTAACCTAGATAGTCCAAGTGCCCGCTATGTAACCTACATAGTCCAAGGGCACGCTCGTTAACCTTGTTCGTCCAAGTGTCAGCTAGTTAACCTAGATAGTCAAAGTGCCCGCTATTTAACCTAGATAGTCCAAGTGCCCGCTAGGTAACCTACATAGTTCTAGCGCCCACTAGTTAACCTACATAGTCCAAGTGCCCGCTAGGTAACCTACATAGTCCAAATGCCCGCTAGTAACCTACATAGTCCAAGTGCAAGAAGGGAACCTACAAAATCCATGTGCCCACTAGGGAACCTACATAGTCCAAATGCCCGTTAGTTAACCTAGATAGTCCAAATGCCCGCTATGGTACCCACATAGTCCTAGTGCCCACTAGGGAACCTACATAGTCCAAGTGCCCGCTAGGGAACCTGCATCATTCAAGTGCCCGCTAGTTAACCTAGATAGTCCAAGTTCCTGTTAGCTAACCTACATAGTCCAAGTGCCCGTTCGTTAACCTAGATAGTCCAAGTGCCCGCTAGGTAACCTACATAGTCCAAGGGCCCGCTAGGTAACCTACATAGTCCAAGTGCCCGTTCGTTAACCTAGATAGTCCAAGTGCCCGATAGGTAACCTAGACAGTCCAAGTGCCTGCTAGGTAACCTACATAGTCCAAGTGCCCGTTCGTTAACCTAGATAGTCCAAGTGCCCGCTAGTTAACCTACATAGTCCAAGTGGCCGCTACGTAACTTACATAGTCCAAATGCCCTCTAGTAACCTACATAGTCCAAGTGCAAGAAGGGAACCTACATAATCCAAGTGCCCGCTAGGGAACCTACATAGTCCAAATGCCCGTTAGGTAACCCAGATTGTCCAAGTTCCTGTTAGCTAACCTACATAGTCCAAGTGCCTGTTCGTTAACCTAGATAGTCCAAGTGCCCGCTAGGTAACCTACATAGTCCAAGTGCCCGTTCGTTAACCTAGATAGTCCAAGTGCCCGCTAGTTAACCTACATAGTCCAAGTGGCCGCTACGTAACTTACATAGTCCAAATGCCCTCTAGTAACCTACATAGTCCAAGTGCAAGAAGGGAACCTACATAATCCAAGTGCCCGCTAGGGAACCTACATAGTCCAAATGCCCGTTAGGTAACCCAGATTATCCAAGTTCCTGTTAGCTAACCTACATATTCCAAGTGCCTGTTCGTTAACCTAGATAGTCCAAGTGCCCGCTAGGTAACCTACATAGTCCAAGTGCCCGCTGGTTAACTTAAACAGTCCAAGTACCCGCTAGGTTACCTGCATAGTCTAAGTGCCCGTTAGGTAACCTAGATAGTCCAAGTGCCCGCTAGTTAACCTACATAATCCAAGTGCCCGCTAGGTAACTTAGACAGTTCAAGTGTCCGCTAGGTTACCTGCATAGTCCAAGTGCCCGTTAGATAACCTAGATAGTCCAAGTGCCCGCTAGGTAACCTAGACAGTCCAAGTACACGTTAGCTAACCTAGATAGTCCAAGTGCCCGCTAGGTAACCTCCATAGTCCAAGTGCCCGCTAGGTAACCTCCATAGTCCAAGTGCCCGTTCGTTAACCTAGATAGACCAAGTTCCTGTTTGCTAACCTACATAGTCAGAGTGCCCGTTCGTTAACCTAGATAGTTCAAGTGCCCACTAGGTAACCTAGACAGTCCAAGTGCCTGCTAGGTAACCTACATATTCCAAGTGCCCGTTTGCTAACCTTGACCGTCAAAGGGCCCGCTAGTTAACCTACATAGTCCAAGGGCCCGCTAGTTAACCTAGATAGTCCAAGTGTCCACTAGTTAACCTACATTGTCCAAGTCCCTGATGGGGAACCTACATTGTCCAAGTATCCCCTAGGTCACCTACATAGTCCAAATGCCCGCTAGTAACGTACATAGTCCAAGTGCCCGTTAGGTAACCTAGATAGTCCAAATGCCCGCTAGGGAACCCACATAGTCCAAGTGCCCGTTAGAGAACTTACCTAGTCAAAGCCCTGCTAGGGAACCTACATAGTCCAAATGCCCGCTAGGGAACCTAGATAGTCCAAGTACCCGTTAGCTAACCTAGATAGTCCAAGTGCCCGCTTGTTAACCTACATAGTCCAAGTGTCCGAAAGGGAACCTACGTATTCCAAGTGCCCATTAGGGCACCCAGATAGTCCAAGTGCCCATAGGGAACCTATATCGTCCAAGTGCCCTGTAGCGAACCTACATAGTCATATGCCCGCTAGGGAACCTGCATTGTACAAGTGCCCTCTAGTTAACCTAGATAGTCCAAGTGCCCGCTAGGTAATCTAGAAGTCCAAGGGCCCGCTAGTTAACTTACATAGTCCAAGTGCCCGATAGGGAACCTACATAGTCCAAGTGCCCAATGAGGAACCTACATAGTCCAAGTGCCCGATAGGGAATCTTCATATTCCAAGTGCCCGTTAGGGAACCCAGATAGTCCAAGTGCCCATAGGGAACCTAGATAGTCCAAGTGCCCTCTAGGGAAGCTACATATTCATAGTGCCCGCTAGGGAACCTGCATTGTCCAAGTGCCCGCTAGTTAACCTAGATCGTCCAAGTGTCCGCTAGTAAACCTACATAGTCCAAGTTCCCGTTAGGTAACCTAGATAGGCCAAGTGCCCGCTAGTTAACCTACATAGTACAATGGCCCGCTGGTTGACCTAGATAGTCCAAGTGCCCCCTAGTTAACCTAGATAGTCAAAGTGCCCGCTAGATAACCTAAGTAGTACAAATGTCTGATAGGGATCCTACATAGTCCAAGTGCCCGCTAGGTAACCTAGATATTCCATGTTCCGGTTTGCTAACCTAGATAGTCCAAGTGCCCGCTAGGTAACCTACATAGTCCAAGTGCCCATTCGTTAACCTAGATAGTCCAAGTGCCCGCTAGGTAACCTATACTGTCCAAGTGCCCGCTAGGTTACCTACATAGTCCAAGTGCACGTTCGTTAACTTAGATAGTCCAAGTGGCGCTAGGTAACCTACATAGTCCAAGGGCCACTAGGTAACCTATAGTCCAAGTGCCCTCTAGGTAACCTACATATTCCAAGTTCCTGCTAGGTAACCTAGATATTCAAAGTGCCCGTTACCTAACCTAGATAGTCCAAGTGCCCGTTAGGTTACCTACATAGTCCACGTGCCGGTTCGTTAACCTAGATAGTATAATTGCCCGCTAGGTAACCTACATAGTCCAAGAGCCGGCAGGTAACTTAGACAGTTCAAGTGCCCGCTAGGTTACCTGAATAGTCCAAGTGCCAGTTAGCTAACGTAGATAGTCCAAGTGCCCGCTAGGTAACCTCCATAGTCCAAGTGCCCCCTAGGTAACCTCCATAGTCCAAGTGCCCACTAATTTACCTATATAGTCCAAGTGCCCGCTAGGGAACCTGCATCGTCCAGGTGCCCGCTAGTTAACCTACATAGTCCAAGTGCCCGCTAGGTAACCTAGATAGTCCAAGGGCCCGCTAGTTAACCTACATAGTCCAAGGGCCTTCTAGTTAACCTAGATAGTCTATGTGCCCGCTAGAGGACGTACATAGTCCAAATGCCCACTAGGTAACTTAGATAGTCTAAGGGCCCTCTAGTTAACCTACATAGTCCAACTGCCCGATAGGGAACCTACATAGTCCAAGTGCCCGCTAAGGAACAAACATAGTCCAAGTGCCCGCTAGGGAACCTGCATAGTCCAAGTGCCCGCTAGGTAACCTAGATAGTCCAAAAAACCCGCTAGTTAACCTACATTGTCCAAGTCCCTGATGGGGAACCTACATAGTCCAAGTATCCGCTAGGTAACCTACATAGTCCAAATGCCCGCTAGTAACGTTCATAATCCAAGTGCCCGTTAGGTAACCTAGATAGTCCAAATGCCCGCTAGGGAACCCACATAGTCCAAGTGCCCGGTAGAGAACTTACATAGTCAAAGCCCTGCTAGGGAACCTACATAGTCCAAGTGCCCGCTAGGGAACCTAGATAGTCCAAGTGCCCGCTATGTAACCTAGATAGTCCAAGTGCCCTCTAGTTAACCTATATAATCCAAGTGCCCGCTGAGGAACCTACATAGACCAAGTGTCCGAAAGGGAACCTACGTATTCCAAGTGCCCATTAGGGCACCTAGATAGTCCAAGTGCCCATAGGGAATGTATATCGTCCAAGTGCCCTCTAGGGAACCTACATAGTCAAAGTGCCCGCTAGGGAACCTGCATTGTACAAGTGCCCTCTAGTTAACCTAGATAGTCCAAGTGCCCGCTAGGTAACCTAGATAGTCCAAGGGCCCGCTAGTTAACCTACATATTCCAAGTGCCCGATAGGGAACCTCCATAGTCCAAGTGCCCAATGAGGAACCTACATAGTCCAAGTGCCCGATAGGGAATCTTCATATTCCAAGTGCCCGTTAGGAAACCCAGATAGTCCAAGTGCCCATAGGGAACCTATATAGTCCAAGTGCCCTCCAGGGAAGCTACATATTCATAGTGACCGCTAGGGAACCTGCATTGTCCAAGTGCCCTCTAGGTAACCTACATAGTCCAAGTTCCCGCTAGGTAACCTAGATAGTCCAAGTGCCCGTTACCTAACCTAGATAGTCCAAGTGCCCGTTAGGTTACCTACATAGTCCACGTGCCCGTTCGTTAACCTAGATAGTCCAATTGCCCGCTAGGTAACCTACATAGTCAAAGGGCCGGCTAGGTATCCTTTAGAATCCAAGTGCCCGCTAGGTAATCTAGATAGTCCAAGTGCCCGTTAGGTAACCTAGATAGTCCAAGTGCCCGCTAGTTAACCTACATAGTCCAAGTGCCCGCTGATTAACTTAAACAGTCCAAGTACCCGCTAGGTTACCTGCATAGTCCAAGTGCCCGTTAGGTAACCTAGATAGTCCATGTGCCCGCTAGGTAACCTACATAGTCCAAGTGCCCGCTAGGTAACCTAGATAGTCCAAGTACCCGTTAGCTAACCTAGATAGTCCAAGTGCCCGCTAGGTAACCTCCATAGTCCAAGTGCCCTCTAGGTAACCTCCATAGTCCAAGTGCCCGTTCGTTAACCTAGATAGTCCAAGTTCCTGTTAGCTAACCTACATAGTCCAAGTGCCCGTTCGTTAACCTAGAGAGTTCAAGAGCCCGCTAGGTAACCTAGACAGTCCAAGTGCCTGTTAGGTAACCTACATAGTCCAAGTGCCCGTTTGCTAACCTAGATCGTCAAAGGGCCCGCTAGTTAACCTACATAGTCCAAGGGCCCGCTAGTTAACCTAGATAGTCCAAGTGCCCGCTAGTTAACCTACATTGTCCAAGTCCATGATGGGGAACCTACATAGTCCAAGTATCCGCTAGGTAACCTACATAGTCCAAATGCCCGCTAGTAACGTACATAGTCCAAGTGCCCGTTAGGTAACCTAGATAGTCCAAATGCCCGCTAGGGAACCCACATAGTCCAAGTGCCCGTTAGAGAACTTACATAGTCAAAGCCCTGCTAGGGAACCTACATAGTCCAAGTGCCCGCTAGGGAACCTAGATAGTCCAAGTGCCCGCTATGTAACCTAGATAGTCCAAGTGCCCTCTAGTTAACCTATATAATCCAAGTGCCCGCTGAGGAACCTACATAGACCAAGTGTCCGAAAGGGAACCTACGTATTCCAAGTGCCCATTAGGGCACCTAGATAGTCCAAGTGCCCATAGGGAATGTATATCGTCCAAGTGCCCTCTAGGGAACCTACATAGTCAAAGTGCCCGCTAGGGAACCTGCATTGTACAAGTGCCCTCTAGTTAACCTAGATAGTCCAAGTGCCCGCTAGGTAACCTAGATAGTCCAAGGGCCCGCTAGTTAACCTACATATTCCAAGTGCCCGATAGGGAACCTCCATAGTCCAAGTGCCCAATGAGGAACCTACATAGTCCAAGTGCCCGATAGGGAATCTTCATATTCCAAGTGCCCGTTAGGAAACCCAGATAGTCCAAGTGCCCATAGGGAACATATATAGTCCAAGTGCCCTCCAGGGAAGCTACATATTCATAGTGACCGCTAGGGAACCTGCATTGTCCAAGTGCCCTCTAGGTAACCTACATATTCCAAGTTCCCGCTAGGTAACCTAGATAGTCCAAGTGCCCGTTACCTAACCTAGATAGTCCAAGTGCCCGTTAGGTTACCTACATAGTCCACGTGCCCGTTCGTTAACCTAGATAGTCCAATTGCCCGCTAGGTAACCTACATAGTCAAAGGGCCGGCTAGGTATCCTTTAGAATCCAAGTGCCCGCTAGGTAATCTAGATAGTCCAAGTGCCCGTTAGGTAACCTAGATAGTCCAAGTGCCCGCTAGTTAACCTACATAGTCCAAGTGCCCGCTGATTAACTTAAACAGTCCAAGTACCCGCTAGGTTACCTGCATAGTCCAAGTGCCCGTTAGGTAACCTAGATAGTCCATGTGCCCGCTAGGTAACCTACATAGTCCAAGTGCCCGCTAGGTAACCTAGATAGTCCAAGTACCCGTTAGCTAACCTAGATAGTCCAAGTGCCCGCTAGGTAACCTCCATAGTCCAAGTGCCCTCTAGGTAACCTCCATAGTCCAAGTGCCCGTTCGTTAACCTAGATAGTCCAAGTTCCTGTTAGCTAACCTACATAGTCCAAGTGCCCGTTCGTTAACCTAGAGAGTTCAAGAGCCCGCTAGGTAACCTAGACAGTCCAAGTGCCTGTTAGGTAACCTACATAGTCCAAGTGCCCGTTTGCTAACCTAGATCGTCAAAGGGCCCGCTAGTTAACCTACATAGTCCAAGGGCCCGCTAGTTAACCTAGATAGTCCAAGTGCCCGCTAGTTAACCTACATTGTCCAAGTCCATGATGGGGAACCTACATAGTCCAAGTATCCGCTAGGTAACCTACATAGTCCAAATGCCCGCTAGTAACGTACATAGTCCAAGTGCCCGTTAGGTAACCTAGATAGTCCAAATGCCCGCTAGGGAACCCACATAGTCCAAGTGCCCGTTAGAGGACTTACATAGTCAAAGCCCTGCTAGGGAACCTACATAGTCCAAGTGCCCGCTAGGGAACCTAGATAGTCCAAGTGCCCGCTAGGTAACCTAGATAGTCCTAGTGCCCGCTAGTTAACCTATATAGTCCAAGTGCCCGCTGAGGAACCTACATAGACCAAGTGTCCGAAAGGGAACCTACGTATTCCAAGTGCCCATTAGGGCACCTAGAAAGTCCAAGTGCCCATAGGGAACCTATATCGTCCAAGTGCCCTCTAGGGAACCTACATAGTCAAAGTGCCCGCTAGGGAACCTGCATTGTACAAGTGCCCTCTAGATAACCTAGATAGTCCAAGTGCCCGCTAGGTAACCTAGATAGTACAGGGGCCCGCTAGTTAACTTACATAGTCCAAGTGCCCGATAAGGAACCTACATAGTCAAAGTGCCCAATGAGGAACCTACATAGTCCAAGTGCCCGATAGGGAATCTTCATATTCCAAGTGCCCGTTAGGGAACCCAGATAGTCCAAGTGCACATAGGGAACCTACATAGTCCAAGTGCCCTCTAGGGAAGCTACATATTCATAGTGCCCGCTAGGGAACCTGCATTGTCCAAGTGCTCGCTAGTTAACCTAGATAGTCAAAGTGCCCGCTAGTTAACCTAAGTAGTACAAATGTCCGATAGGGATCCTACATAGTCCAAGTGCCCGCTAGGTAACCTAGATATTCCAAGTTCCGGTTTGCTAACCTAGATAGTCCAAGGGCCTGCTAGGTAACCTACATAGTCCAAGTGGCCGTTCGTTAACCTAGATAGTCCAAGTGCCCGATAGGTAACCTACACGGTCCAAGTGCCTGCTAGGTAACCTACATAGTCCAAGTGCCCGTTCGTTAACCTAGATAGTCCAAGTGCCCGCTAGTTAACCTACATAGTCCAAGTGGCCGCTACGTAACTTACATAGTCCAAATGCCCTCTAGTAACCTACATAGTCCAAGTGCAAGAAGGGAACCTACATAATCCAAGTGCCCGCTAGGGAACCTACATAGTCCAAATGCCCGTTAGGTAACCCAGATAGTCCAAGTCCCTGTTAGCTAACCTACATAGTCCAAGTGCCTGTTCGTTAACCTAGATAGTCCAAGTGCCCGCTAGATAACCTACATAGTCCAAGTGCCCGCTGGTTAACTTAAACAGTCCAAGTACCCGCTAGGTTACCTGCATAGTCCAATTGCCCGTTAGGTAACCTAGATAGTCCATGTGCCCGCTAGGTAACCTACATAGTACAAGTACCCGCTAGGTAACCTAGATGGTCCAAGTACCCTTTAGCTAACCTAGATAGTCCAAGTGCCCGCTAGGTAACCTCCATAGTCCAAGTGCCCTCTAGGTAACCTCCATAGTCCAAGTGCCCGTTCGTTAACCTAGATAGTCCAAGTTCCTGTTAGCTAACCTACATAGTCCAAGTGCCCGTTCGTTAACCTAGAGAGTTCAAGTGCCCGCTAGGTAACCTAGATAGTCCAAGGGCCCGCTAGTTAACTTACATAGTCCAAGTGCCCAATAGGGAACCTACATAGTCCAAGTGCCCAATGAGGAACCTACATAGTCCAAGTGCCCGATAGGGAATCTTCATATTCCAAGTGCCCGTTAGGGAACCCAGATAGTCCAAGTGCACATAGGGAACCTACATAGTCCAAGTGCCCTCTAGGGAAGCTACATATTCATAGTGCCCGCTAGGGAACCTGCATTGTCCAAATGCCCGCTATTTAACCTAGATAGTCAAAGTGCCCGCTAATTAACCTAAGTAGTACAAATGTCCGATAGGGATCCTACATAGTCCAAGTGCCCGCTAGGTAACCTAGATATTCCAAGTTCCGGTTTGCTAACCTAGATAGTCCTAGTGCCCGTTAGGTAACCTACATAGTCCAAGTGCCCATTCGTTAACCTAGATAGTCCAAGTGCCCGCTAGGTAACCTATACTGTCCAAGTGCCCGCTAGGTTACCTACATAGTCCAAGTGCACGTTCGTTAACTTAGATAGTCCAAGTCGCGCTAGGTAACCTACATAGTCCAAGGGCCACTAGGTAACCTATAGTCCAAGTGCCCTCTAGGTAACCTACATATTCCAAGTTCCCGCTAGGTAACCTAGATAGTCAAAGTGCCCGTTACCTAACCTAGAAAGTCCAAGTGCCCGTTAGGTTACCTACATAGTCCACGTGCCCGTTCATTAACCTAGATAGTCCAATTGCCCGCTAGGTAACCTACATAGTCCAAGAGCCGGCTAGGTAACCTTTAGAATCCAAGTGCCCGCTAGGTAATCTAGATAGTCTAAGTGCCCGTTAGGTAACCTAGATAGTCCAAGTGCCCGCTAGTTAACCTACATAATCCAAGTGCCCGCTAGGTAACTTAGACAGTTCAAGTGCCCGCTAGTTACCTGCATAGTCCAAGTGCCCTTTAGATAACCTAGATAGTCCAAGTGCCCGCTAGGTAACCTAGATAGTCCAAGTACACGTTAGCTAACCTAGATAGTCCAAGTGCCCGCTAGGTAACCTCCATAGTCCAAGTGCCCGTTCGTTAACCTAGATAGTCCAAGTTCCTGTTTGCTAACCTACATAGTCAGAGTGCCCGTTCGTTAACCTAGATAGTTCAAGTGCCCGCTAGGTAACCTAGACAGTCCAAGTGCCTGCTAGGTAACCTACATAGTCCAAGTGCCCGTTTGCTAACCATGACCGTCAAAGGGCCCGCTAGTTAACCTACATAGTCCAAGGGCCCGCTAGTTAACCTAGATAGTCCAAGTGTCCACTAGTTAACCTACATTGTCCAAGTCCCTGATGGGGAACCTACATTGTCCAAGTATCCGCTAGGTAACCTACATAGTCCAAATGCCCGCTAGTAACGTACATAGTCCAAGTGCCCGTTAGGTAACCTAGATAGTCCAAATGCCCGCTAGGGAACCCACATAGTCCAAGTGCCCGTTAGAGAACTTACATAGTCAAAGCCCTGCTAGGGAACCTACATAGTCCAAATGCCCGCTAAGGAACCTAGATAGTCCAAGTACCCGTTAGCTAACCTAGATAGTCCAAGTGCCCGCTTGTTAACCTACATAGTCCAAGTGTCCGAAAGGGAACCTACGTATTCCAAGTGCCCATTAGGGCACCTAGATAGTCCAAGTGCCCATAGGGAACCTATATCGTCCATGTGCCCTCTATGGAACCTACATAGTCAAAGTGCCCGCTAGGGAACCTGCATTGTACAAGTGCCCTCTAGTTAACCTAGATAGTCCAAGTGCCCGCTAGGTAACCTAGATAGTCCAAGGGCCCGCTAGTTAACTTACATAGTCCAAGTGCCCGATAGGGAACCTACATAGTCCAAGTGCCCAATGAGGAACCTACATAGTCCAAGTGCCCGATAGGGAATCTTCATATTCCAAGTGCCCGTTAGGGAACCCAGATAGTCCAAGTGCCCATAGGGAACCTACATAGTCCAAGTGCCCTCTAGGGAAGCTACATATTCATAGTGCCCGCTAGGGAACCTGCATTGTCCAAGTGCCCGCTAGTTAACCTAGATCGTCAAAGTGTCCGCTAGTAAACCTACATAGTCCAAGTTCCCGTTAGGTAACCTAGATAGGCCAAGTGCCCGCTAGTTAACCTACATAGTACAATGGCCTGCTAGTTGACCTAGATAGTCCAAGTGCCCGCTAGTTAACCTAGATAGTCAGAGTGCCCGCTAGTTAACCTAAGTAGTACAAATGTCTGATAGGGATCCTACATAGTCCAAGTGCCCGCTAGGTAACCTAGATATTCCATGTTCCGGTTTGCTAACCTAGATAGTCCAAGTGCCCGCTAGGTAACCTACATAGTCCAAGTGCCCATTCGTTAACCTAGATAGTCCAAGTGCCCACTAGGTAACCTATACTGTCCAAGTGCCCGCTAGGTTACCTACATAGTCCAAGTGCACGTTCGTTAACTTAGATAGTCCAAGTGGCGCTAGGTAACCTACATAGTCCAAGGGCCACTAGGTAACCTATAGTCCAAGTGCCCTCTAGGTAACCTACATATTCCAAGTTCCCGCTAGATAACTTAGATAGTCAAAGTGCCCGTTACCTAACCTAGATAGTCCAAGTGCCCGTTAGGTTACCTACATAGTCCACGTGCCCGTTCGTTAACCTAGATAGTCCAATTGCCCGCTAGGTAACCTACATAGTCCAAGAGCCGGCAGGTAACTTAGACAGTTCAAGTGCCCGCTAGGTTACCTGCATAGTCCAAGTGGCAGTTAGCTAACGTAGATAGTCCAAGTGCCCGCTAGGTAACTTCCATAGTCCAAGTGCCCCCTAGGTAACCTCCATAGTCCAAGTGCCCACTAATTTACCTATATAGTCCAAGTGCCCGCTAGGGAACCTGCATCGTCCAAGTGCCCACTAGTTAACCTACATAGTCCAAGGGCCCGCTAGTTAACCTAGATATTCCAAGTGCCCACTAGTTAACCTACATTGTCCAAGGTCCCTCTAGTTAACCTAGATAGTCCATGTGCCCGCTAGAGGACGTACATAGTCCAAATGCCCGCTAGGTAACCTAGATAGTCTAAGGGCCGTCTAGTTAACCTACATAGTCCAACTGCCCGATAGGGAACCTACATAGTCCAAGTGCCCGCTAAGGGACGAAGATAGTCCAAGAGCCCGCTAGGGAACCTGCATAGTCCAAGTGCCCGCTAGGTAACCTAGATAGTCCAAAAACCCGCTAGTTAACCTACATTGTCCAAGTCCCTGATGGGGAACCTACATAGTTCAAGTATCCGCTAGGTAACCTACATAGTCCAAATGCCCGCTAGTAACGTTCATAATCCAAGTGCCCGTTAGGTAACCTAGATAGTCCAAATGCCCGCTAGGGAATCCACATAGTCCAAGTGCCCGTTAGAGAACTTACATAGTCAAAGCCCTGCTAGGGAACCTACATAGTCCAAATGCCGGCTAGGGAACCTAGAAAGTCCAAGTGCCCGCTATGTAACCTAGATAGTCCAAGGGCCCGCTAGTTAACCTACATAGTCCAAGTGCCCGCTAGGTAACCTAGATAGTCCAAGTGCCCGCTAGTTAACCTATATAATCCAAGTGCCCGCTGAGGAACCTACATAGACCAAGTGTCCGAAAGGGAACCTACGTATTCCAAGTGCCCATTAGGGCACCTAGATAGTCCAAGTGCCCATAGGGAACCTATATCGTCCAAGTGCCCTCTAGGGAACCTACATAGTCAAAGTGCCCGCTAGGGAACCTGCATTGCACAAGTGCCCTCTAGATAACCTAGATAGTCCAAGTGCCCGCTAGGTAACCTAGATAGTCTAAGGGCCCGCTAGTTAACTTACATAGTCCAAGTGCCCGATAGGGAACCTACATAGTCCAAGTGCCCAATGAGGAACCTACATAGTCCAAGTGCCCGATAGGGAATCTTCATATTCCAAGTGCCCGTTAGGGAACCCAGATAGTCCAAGTGCACATAGGGAACCTACATAGTCCAAGTGCCCTCTAGGGAAGCTACATATTCATAGTGCCCGCTAGGGAACCTGCATTGTCCAAGTGCCCGCTAGTTAACCTAGATAGTCAAAGTGCCCGCTAGTTAACCTAAGTAGTACAAATGTCCGATAGGGATCCTACATAGTCCAAGTGCCCGCTAGGTAACCTAGATATTCCAAGTTCCGGTTTGCTAACCTAGATAGTCCTAGTGCCCGCTAGGTAACCTACATAGTCCAAGTGCCCATTCGTTAACCTAGATAGTCCAAGTGCCCGCTAGGTAACCTATACTGTCCAAGTGCCCGCTAGGTTACCTACATAGTCCAAGTGCACGTTCGTTAACTTAGATAGTCCAAGTGGCGCTAGGTAACCTACATAGTCCAAGGGCCACTAGGTAACCTATAGTCCAAGTGCCCTCTAGGTAACCTACATATTCCAAGTTCCCGCTAGGTAACCTAGATAGTCAAAGTGCCCGTTACCTAACCTAGATAGTCCAAGTGCCCGTTAGGTTACCTACATAGTCCACGTGCCCGTTCGTTAACCTAGATAGTCCAATTGCCCGCTAGGTAACCTACATAGTCCAAGAGCCGGCTAGGTAACCTTTAGAATCCAAGTGCCCGCTAGGTAATCTAGATAGTCTAAGTGCCCGTTAGGTAACCTAGATAGTCCAAGTGCCCGCTAGTTAACCTACATAATCCAAGTGCCCGCTAGGTAACTTAGACAGTTCAAGTGCCCGCTAGGTTACCTGCATAGTCCAAGTGCCCGTTAGATAACCTAGATAGTCCAAGTGCCCGCTAGGTACGTAGATAGTCCAAGTACACGTTAGCTAACCTAGATAGTCCAAGTGCCCGCTAGGTAACCTCCATAGTCCAAGTGCCCGCTAGGTAACCTCCATAGTCCAAGTGCCCGTTCGTTAACCTAGATAGTCCAATTGCCCGCTAGGTAACCTACATAGTCCAAGAGCCGGCTAGGTAACTTTTAGAATCCAAGTGCCCGCTAGGTAATCTAGATAGTCTAAGTGCCCGTTAGGTAACCTAGATAGTCCAAGTGCCCGCTAGTTAACCTACATAATCCAAGTGCCCGCTAGGTAACTTAGACAGTTCAACTGCCCGCTAGGTTACCTGCATAGTCCAAGTGCCCGTGAGATAACCTAGATAGTCCAAGTGCCCGCTAGGTAATCTAGATAGTCCAAGTACACGTTAGCTAACCTAGATAGTCCAAGTGCCCGCTAGGTAACCTCCATTGTCCAAGTGCCCGCTAGGTAACCTCCATAGTCCAAGTGCCCGTTCGTTAACCTAGATAGTCCAAGTTCCTGTTTGCTAACCTACATAGTCAGAGTGCCCGTTCGTTAACCTAGATAGTTCAAGTGCCCGCTAGGTAACCTAGACAGTCCAAGTGCCTGCTAGGTAACCTACATAGTCCAAGTGCCCGTTTGCTAACCTTGACCGTCAAAGGGCCCGCTAGTTAACCTACATAGTCCAAGGGCCCGCTAGTTAACCTAGATAGTCCAAGTGTCCGCTAGGGAACCTAGATAGTCATTGTACCCGTTAGCTAACCTAGATAGTCCAAGTGCCCGCTTGTTAACCTACATAGTCCAAGTGTCCAAAAGGGAACCTACGTATTCCAAGTGCCCATTAGGGCACCTAGATAGTCCAGGTGCCCATAAGGAACCTATATCGTCCAAGTGCCCTCTAGGGAACCTACATAGTCAAAGTGCCCGCTAGGGAACCTGCATTGTACAAGTGCCCTCTAGTTTACCTAGATAGTCCAAGTGCCCGCTAGGTAACCTAGATAGTCCAAGGGCCCGCTAGTTAACCTACATAGTCCAAGTGCCCGATAGGGAACCTACATAGTCCAAGTGCCCAATGAGGAACCTACATAGTCCAAGTGCCCGATAGGGAATCTTCATATTCCAAGTGCCCTTTAGGGAACCCAGATTGTCCAAGTGCCCATAGGGAACCTACATAGTCCAAGTGCCCTCTAGGGAAGCTACATATTCATAGTGCCCGCTAGGGAACCTGCATTGTCCAAGTGCCCGCTAGTTAACCTAGATCGTCCAAGTGTCCGCTAGTAAACCTACATAGTCCAAGTTGCCGTTAGGTAACCTACATAGGCCAAGTGCCCGCTAGTTAACCTACATAGTACAATGGCCCTCTAGTTGACCTAGATAGTCCAAGTGCCCGCTAGGTAACCTAGATATTCCATGTTCCGTTTTGCTAACCTAGATAGTCCAAGTGCCCGCTAGTTAACCTACATAGTCCAAGTGCCCACTAGGTAACTTAGACAGTTCAAGTGCCCGCTAGGTTACCTGCATGTTCCAAGTGCCCGTTAGGTAACCTACATAATCCAAGTGCCCGCTAGGTAACCTACATAGTCCAAGAGCCCGCTAGGTAACCTAGATAGTCCAAGTAATCGTTAGCTAACCTAGATAGTCCAAGTGCCCGCTAGGTAACCTCCATAGTCCAAGAGCCCGCTAGGTAACCTCCATATTCCAAGTGCCCGTTCGTTAACCTAGATAGTCCAAGTTCCTGTTAGCTAACCTACATAGTCCAAGTGCACATTCGTTAACCTAGATAGTTCAAGTGCCCGCTAGGTAACCTACATAGTCCAAGTGCCCGTTTGCTAACCTAGATCGTCAAAGGGCCCGCTAGTTAACCTACATAGTCCAAGGGCCCGCTAGTTAACCTAGATAGTCCAAGTGCCCGCTAGGGAAACTACATAGTCCAAATGCCCGCTAGAAACCTACATAGTCCAAGTGCAAGAAGGGAACCTACATAATCCAAGTGCCCGCTAGGGAACCTACATAGTCCAAATGCCCTTTAGGTAACCTAGATAGTCCAAATGCCCGCTAGGATACCCACATAGTCCAAGTGTCCGCGAGGTAACCAACATAGTCCAAGTGCCCATTCATTCACCTAGATTGTCCAAGTGCCCACTAGGTAACCTAGACTGTGCAAGTGCCCGCTTGGTTACCTACATAGTCCAAGTGCCCGTTCGTTAACCTAGATAGTACAAGTGCCGGCTAGTTGACCTACATAGTCCAATTTCCCGTTAGGTAACCTAGATAGTCCAAGTGCTCGCTAGGTAACTTACATAGTCCAAGTACTCACTAGGTAACCTAGATATTCCAAGTTCCTTTTAGCTAACCTAGATAGTCCAAGTGCCCGCTAGGTAACCTACATAGTCCAACTGCCCATTCGTTAACCTAGATAGTCCAAGTGCCCGCTAGGTAACCTACATAGTCCAAGTGCCCGCTAGGTAACCTATATAGTCCAAGTACCCGTTAGTTAACCTAGATAGTCCAAGTGCCCGCTAGGTAACCTCCATAGTCCAAGTGCCCTCTAGGTAACCTCCATAGTCCAAGTGCCCGTTCGTTAACCTAGATAGTCCAAGTTCCTGTTAGCCAACCTACATAGTCCAAGTGCCCGTTCGTTAACCTAGAGAGTTCAAGTGCCCGCTAGGTAACCTAGACAGTCCAAGTGCCTGTTAGGTAACCTACATAGTCCAAGTGCCCGTTTGCTAACCTAGATCGTCAAAGGGCCCGCTAGTTAACCTACATAGTCCAAGGGCCCGCTAGTTAACCTAGATAGTCTAAGTGCCCGCTAGTTAACCTACATTGTCCAAGTCCATGATGGGGAACCTACATAGTCCAAGTATCCGCTAGGTAACCTACATAGTCCAAATGCCCGCTAGTAACGTACATAGTCCAAGTGCCCGTTAGGTAACCTAGATAGTCCAAATGCCCGCTACGGAACCCACATAGTCCAAGTGCCCGTTAGAGGACTTACATAGTCAAAGCCCTGCTAGGGAACCTACATAGTCCAAGTGCCCGCTAGGGAACCTAGATAGTCCAAGTGCCCGCTAGGTAACCTAGATAGTCCAAGTGCCCGCTAGTTAACCTATATAGTCCAAGGGCCCGCTGAGGAACCTACATAGACCAAGTGTCCGAAAGGGAACCTACGTATTCCAAGTGCCCATTAGGGCACCTAGATAGTCCAAGTGCCCATAGGGAACCTATATCGTCCAAGTGCCCTCTAGGGAACCTACATAGTCAAAGTGCCCGCTAGGGAACCTGCATTGTACAAGTGCCCTCTAGATAACCTAGATAGTCCAAGTGCCCGCTAGGTAACCTAGATAGTCCAAGGGCCCGCTAGTTAACATACATAGTCCAAGTGCCCGATAGGGAACCTACATAGTCCAAGTGCCCAATGAGGAACCTATATAGTCCAAGTGCCCGATAGGGAATCTTCATATTCCAAGTGCCCGTTAGGGAACCCAGATAGTCCAAGTGCACATAAGGAACCTACATAGTCTAAGTGCCCTCTAGGGAAGCTACATATTCATAGTGCCCGCTAGGGAACCTGCATTGTCCAAGTGCCCGCTAGTTAACCTAGATAGTCAAAGTGCCCGCTAGTTAACCTAAGTAGTACAAATGTCCGATAGGGATCCTACATAGTCCAAGTGCCCGCTAGGTAACCTAGATATTCCAAGTTCCGGTTTGCTAACCTAGATAGTCCTAGTGCCCGCTAGGTAACCTACATAGTCCAAGTGCCCATTCGTTAACCTAGATAGTCCAAGTGCCCGCTAGGTAACCTATACTGTCCAAGTGCCCGCTAGGTTACCTACATAGTCCAAGTGCACATTCGTTAACTTAGATAGTCCAAGTGGCGCTAGGTAACCTACATAGTCCAAGGGCCACTAGGTAACCTATAGTCCAAGTGCCCTCTAGGTAACCTACATATTCCAAGTTCCCGCTAGGTAACCTAGATAGTCAAAGTGCCCGTTACCTAACCTAGATAGTCCAAGTGCCCGTTAGGTTACCTACATAGTCCACGTGCCCGTTCGTTAACCTAGATAGTCCAATTGCCCGCTAGGTAACCTACATAGTCCAAGAGCCGGCTAGGTAACCTTTGGAATCCAAGTGCCCGCTAGGTAATCTAGATAGTCTAAGTGCCCGTTAGGTAACCTAGATAGTCCAAGGGCCCGCTAGTTAACCTACATAATCCAAGTGCCCGCTAGGTAACTTAGACAGTTCAAGTGCCCGCTAGGTTACCTGCATAGTCCAAGTGCCCGTTAGATAACCTAGATAGTCCAAGTGCCCGCTAGGTACGTAGAAAGTCCAAGTACACGTTAGCTAACCTAGATAGTCCAAGTGCCCGCTAGGTAACCTCCATAGTCCAAGTGCCCGCTAGGTAACCTCCATAGTCCAAGTGCCCGTTCGTTAACCTAGATAGTCCAATTGCCCGCTAGGTAACCTACATAGTCCAAGAGCCGGCTAGGTAACTTTTAGAATCCAAGTGCCCGCTAGGTAATCTAGATAGTCTAAGTGCCCGTTAGGTAACCTAGATAGTCCAAGTACCCGCTAGTTAACCTACATAATCCAAGTGCCTGCTAGGTAACTTAGACAGTTCAACTGCCCGCTAGGTTACCTGCATAGTCCAAGTGCCCGTGAGATAACCTAGATAGTCCAAGTGCCCGCTAGGTAATCTAGATAGTCCAAGTACACGTTAGCTAACCTAGATAGTCCAAGTGCCCGCTAGGTAACCTCCATTGTCCAAGTGCCCGCTAGGTAACCTCCATAGTCCAAGTGCCCGTTCGTTAACCTAGATAGTCCAAGTTCCTGTTTGCTAACCTACATAGTCAGAGTGCCCGTTCGTTAACCTAGATAGTTCAAGTGCCCGCTAGGTAACCTAGACAGTCCAAGTGCCTGCTAGGTAACCTACATAGTCCAAGTGCCCGTTTGCTAACCTTGACCGTCAAAGGGCCCGCTAGTTAACCTACATAGTCCAAGGGCCCGCTAGTTAACCTAGATAGTCCAAGTGTCCGCTAGGGAACCTAGATAGTCCATGTACCCGTTAGCTAACCTAGATAGTCCAAGTGCCCGCTTGTTAACCTACATAGTCCAAGTGTCCGAAATGGAACCTATGTATTCCAAGTGCCCATTAGGGCACCTAGATAGTCCAGGTGCCCATAAGGAACCTATATCGTCCAAGTGCCCTCTAGGGAACTTACATAGTCAAAGTGCCCGCTAGGGAACCTGCATTGTACAAGTGCCCTCTAGTTAACCTAGATAGTCCAATTGCCCGCTAGGTAACCTAGATAGTCCAAGGGCCCGCTAGTTAACCTACATAGTCCAAGTGCCCGATAGGGAACCTACATAGTCCAAGTGCCCTCTAGGGAAGCTACATATTCATAGTGCCCGCTAGGGAACCTGCATTGTCCAAGTGCCCGCTAGTTAACCTAGATCGTCCAAGTGTCCGCTAGTAAACCTACATAGTCCAAGTTCCCGTTAGGTAACCTAGATAGGCCAAGTGCCCGCTTGTTAACCTACATAGTACAATGGCCCTCTAGTTGACCTAGATAGTCCAAGTGCCAGCTAGTTAACCTAGATAGTCAAAGTGCCCGCTAGTTAACCTAAGTAGTACAAATGTCTGATAGGGATCCTACATAGTCCAAGTGCCCGCTAGGTAACCTAGATATTCCATGTTCCGGTTTGCTAACCTAGATAGTCCAAGTGCCCGCTAGTTAACCTACATAGTCCAAGTGCCCACTAGGTAACTTAGACAGTTCAAGTGCCCGCTAGGTTACCTGCATGTTCCAAGTGCCCGTTAGGTAACCTACATAATCCAAGTGCCCGCTAGGTAACCTACATAGTCCAAGAGCCCGCTAGGTAACCTAGATAGTCCAAGTAATCGTTAGCTAACCTAGATAGTCCAAGTGCCCGCTAGGTAACCTCCATAGTCCAAGAGCCCGCTAGGTAACCTCCATAGTCCAAGTGCCCGTTCGTTAACCTAGATAGTCCAAGTTCCTGTTAGCTAACCTACATAGTCCAAGTGCACATTCGTTAACCTAGATAGTTCAAGTGCCCGCTAGGTAACCTACATAGTCCAAGTGCCCGTTTGCTAACCTAGATCGTCAAAGGGACCGCTAGTTAACCTACATAGTCCAAGGGCCCGCTAGTTAACCTAGATAGTCCAAGTGCCCGCTAGTTAACCTACATTGTCCAAGTCCATGATGGGGAACCTACATAGTCCAAGTATCCGCTAGGTAACCTACATTGTCCAAATGCCCGCTAGTAACGTACATAGTCCAAGTGCCCGTTAGGTAACCTAGATAGTCCAAATGCCCGCTAGGGAAACTACATAGTCCAAATGCCCGCTAGAAACCTACATAGTCCAAGTGCAAGAAGGGAACCTACATAATCCAAGTGCCCGCTAGGGAACCTACATAGTCCAAATGCCCTTTAGGTAACCTAGATAGTCCAAATGCCCGCTAGGATACCCACATAGTCCAAGTGTCCGCGAGGTAACCTACATAGTCCAAGTGCCTGCTAGGTAATCTATATAGTCCAAATGCCCGCTAGGGCACCCACATAGTTCAAGTGCCCGCTAATTTACCTATACAGTCCAAGTATCCGTTAGCCCACCTAGATAGTCCAAGGGTCAACTAGTTAACCTACATAGCCCAGGGCCCGCAAGTTAACCTAGATAGTCCTATTGCACGTTAGTTAACCTAGATAGTCCAAGTGCCCACTAGGGGACGCACATAGTCCAAGTGGCCGCTAGGTAACCTAGATAGTACAGTGCCTGCTAAGATATGTACATAGTCCAAGTGCCCGCTAGGTAACCTAGATAGTCTAAGTGCCCGCTAGTTAACCTAGATAGTCCACGTGCCCGCTAGTAAACCTAGATACTCCAAGTGCCCGCTAGTTAACCTAGATCGTCCAAGTGCCCGCTAGTTAACCTACATAGTCCAAGGGCCCGCTAGTTAACCTACATAGTCTAAGTGCCCGCTAGGTAACCTAGATAGTCCAAGTTCCTGTTAGCTAACCTAGATAGTCCAAGTGCCCGCTATGTAACCTACATAGTCCAAGGGCACGCTCGTTAACCTTGTTCGTCCAAGTGTCAGCTAGTTAACCTAGATAGTCAAAGTGCCCGCTATTTACCTAGATAGTCCAAGTGCCCGCTAGGTAACCTACATAGTTCTAGCGCCCACTAGTTAACCTACATAGTCCAAGTGCCTGCTAGGTAACCTACATAGTCCAAATGCCCGCTAGTAACCTACATAGTCCAAGTGCAAGAAGGGAACCTACAAAATCCATGTGCCCACTAGGGAACCTACATAGTCCAAATGCCCGTTAGTTAACCTAGATAGTCCAAATGCCCGCTATGGTACCCACATAGTCCTAGTGCCCACTAGGGAACCTACATAGTCCAAGTGCACGCTAGGGAACCTGCATCGTTCAAGTGCCCGCTAGTTAACCTAGATAGTCCAAGTTCCTGTTAGCTAACCTACATAGTCCAAGTACCCGTTCGTTAACCTAGAGAGTTCAAGTGCCCGCTAGGTAACCTAGATAGTCCAAGGGCCCGCTAGTTAACTTACATAGTCCAAGTGCCCGTTCGTTAACCTAGATAGTCCAAGTGCCCGATAGGTAACCTAGACAGTCCAAGTGCCTGCTAGGTAACCTACATAGTCCAAGTGCCCGTTCGTTAACCTAGATAGTCCAAGTGCCCGCTAGTTAACCTACATAGTCCAAGTGGCCGCTACGTAACTTACATAGTCCAAATGCCCTCTAGTAACCTATATAGTCCAAGTGCAAGAAGGGAACCTACATAATCCAAGTGCCCGCTAGGGAACCTACATAGTCCAAATGCCCGTTAGGTAACCCAGATAGTCCAAGTTCCTGTTAGCTAACATACATAGTCCAAGTGCCTGTTCGTTAACCTAGATAGTCCAAGTGCCTGCTAGGTAACCTACATAGTCCAAGTGCCCGCTGGTTAACTTAAACAGTCCAAGTACCCGCTAGGTTACCTGCATAGTCCAAGTGCCCGTTAGGTAACCTAGATAGTCCATGTGCCCGCTAGGTAACCTCCATAGTCCAAGTACCCGCTAGGTAACCTAGATAGTCCAAGTACCCGTTAGCTAACCTAGATAGTCCAAGTGCCCGCTAGGTAACCTCCATAGTCCAAGTGCCCTCTAGGTAACCTCCATAGTCCAAGTGCCCGTTCGTTAACCTAGATAGTCCAAGTTCCTGTTAGCTAACCTACATAGTCCAAGTACCCGTTCGTTAACCTAGAGAGTTCAAGTGCCCGCTAGGTAACCTAGATAGTCCAAGGGCCCGCTAGTTAACTTACATAGTCCAAGTGCCCGATAGGGAACCTACATAGTCCAAGTGCCCAATGAGGAACCTACATAGTCCAAGTGCCCGATAGGGAATCTTCATATTCCAAGTGCCCGTTAGGGAACCCAGATAGTCCAAGTGCCCATAGGGAACCTACATAGTCTAAGTGCCCTCTAGGGAAGCTACATATTCATAGTGCCCGCTAGGGAACCTGCATTGTCCAAGTGCCCGCTAGTTAACCTAGATAGTCAAAGTGCCCGCTAATTAACCTAAGTAGTACAAATGTCCGATAGGGATCCTACATGGTCCAAGTGCCCGCTAGGTAACCTACATAGTCCAAATGCCCGCTAGTAACCTACATAGTCCACGTGCAAGAAGGGAACCTACATAATCCAAGTGCCCACTAGGGAACCTACATAGTCCAAATGCCCGTTAGGTAACCTAGATAGACCAAATGCCCGCTAGGGTACCCACATAGTCCAAGTGCCCGCTACGGTACCTGCATCGTACAAGTGCCCGCTAGTTAACCCTGATAGTCCAAGTTCCTGTTAGCTAACCTACATAGTCCAATTGCCCATTCGTTAACCTAGATAGTCCAAGTGCCCGCTAGGTAACCTACATAGTCCAAGGGCCCGCTAGGTAACCTACATAATCCAAGTGCCCGCTAGGTAACTTAGATAGTCCAAGTGCCCGTTAGCTAACCTAGAGAGTCCAAGTGCCCGCTAGGTTACCTACATAGTCCAAGTGCCCGTCCGTTAACCTAGATAGTTCAAGTACCCGCTAGGTAACCTAGATCATCCTAGGGCCCCTAGTTAGCCTACATAGTCCAAGTGCCCGCTAGGTAACCTAGATAATCCAAGTGCCCGTTCGGTAACCTAGATAGTCCAAGTGCCCTTTAGGGAACCTAGATAGTCCAAGGGCAGCTAGTAAACCTACATAGTCCATGGGCCCGCTAGTTAACCTACATAGTGCAAGTGTCCGCTAGTTTACCTACATATTCCAAGTGCCCGCTAGTTAAACTGCATAATCTAAGTGCCCGTTAGCTAACCTAGATAGTCCAAGGGCCCGCTAGTTGACCTACATAGTCCAAGTGCGAGCTAGGTAACCTAGATAGTACATGTGCCCGCTAGGGAACCTAGATAGTCCAAGTGCCTGTTCGTTAACCTAGATAGTCCAAGTGCCCGCTAGGTAACCTACACTGTGCAAGTTCCCGCTGGGTTACCTACATAGTCCAAGTGCCCGTTCGTTAACCTAGATAGTCCATGGGCCCGCTAGTTGACCTACATAGTCCAAGTGCGAGCTAGGTAACCTAGAAAGTAAAAGTGCCCGCTAGTGAACCTAGATAGTCAAAGTGCCTGCTCGATAACCTAGATAGTCCAAGTGCCCGCTATGTAACCTAGACTGTCCAAGTGCCCGCTAGGTTACCTACATAGTGCAAGTGCCCGTTCGTTAACCTAGATAGTCCCAGTGCCCGCTAGGAAACCTACATAGTCCAAGGGCCCGCTAGGTAACCTAGATAGTCCAAGTGCCCGCTAGGTATCCTGGAGTCCAAGTGCTCGCTAGTTAACCTACATAGTCCAAGTGCCCGCTATGTAACCTAGTTGGTGAAAGTCCCCGTTAGGTAACCTAGATAGTCCAAGTGCCCGCTAGGTAACTTACATTGTCCAGGTTCCCGCTAGGTAGTCCAAGTTTCTGTTACCTAACCTAGATAGTCCAAGTGCCCTCTAGGCAACCTACATAGTCCAAGAGCCCGATCGTTAACCTAGAAGTCCAAGTGCCCGCTAGGTAACCTAGACAGTCCAAGTGCCCGCTAGGTTACCTACATACTCCAAGGGCCCGGTAGTTAACCTAGATAGTCCAAGTGCCCACTAGGTTACCTACATAGTCCAAGTGCCCGCTATGAAACCTATATAGTGCAAGTGACCTTTAGGGAACCTAGATAGTACAAGGGCCCGCTAGTAAACCTACATAGTCCATGGGCCCGCTAGTTAACCTACATAGTGCAAGTGTCCGCTAGTTAACCTACATATTCCAAGTGCCCGCTAGTTAACCTACATAATCTAAGTGCCCGTTAGCAAACCTAGATAGTCCAAGGGCCCGCTAGTTGACCTACATAATCCAAGTGACAGCTAGGTAACCTAGATAGTACAAGTGCCCGCTAGGGAAAATAGATAGTCCAAGTGCCCACTATGTAACCTAGACTGTCCAAGTGTCCGCTAGGTTACCTACATAGTCCAAGTGCCCGTTCGTTAACCTAGATAGTCCCAGTGCCCGCTAGGAAACCTACATAGTCCAAGGGCGCGCTAGGTAACCTAGATAGTCCAAGTGCCCGCTAGGTATCCTGGAGTCCAAGTGCTCGCTAGTTAACCTACATAGTCCAAGTGCCCGCTATGTAACCTAGTTGGTGAAAGTCCCCGTTAGGTAACCTAGATAGTCCAAGTTCCCGCTAGGTAACTTACATTGTCCAGGTTCCCTCTAGGTAACCTAGATAGTCCAAGTTTCCGTTACCTAACCTACATAGTCCAAGTGCCCGCTATGTAACCTATATAGTCCAAGTGACCTTTAGGGAACCTAGATAGTAAAAGGGCCCGCTAGTAAACCTACATAGTCCATGGGCCCGCTAGTTAACCTACATAGTGCAAGTGTCCGCTAGTTAACCAACATATTCCAAGTGCCCGCTAGTTAACCTACATAATCTAAGTGCCCGTTAGCAAACTTAGATAGTCCAAGGGCCCGCTAGTTGACCTACATAATCCAAGTGACAGCTAGGTAACCTAGATAGTACAAGTGCCCGTTCGTTAACCTAGATAATCCAAGTGCCCGCTAGGTAACCTAGACAGTCCAAGTGCCCGTTAGTTAACCTACATAGTCCAAGTGCCCGCTAGGGAACCTACATAGTCCATGGGCCAGCTAGTTAACCTACATCGTCCAAGGGCCCGCTAGTTAACGTAGATAGTCTAAGTGCCCGCTAGTTAACCTACATAGTCCATTTGCCCGCTAGGTAACCTAGGCAGTTCAAATGACCACTAGGTTACCTACATAGTCCAAGTGCCTGTTCGTTAACCTCATAGTCCAAGTGCCCGCTAGGTAACCTATATAGTCCAAATGCCCGCTAGGGACCCTAATAATCCAAGTGCCCGCTAGTTAACCTAGATAGACGAAGTGCCGGCTAGGGAACCTTCCTAGTCCAAGTGCCCAATAGGGAACCTACATAGTCCAAGTGCCCGCTAGGTAACCTAGATAGTCCAAGTGCCCGCTAGTTAACCTACATAGTCCAAGTGCCTGCTAGGTAACCTATATAGTCCAAGTGCCCACTAGTTAACCTACATAGTCCAAGGTCCCCCTAGGTAACCTACATAGTCCAAATGCCCGCTAGTTAACCTACAAAGTCCAAGTGCCCGTTAGGTAACCTAGATAGCCCAAATGCCCGCTAGGGAACCCACATAGTCGCAGTGCCCGCTAGGGAACTTACATAGTCCAAGGGCCCGTTAGGGAACCTACATAGTCCAAGTGCCCGTTAGTTAACCTAGATAGTCCAAGTGCCCGCTAGGTAACCAAGATAGTCCAACAGCCCGGTAGGTAACCTACATACTCCAAGTACCCGCTAGGTAACATAGATAGTTCAAGTGCCAGCTAGGTAACCTAGATAGTCCAAGTGCCCGCTAGGTAACCTACAAAGTCTAAGTGCCGGCTAGGTAATCTATATAGTCCAAATGCCCGCTAGGGAGCCTACATAACCCAAATGCCCGCTAGGTAACCTAGATAGTCAAGAGCCCGCTAGGTAACCTACATAGTCCTAGTGCCCCCTAGTTAACCTACATTCTCCAAGTGCCCGATAGGGAACCTACATAGTCCAAGTCCCAGCTAGGTAACCTACATAGTCCAAATGTCCTCTAGATAACCCACATAGTCCAAGTGCCCGCTAGGGAACTTACATAGTCCAAGGGCCCGCTAGGGAACCTACATAGTCCATGTGCCCGTTAGTTAACCTAGATAGTTCAAGTGCCCGCTAGGTAACCTAGATAGTCCAACAGCCCGCTTGGTAACCTACATACTCCAAGAACCCGCTAGGCAATGTAGATAGTTCAAGTGCCAGCTAGGTAACCTAGATAGTCCAAGTGCCCGCTAGGTAACCTACAAAGTCTAAGTGCCCGCTAGGTTATCTATATAGTCCAAATGCCCGCTAGGGAGCCTACATAATCCAAATGCCCGCTAGGTAACCTAGACAGTCCAAGTGCCCGCTAGGTTACCTACATACTCCAAGGGCCCGGTAGTTAACCTAGATAGTCCAAGTGCCCACTAGGTTACCTACATAGTCCAAGTGCCCGCTATGAAACCTATATAGTGCAAGTGACCTTTAGGGAACCTAGATAGTACAAGGGCCCGCTAGTAAACCTACATAGTCCATGGGCCCGCTAGTTAACCTACATAGTGCAAGTGTCCGCTAGTTAACCTACATATTCCAAGTGCCCGCTAGTTAACCTACATAATCTAAGTGCCCGTTAGCAAACCTAGATAGTCCAAGGGCCCGCTAATTGACCTACATTATCCAAGTGACAGCTAGGTAACCTAGATAGTACAAGTGCCCGCTAGGGAAAATAGATAGTCCAAGTGCCCACTATGTAACCTAGACTGTCCAAGTGTCCGCTAGGTTACCTACATAGTCCAAGTGCCCGTTCGTTAACCTAGATAGTCCCAGTGCCCGCTAGGAAACCTACATAGTCCAAGGGCCCGCTAGGTAACCTAGATAATCCAAGTGCCCGCTAGGTATCCTGGAGTCCAAGTGCTCGCTAGTTAACCTACATAGTCCAAGTGCCCGCTATGTAACCTAGTTGGTGAAAGTCCCCGTTAGGTAACCTAGATAGTCCAAGTGCCCGCTAGGTAACTTACATTGTCCAGGTTCCCTCTAGGTAACCTAGATAGTCCAAGTTTCCGTTACCTAACCTACATAGTCCAAGTGCCCGCTATGTAACCTATATAGTCCAAGTGACCTTTAGGGAACCTAGATAGTAAAAGGGCCCGCTAGTAAACCTACATAGTCCATGGGCCCGCTAGTTAACCTACATAGTGCAAGTGTCCGCTAGTTAACCAACATATTCCAAGTGCCCGCTAGTTAACCTACATAATCTAAGTGCCCGTTAGCAAACTTAGATAGTCCAAGGGCCCGCTAGTTGACCTACATAATCCAAGTGACAGCTAGGTAACCTAGATAGTACAAGTGCCCGTTCGTTAACCTAGATAATCCAAGTGCCCGCTAGGTAACCTAGACAGTCCAAGTGCCCGTTAGTTAACCTACATAGTCCAAGTGCCCGCTAGGGAACCTACATAGTCCATGGGCCAGCTAGTTAACCTACATCGTCCAAGGGCCCGCTAGTTAACCTAGATAGTCTAAGTGCCCGCTAGTTAACCTACATAGTCCATTTGCCCGCTAGGTAACCTAGGCAGTTCAAATGACCACTAGGTTACCTACATAGTCCAAGTGCCTGTTCGTTAACCTCATAGTCCAAGTGCCCGCTAGGTAACCTATATAGTCCAAATGCCCGCTAGGGACCCTAATAATCCAAGTGCCCGCTAGTTAACCTAGATAGACGAAGTGCCGGCTAGGGAACCTTCCTAGTCCAAGTGCCCAATAGGGAACCTACATAGTCCAAGTGCCCGCTAGGTAACCTAGATAGTCCAAGTGCCCGCTAGTTAACCTACATAGTCCAAGTGCCTGCTAGGTAACCTATATAGTCCAAGTGCCCACTAGTTAACCTACATAGTCCAAGGTCCCCCTAGGTAACCTACATAGTCCAAATGCCCGCTAGTTAACCTACAAAGTCCAAGTGCCCGTTAGGTAACCTAGATAGCCCAAATGCCCGCTAGGGAACCCACATAGTCGCAGTGCCCGCTAGGGAACTTACATAGTCCAAGGGCCCGTTAGGGAACCTACATAGTCCAAGTGCCCGTTAGTTAACCTAGATAGTCCAAGTGCCCGCTAGGTAACCAAGATAGTCCAACAGCCCGGTAGGTAACCTACATACTCCAAGTACCCGCTAGGTAACATAGATAGTTCAAGTGCCAGCTAGGTAACCTAGATAGTCCAAGTGCCCGCTAGGTAACCTACAAAGTCTAAGTGCCGGCTAGGTAATCTATATAGTCCAAATGCCCGCTAGGGAGCCTACATAACCCAAATGCCCGCTAGGTAACCTAGATAGTCAAGAGCCCGCTAGGTAACCTACATAGTCCTAGTGCCCCCTAGTTAACCTACATTCTCCAAGTGCCCGATAGGGAACCTACATAGTCCAAGTCCCAGCTAGGTAACCTACATAGTCCAAATGTCCTCTAGATAACCCACATAGTCCAAGTGCCCGCTAGGGAACTTACATAGTCCAAGGGCCTGCTAGGGAACCTACATAGTCCATGAGCCCGTTAGTTAACCTAGATAGTTCAAGTGCCCGCTAGGTAACCTAGATAGTCCAACAGCCCGCTTGGTAACCTACATACTCCAAGAACCCGCTAGGCAATGTAGATAGTTCAAGTGCCAGCTAGGTAACCTAGATAGTCCAAGTGCCCGCTAGGTAACCTACAAAGTCTAAGTGCCCGCTAGGTTATCTATATAGTCCAAATGCCCGCTAGGGAGCCTAGATAAACCAAATGCCCGCTAGGTAACCTAGATAGTCAAGGGCCCGCTAGGTAACCTACATAGTCCTAGTGCCCCCTAGTTAACCTACATTCTCCATGTGCCCGATAGGGAACCTACATAGTCCAAGTGCCAGCTAGGTAACCTACATAGTCCAAATGCCCTCTAGTTAACCCACATAGTCCAAGTGCCAGGTAGGGAACTTACAAAATCCAAGGGCCAGCTAGGTAACCTAGATAGTCCAAGTGCCCGCTAGGTAACCTACAAAATCTAAGTGCCCGCTAGGTTATCTATATAGTCCAAATGCCCGCTAGGGAACCTACATAGTCCAAGTGCCTGCTAGGTAACCTAGATAGTCCAAGTGCCCTCTAGTTAACCTACATAGTCCAAGGGTCCACTAGTTAACCTACATAATCCAAGGTCCGCTAGTTAACCTAGACAGTCCAAGTGCTCGCTAGTTAACCTACATAGAACAAGGGCCCGCTAGTTGACCTAGATAGTCCAAGTGCCCGCTAGTTAACCTAGATAGTCCAAGTGCCCGCTAGGTAACCTAAGTAGTCCAAATGTCCGATAGGGATCCTACATAGTCCAATTGACTGCTAGTTAACCTACACAGTCCAAGTGCCCGTTCGTTAAACTAGATAGTCCAAGTGCCCGCTAGGTAACCTAGACTGTCCAAGTGCCCGCTAGTTTACCTACATAGTAAAAGTGCCCGTTCATTAACCTAGATAGTCCAAGTGCCCGCTAGGTAACCTAGAGTCCAAGTGTTCGCTAGTTATCCTACATAGTCCAAGTGCCCGCTATGTAACCTAGATAGTCAAAGTGCCCGTTAGGTAACCTAGATAGTCCAAGTGCCCGCTAGTTAACTTACAATGTCCAAGTTCCCACTGGGTAACCTAGATAGTCCAGGTGCCCGTTACCTAACCTAGATAGTCCAAGTGCCCGCTAGTTAACCTACATAGTCCAAGTGCCCGTTAGGTAACCTAGATAGCCGAAATGCCCACTAGGGAACCCACATAGTCCAAGTGCCCGCTAGGAAACCTACATAGTCCAAGGGCCCGCTAGGGAACTTACATAGTCCAAGGGCCCGTTAGGGAACCTACATAGTCCAAGTGCCCGTTAGTTAGCCTAGATAGTCCAAGTGCCCGCTAGGTAACCTATATAGTCAAACAGCCCGGTAGGTAACCTACATACTCCAAGTACCCGCTAGGTAACATAGATAGTTCAAGTGCCAGCTAGGTAACCTAGATAGTCCAAGTGCCCGCTAGGTAACCTCCATAGTCCAAGTGCCCCCTAGGTAACCTCCATAGTCCAAGTGCCCACTAATTTACCTATATAGTCCAAGTGCCCGCTAGGGAACCTGCATCGTCCAAGTGCCCGCTAGTTAACCTACATAGTCCGAGTGCCCGCTAGTTAACCTTGATATTCCAAGTGCCCGCTAGTTAACCTACATAGTCCAAGGGCCCTCTAGTTAACCTAGATAGTCCATGTGCCCGCTAGAGGACGTACATAGTCCAAGTGCCCACTAGGTAACCTAGATAGTCTAAGGGCCGTCTAGTTAACCTACATAGTCCAACTGCCCGATAGGGAACCTACATAGTCCAAGTGCCCGCTAAGGGACGAACATAGTCCAAGTGCCGCTAGGGAATCTGCATAGTCCAAGTGCCCTCTAGGTAACCTAGATAGTCCAAGGGCCCGCTAGTTAACCTACATTGTCCAAGTCCCTGATGGGGAACCTACATAGTCCAAGTATCCGCTAGGTAACCTACATAGTCCAAATGCCCGCTAGTAACGTACATAATCCAAGTGCCCGTTAGGTAACCTAGATAGTCCAAATGCCCGCTAGGGAACCCACATAGTCCAAGTGCCCGTTAGAGAACTAACATAGTCAAAGCCCTGCTAGGGAACCTACATAGTCCAAGTGCCCGCTAGGGAACCTAGATAGTCCAAGTGCCCGCTAGGTAACCTAGATAGTCCAAGTGCCCGCTAGTTAACCTATATAATCCAAGTGCCCGCTGAGGAACCTACATAGACCAAGTGTCCGAAAGGGAACCTACGTATTCCAAGTGCCCATTAGGGCACCTAGATAGTCCAAGTGCCCATAGGGAACCTATATCGCCCAAGTGCCCTCTAGGGAACCTACATAGTCAAAGTGCCCGCTAGGGAACCTGCATTGTACAAGTGCCCTCTAGTTAACCTAGATAGTCCAAGTGCCCGCTAGGTAACCTAGATAGTCCAAGGGCCCGCTAGTTAACCTACATAGTCCAAGTGCCCGATAGGGAACCTCCATAGTCCAAGTGCCCAATGAGGAACCTACATAGTCCAAGTGCCCGATAGGGAATCTTCATATTCCAAGTGCCCGTTAGGAAACCCAGATAGTCCAAGTGCCCATAGGGAACCTATATAGTCCAAGTGCCCTCCAGGGAAGCTACATATTCATAGTGACCGCTAGGGAACCTGCATTGTCCAAGTTCCCGCAAGTTAACCTAGATAGTCAAAGTGCCCGCTAGTTAACCTAAGTAGTACAAATGTCCGATAGGGATCCTACATAGTCCAAGTGCCCGCTAGGTAACCTAGATATTCCAAGTTCCGGTTTGCTACCCTAGATAGTCCAAGTGCCCGCTAGGTAACCTACATAGTCCAAGTGCCCATTCGTTAACCTAGATAGTCCAAGTGCCCGCTAGGTAACCTATACTGTCCAAGTGCCCGCTAGGTTACCTACATAGTCCAAGTGCACGTTCGTTAACTTAGATAGTCCAAGTCGTGCTAGGTAACCTACATAGTCCAAGGGCCACTAGGTAACCTATAGTCCAAGTGCCCTCTAGGTACCCTACATATTCCAAGTTCCCGCTAGGTAACCTAGATAGTCCAAGTGCCCGTTACCTATCCTAGATAGTCCAAGTGCCCGTTAGGTTACCTATAGTCCACGTGCCCGTTCGTTAACCTAGATAGTCCAATTGCCCGCTAGGTAACCTACATAGTCCAAGAGCCGGCTAGGTAACCTTTAGAATCCAAGTGCCCGCTAGGTAATCTAGATAGTCCAAGTGCCCGTTAGGTAACCTAGATAGTCCAAGTGCCCGCTAGTTAACCTACATAGTCCAAGTGCCCGCTAGGTAACTTAGACAGTTCAAGTGTCCGCTAGGTTACCTGCATATTCCAAGTGCCCGTTAGGTAACCTACATAGTCCAAGTGCCCGCTAGGTAACCTAGATAGTCCAAGTAATCGTTAGCTAACCTAGATAGTCCAAGTGCCCGCTAGGTAACCTCCATAGTCCAAGTGCCCGCTAGGTAACCTCCATAGTCCAAGTGCCCGTTCGTTAAACTAGATAGTCCAAATTCCTGTTAGCTAACCTACATAGTCCAAGTGCACATTCGTTAACCTAGATAGTTCAAGTGCCCGCTAGGTAACCTACATAGTCCAAGTGCCCGTTTGCTAACCTAGATCGTCAAAGGGCCCGCTAGTTAACCTACATAGTCCAAGGGCCCGCTAGTTAACCTAGATAGTCCAAGTGCCCGCTAGTTAACCTACATTGTCCAAGTCCATGTTGGGGAACCTACATAGTCCAAGTATCCGCTAGGTAACCTACATTGTCCAAATGCCCGCTAGTAACGTACATAGTCCAAGTGCCCGTTAGGTAACCTAGATAGTCCAAATGCCCGCTAGGGAACCTACATAGTCCAAGTGCCCGCTAGGTAACCTACATAGTCCAAATGCCCGCTAGAAACCTACATAATCCAAGTGCAAGAAGGGAACCTACATAATCCAAGTGCCCGCTAGGAACCTACATAGTCCAAATGCCCGTTAGGTAACCTAGATAGTCCAAATGCCCGCTAGGATACCCACATAGTCCAAGTGTCCGCGAGGTAACCTACATAGTCCACGTGCCCATTCATTAACCTAGATTGTCCAAGTGCCCGCTATGTAACCAAGACTGTGCAAGTGCCCGCTTGGTTACCTACATAGTCCAAGTGCCCGTTCGTTAACCTAGATAGTACAAGTGCCCGCTAGTTGACCTACATAGTCCAAGTTCCCTTTAGGTAACCTAGATAGTCCAAGTGCCCACTAGGTAACTTACATAGTCCAAGTACTCACTAGGTAACCTAGATATTCCAAGTTCCTTTTAGCTAACCTAGATAGTCCAAGTGCCCGCTAGGTAACCTACATAGTCCAACTGCCCATTCGTTAACCTAGATAGTCCAAGTGCCCGCTAGATAACCTAGACTGTCCAAGTGCCCGCTAGGTTACCTACATAGTCCAAGTACCCGTTCGTTAACCTAGATAATCCAATTGCCCGCTAGGTAACCTACATAGTCCCAGCGCACGCTAGGTAACCTAGATAGTCCAAGTGCCCCTTAGGTAACCTAGATAGTCCAAATGCCCGCTAGGTAACCTACATAGTCTAATTGCCCGCTAGAAAACCTAGATAGTCCAAGTGCCCGCTAGGTAACCTAGATAGTCCAAGTGCCCGCTAGGTAACCTACTAAGTCCAAGTGCCTGCTAGGTAATCTATATAGTCCAAATGGCCGCTAGGGCACCCACATAGTTCAAGTGCCCGCTAATTTACCTATACAGTCCATGTATCCGTTAGCTAACCTAGATAGTCCAAGGGTCAACTAGTTAACCTACATAGCCCAGGGCCCGCTAGTTAACCTAGATAGTCCTATTGCACGTTAGTTAACCTAGATAGTCCAAGTGCCCACTAGGGGACGCACATAGTCCAAGTGGCCGCTAGGTAACCTAGATAGTCCAGTGCCTGCTAAGATATGTACATAGTCCAAGTGCCCGCTAGTAAACCTAGATACTCCAAGTGCCCGCTAGTTAACCTAGATCGTCCAAGTACCCGCTAGTTAACCTACATAGTCCAAGGGCCCGCTAGTTAACCTACAGAGTCTAAGTGCCCGCTAGGTAACCTAGATAGTCCAAGTTCCTGTTAGCTAACCTAGATAGTCCATGTGCCCGCTATGTAACCTACATAGTCCAAAGGCACGCTCGTTAACCTTGTTCGTCCAAGTGTCCGCTAGTTAACCTAGATAGTCAAAGTGCCCGCTATTTAACCTAGATAGTCCAAGTGCCCGCTAGGTAACCTACATAGTTCTAGCGCCCACTAGTTAACCTACATAGTCCAAGTGCCCGCTAGGTTACCTACATAGTCCAAATGCCCGCTAGTAACCTACATAGTCCAAGTGCAAGAAGGGAACCTACATAATCCATGTGCCCGCTAGGGAACCTACATAGTCCAAATGCCCGTTAGTTAACCTAGATAGTCCAAATGCCCGCTATGGTACCCACATAGTCCTAGTGCCCACTAGGGAACCTTCATAGTCCAAGTGCCCGCTAGGGAACCTGCATCGTTCAAGTGCCCGCTAGTTAACCTAGATAGTCCAAGTTCCTGTTAGCTAACCTACATAGTCCAAGTGCCCATTCGTTAACCTAGATAGTCCAAGTGCCCGCTAGGTAACCTACATAGTCCAAGGGCCCGCTAGGTAACCTACATAGTCCAAGTGCCCGTTCGTTAACCTAGATAGTCCAAGTGCCCGCTAGGTAACCTAGACAGTCCAAGTGCCTGCTAGGTAACCTACATTGTCCAAGTGCCCGTTCGTTAACCTAGATAGTCCAAGTGCCCGCTAGTTAACCTACATAGTCCAAGTGGCCGCTAGGTAACTTACATAGTCCAAATGCCCTCTAGTAACCTACATAGTCCAAGTGCAAGAAGGGAACCTACATAATCCAAGTGCCCGCTAGGGAACCTACATAGTCCAAATGCCCGTTAGGTAACCCAGATAGTCCAAGTTCCTGTTAGCTAACCTACATAGTCCAAGTGCCTGTTCGTTAACCTAGATAGTCCAAGTGCCCGCTAGGTAACCTACATAGTCCAAGTGCCCGCTAGGGAACCTGCATCGTCCAGGTGCCCGCTAGGGAACCTGCATAGTCCAAGTGCCCGCTAGTTAACCTAGATAGTCCAAGTTCCTGTTAGCTAACCTACATAGTCCAAGTGCCCGTTAGCTAACATAGATAGTCCAAGTGCCTGCTAGGTAGCCTACATAGTCCAAGTGCCCGTTCGTTATCCTAGA